>NC_142635.1:8589166-8892196 GCF_059453375.1 Lepisosteus platostomus | reverse complement strand
AACAGCAATGGCTATTTCTTAAGCTTCTTTAAATGGTGTTGATCTCCTTGAGGCTAAAAACGTTGTGTACATTTTTAAAAAAAAATAGCCCCATTTTTATATAGACATACTGTAGAGATTTATTAGGCTCGTTAAGTGTGCATTGCAGCACACAACAGGCTGGTTTAGGTGTTCAGTCCTGGGCAGGTTGTTTCTTTATCGAAGGCAGTGCCTGAGAAATAAGGCACCTCTCCTGTAAGGCCTAATTGGCACTTTCATGGCAGTGTTTTGCGAAATTATGAAATGATTCATTAGATCAGGGCAGAGGTTCTCCTTACGCTTGGAAATCCTCCTGACGCCAGCTCCTTCCTCAGAACAACAGCTTGGGAGGCTAATAGGATTAGAGCATGGTAATAGCTTAGTGGCCTGGCCTTAGGGCTATCTGTCACCCCGTCTCAAAGAGTACAAGACCTGCTGGGGAGGAGCAGGGGCTGGGGGGGGGGGGGAGTGAGGCCTGGTCCCCCTCCTGTCCTGCCTCACCGCTGTGGCAATCATCGCACTCCCAGTGCTGCAGAACTCAAACTCGCTCTTCCTTCAGACTCTCCGCGCATGTTTCTCTCACGTCGCAGCGGAGAGAGCTTTCCATATACTGCTCGTCTTTGATGGCATGTGGTCAGGCAGTACATATACGTCAAACTTCAGAACATTTCCTACCCGGCCTGCCAGGAAACAAAGACTAGTAACCTAAAGAGAGTCTGAGGAGAATTGCAGGGTTATTGATCTCTCTTGAGGTTTCCACTGTGCAGAAGAATCCTTTTTTCTGTAGTAAACTGTACTGTATATAGTCCTTTAACCTGCATCTATACAGTAGTACATATCACGTTATTGAACTTTCATATGTCCACTTTCACAAACTCACTTTATTACCGCATGGTTTTTTAAAAACTATTTTGATAGTTGACTAACTTGCACACTAGATGAGAATATGGCAGTACTCACAATTATTTCTCCTCAATTGCCATCTCTCAAAGCTAAACCACCGGCGATCACTTCCGCTCAAGAAAAACGCTCTCTGAAGCCTTTATAGGTCTTGAAATCATGCGATATTAAAAACAGATAAGGGATGTTTTCTATGGACTACAGACTTGTAGTTTTACCTGAGGTATGAGAGAAGACACAGGTATTTTTTATCCATTATGCTGGATTTGTGGCTGTTGCAGCGAGGTCAGGATGAGGACAGAGCCCCTCTTTACCCCTTTACACCCCATTAAGAGTGAATGAAATGGATGGGAGTCTACCCTCAGGTCCCTCAAAGCAGGCCCGCAGCCTGCCCTGGGGGGTCCCCACTCTGGAGCTGGGGAGACACTGCTGGAGGCGGATGGAGGTTCAATCTCTTTTCCCCCTAATGCTCGGTCTCTGGTTTTTAGGCCAATTTAGGCTAACTGTGTGGTGACCCAGATTTTTTTTTCCTGAGCATTTTCCCTTATTTTAACAGAGTTATGTGAGCAACCGTTCACCATCAACATAAAAAATAAGCAATAAAAAGTAGTGTTTGACAGGAAAAAAAATTAATGAAGGTGGTTTATAGAGGGGTTTATAGATCATGAAGAGTGAACAACAGTATAAACAGAGCAACATGAAAGAGGTGCAGCAGATCCAAAGTAAGAGGTAACTTGGTGCAGTTATGTGGAAACAGAGACTGAAAGCAGGGGTTCGGAGAAATGGGGGGAAGACAGGTGTAGTGTGTTTGAGCGAGGAGATGGTCACAGGTTTTGCCAGAAACAGGTGATCGTTCACGAGATGCTGGAAGGGACTGTGTATTTTAGATCTCTGTAGGAGGACTGTTGCTCCAGAGAGGGATGAGAGTCAAGTCCTGAGTGTAGAAATATACACGCACAGTATATGTATAGGAAAAGCTTTCAGGGCTTCACATCACAAAAGCAGGGTTCTTAATGTCTCAGGTGTATGTAATGTCACCATGTACATTTATTTATTTATTTCCCCTTTCAAGTACCACTTTTTTTGCTTATTTATTACTTTGATTGTGCACTGTCGCTCACACAAAAGGTGCAACAAAGACCTGCTTTTGACTGCACTGCTCTTCTCAGTTCTTCCAGTTTTGCTAGTTGTTGTTTTTTTTTTCGCAGAATGAGACAGCTTGAAATGAAAGGTCACAATGGCAGCTGCTGCTGTTCAAATAGATGAGCCCGTGTTTGCTTTTGTAGTACAGTATGCCCCCCCCCCCCTCACATGCATGCAATTGCAAACACACATAAGATCAAACTGAGTACAGCTGCCCCGAGTAATCAGGAATCTAAAGGCGTCTTTACGTGTTTTTCCTCAACAAATCACTTTAGAAAATGAAAGCACCAGCAGTGTGGGTGCTAGGGCTGAATGGGTTCCAGGTCAAGAACATAAGGCTTTGATGGATATCTAGAATGCTTATTATTCTGTAATGAAAGTATCTTTTATTGCAATGCTGTATTCACAATACGTTCACACTGACCGTGAGGCAGTGGCCGTGCATTTCTTGTGATTGACTAGTTTTCCAGGCAGGTCTCAGTAACAGTGCAAACTGCTTTGGGAGTAAGGGCATAATATTGAGATTGCAAGACAGGAGCACGTGCGGAGGAAATGTATATCGGTCACAAAACTGTCAGATCTTTGCTATGAATAAAATCCCTCTCGCGTAACACAGGCTTTTAAAAAGCAGAACACTAAGCATTTCGCTAATATTTGCTAAATTAAAATGATCCACCAGAGCATAAGGGCACGTTGATACATTTTAATTCTCTAAAATGAATAAACATTTTTGCAATATGCTTGCAGTAAATTATAACATGGATTTGGCCCATTGTTCCTGTATTTTAAGCATGTTGTGTTATATTACTATATTTTAATACTAGATTGGGGCTGGGTGTAGTATTCTATTTCTATGTAAATATGAGGTATTACAGTTAGTTTTTGTTAATTCAGGCTTAGTTTGGTAGTTTGCATCTTGATCAACCGGCCTTTTTTAACTGTTTTGTACTTTGCACTGAAGTGATCAATACTCGGAAAGAAAAAAAATCACCACAGATGTGAAACAGAATAAGGTGTGAGAGACAACCAGCCAAACGGCTCTCATTTCCAACGCAAGCTGGTCTGTTCAGTGGAGTCACGATAATGTGAGATGAGAGCTCTCTAATTTGGAGGAGAAGAAATGAACAGGAATAATGTAACCTGAAAGCAAGTGACACACCTACCATGCTGCTTGAGGAGGGGCAGGACTATATCTGAGAGCAGGGTGAGAATAGCTGCTTCTCATTCAGTAACCATTTCAAGACCAAGAAACTGGGTCTCAAATCCCAGTTCTGAAGAACCTGCCACCTGCACACTGTTATCAAATCCAAATTAGATTACTAGTAATTCACTGTTTGCTGGACGGCCAGATTATCTCCCTGATAGGCTTCACTTTATTCTGGATTTAGCCACAAGAGTGCTTGGCTGTAACATTTGCAGCTCCATATTTCATCTCAGCAGTGTGTTGGTACTACTGTACCTTTCCCAACATGTCAAGATGTGGCTCTTCTTAGGTTTACATCAACTGTAGAGCATTAAATCTTCTTAAACGTGCACGTAGAAGACTCCATTTTACTAATCAGTGCTGTTTGCAGTTAAAATATTGAGTGGCACTGTCTCTGGGGTGTATTTTAAAACTGGAAAACAAAACAGTATAGACGAGTACAAGATTATAAATCAAAACTGCTGTTCCATTGAAATGCAACATCAGTTTAGCTTTTCAAATAATAAAGCACTGCATTATAACTGCACTATACTGTACCTGATTTCTTTTAGCTTCAGGGCTACAATTTAATGATGTGTTACTGTTGAATAATGTACACTTGAGCTTCACGGACAGTAACCTACTGCCTCAGAGGTGAAGCGATTGCAAGAATGTTGTCCGTATTGGCCTGTTCTGGAGATGTCAACAATGTCAGTAGTTTGTGTGTGGGAGAATGTTAAAAGATTTGCCTGAAAAAAAATACTGAAGTTGCTGATGTTTCTTTAAGTACTGTATATAACCTTGTCAATCTAGAACCAAAGTCTTTTGTGGTATTTTTTTCTTCTTCATTGTTTGCTGATCTTTGCATTACTACTTTTACTACAGTATTTGGGTTGAGGATAATTATTTAATATAATTTAGAGCATTTCTGTTCAAAGGACAGGTCATTGAAACCTATTTCACATCTTTGTTACTGCTCTGAATTCAACTCTTTTTTTTTTGATAGATTACACTAGGGAAGGCTTTGACATGACTCCCTACCAATCTGCCCGAGCAGTTATTGAATTTTATTTTTTGAACGTGTATTATTTTTTACTTTGACTCGCTCAGAACTGGTGGCGATTTGAATAAACCATTGAAAATCGAATTGGTTTAATCTCAAGAATAGTTTTTAAATAAAATTCCTCTTTTGACATACTGTAAATCCTATTTTTTACTTCTCAGATGAGGTCCTATTAATAGCTAAAAAGCTCAAGAATTTAAGAATGAGGATCTTCAATTGACTAAGCACTGTTTCCAGCCTAATACGTTAATGAAAGAGGTACTGTATCTATTCTAATCGGAAACTACACAGTTTGTGCAGGATTATTGATACCTTTACTGTGAGCAAGCTGCCTATCAGTAAAAGAGCCCTGTGTCTTTGTAAAGACAGCAAAAAGGTTTTCCTGTGAGCAGCTCTCAAGTAGAATTTTATAGGCCAAATACAAAGCAAGTGTGAGAGAATTACTGGCAATGGGTTATTATTGTGTTTTACAAGATTTGGAACATATCTCCTGCCTCACAAAATACGTTGTAATCCCATAAACTTGAAATTTCAAAACAAACTGTAAAAACAAAAAAAAAAGTATGCTGGCTCAATGTCAAAAATTGTGACTTTTTCGGTCATGTGGAGCTGTTCTCCAAACATTATGCTGTCACAGAATTATGCATCCCAAAATAAGATAACATAGTTGAACACTAGTCTTTTATGGACCTCTGTGTCAGTAGCTTTAGTGTGATCCGTTTCTCTGATATTTACAAAAAAAACATAGCTGTTTGGGATGTATTTTCCCAGAAGAAGACTGGACTGCATTGGTGGTATTTTGTTTTTTTTACTATATTTTTATTTCTGTTATCATTTTTAAGCCTTGGGAAATGAACTTAAGCTCTAGGTTACAATATGGAGAATTTTCCACACAACTCTGGGATTCGCGTGCCTTCGCAGAAAGGCCTAATTCCCAGCTTCAGTGTGACATGATCCCAGGCTGAGGAAGCAGGCGTCCGGTTTCAGGAAGATTATAAGGAGGATGTTGTGTATGACCAGCAGGGTCTGCTCTTCTAGATTTACCAGGTCTGGAGACTTGGAAGAGAAAGTTGAAAATTCCAGACAAAAGACAGCTGTTGCAGAACTCGTCACTAGACTGGTTCTCTTTCGTAATGTGATTTAATGAAACTGAATTCTTTGTGAGAGTTTAATAAAAAATCAAAATATGATGGAAGAATGTTTGCACTGTACAGCTACCTGTTTTTTTGGTCACTAGGATATATTATAGTTCCATTAACGCCTCTCTAGAAACTGCTTACATGTCATTTATATCAGTTACTGTATGTACAGAAGTCTTTTCCTGCTTAATCCTTAGATCATTGAATACAAAATTATTCTACACTTCAGTAATTTTCAGCAAAAAGGGCAAGACTCAAACAAGAGAAACAACTTCTAAAACCATGTGAGTGGCAAAAACTAAACAAAAAAGCACTTACATCATCATTATATTTATGCGCGACAGTGTGGGAACCTTCAGTTCCCCAGGGAACGTAATATAATGCTCTTTGATAGTGCAATGTGCAATGGAGACTGTGGCTTGTACTCTGATGCAAGGGGCGACAAGCTAAGTAATATTTTTAGCTTTCCTTTTCTAAGTTCACATATTCAGTTAGCCTTACATTGTTTCTTATTTGAAATAATGGTTGCCGTTTATGACTATTTTGTTCTTCAAGAGAAAAGATTCTCATAGGCATGCCAAGAAAGCTGCCGTCTAAAATAAGCATTGAGTTGATGTTCATTTTTTAATAGCCCATGCTCTTAAAAGGCCACAAATGGAACAAAAATAAAGATATCCAGTCAGTGGAATAGATTTTAGGAATTCACTCACCGTTTACATCAGTTCGGCCACACTGAAGTCCTTTGCACAGATTATGCGCAAAAAAAGTCAGTAAGGCCTGTACAGTAGGTGCATTAATTGTTATGTTGTGTTGTCCTGAAAAGATTTGTTACCTCTGAAATCAGTATCAGTGCCTTCTTTTGTTAACCTTCTCTTCTTCAAGGAAACAAAATAATAGCTATTTAAATCCAGTTAATCTTAATCCGGAATGATTTCTGAGAAAAGATTGCATCAGGGCTTATTAGTGCCTTAAAATGTAGACTATAGTTTACAAACAAAGGAAAGGTCTCAGTATTGACTACACAGTTAATATTTCAATGAGATAAATATTGATATGAATAAATACATAAAACATACACTGCATAACTATAGGACTCCTGTTATTTGGACTTCCAATGCACGAGAAAGTTCTGCCCACCAAGCAGACTGTATAATAGGTTTTGGCCTAATGATGTTAGGGTGCACAAAAGAAAGCACTAAGCAGAAACAGCTATGCTAAATACCCCTTAACAAGATCATGTAGCCTTGGGGACTCCAGAGTCCCTGTAAAAGGAACTGATTGAACCATGTACTACCACAGTGAGACAGCACAGTTTATCTATGATCTGAACAGAAAAAAAAGATTAATCTTCCATCCACTTCTAACCACTTTAGACAATATACAGCAGGATTGTGGGGGAGCCTGAGCCTATCTTGGTAAGCAAAGGGCGCGAGGCAGGGTACACCCTGGAGCGGCAGTCCATCACTGGGCACACACACGCACACACACACACCAGGGGCAGTTTTCCCAGAAGCCAATTAACCTGCCAGTGTGTCTTTAGACTGTGGAGGGAAACCAGAGCACACGGCAGAAACGTACAAACTCCACACAGACAGCACCCCAAGCCTGGGATTGAAGCGCAGGGCCCCAGAGCTGCAGGGCAACAAAGCTAACTGCACCACTGTGCTGGCTTATATTTAAACATGCAGGTCTTACTGTTCACTGTAATTTCAAATGAACTGAATTAAAGATACAAAGCGTGTACACAATAACCTCATTTTGGTATTCCAATTTAAATGACAGTAGCCCCCTATAATGAAATGCTGACCTCACTTCCGAGCATTGCATAGCGCACAAAAGAAAGATCGTGAGTGGGCTGTGCTTTTTACAATCTAGATATCCTCCAAAAATCAATTGCTTTAATGATCATTCGCTAATTAGATTTAAAAAAACAGTTAAAAAGAAATATCAATAAGAACTGTGAGCAACTAATAGCTGTCTTGATCACTGACTTTTAGAGGGAATAATCCACTCTTTTGCAGTTTAAATGGCACTGGGTTTCAGGCAATACCAGCACACTTCCCTGAATATGCAGGCTTAATCAGAAAAGGTCAGCCAGAAAATCTAACAGGGAAAGGTCTGGTGAGGAAACATGTAGTAATAATGGAAACTGATGGGTTTTTTTAAGGAAAGAATTTGTTTGGGATGTTAAATATTTATAAGTGTAATATCTAGACACAGGGAAATTATTGTTGCACACCTTGTCTTCGAATTGTAACTGATTTTGATTCAGAAACTACCCCAACGGCTTCAGGAGAGACCCGAAGAAGCCTGAGAAGCTCCAACATTGCGCTTTTTTAAATCCAGCTTTTCAACGTGGAATTCACCTCCGTTTCTTGGCAGCTCACACTTTGAGGTTCTCCAGTCGAACCGCTTCAGAATAAAAGTCAGACTGCCCCTCCCATTCTTTCGCCTGGCCAAAGAAGTTAACCTTCCTGGATGTTGCAATGGCACCACACAGGAAAAAGTGTTCTGAGAGTTCTTTGCTTAAATCCTAACCACGCTGTTTTTTTTAACTCTCCTGTTGCCAGGAATGCTACCAACCAATAAACCCCCCCCACACACACAAAAAAAAAGGAGAAAGTGTTAATTTATATAGTCATCATTATTAATAGCAGACTGGGTGGCAGCATTTGTGTTTTAAAATACTCCCCGAAAACATGAAAGTCAGTGCTCAACTAAACTGCCTAAATCCCGAGTTAATCCAGATAGATCCTGTTTAGCATTTACTACAAAGTACTTCTGTCTGTTCAAAGACTGACAGAATGATTTTCTAAGCTTTCTGGGAAATAGGACCTCAAGCTTCTGAAAACATGAAAAGACACCTAGTGAAAGTGCCCAAATCTGCAAGAAAAATTAAAGCTCAAGGTGCATAAATTAACATTTCTTAGTCTACTTCTTCTGCTATGATTATTAAAGGATAAGGGAATGCAGGAGGAACATAAAACAGCGCATCAGTGCTTGTGCTGTTGTGAATATGTAACTTCAGCTTTATTCTGACCTCTTGACAGTATGCTTCAACTGATTTATTTTCAAAAAGAAGTTTATCATAATGATTGAAATGCTTTCATTTTTGTCCGATTTAAATGAAACAACCGCATATACATGTATATGGAAGGTCACCTGGCTTCAGGTATTTTGCATTGTACTTTGTATTAATTTAAAATCTTACTTTTTTTTCATTTAAATCTAGGCTGTCAGGCTTGTGGACTTAAAGCCTAAATGAACATGTTCCTGCATAAACCACTAAATCGGGGGCTTACTTCAGCCTGGGCAGGTTTTTACGTGTAACATGCAGAGACACTGAAATCTGCCCTTACTTATGCAAGTAAAATTATGGTAATTCACCAGTGAATTAATGACAACGAATAGCAGAAGCCTTTCACACATAATGTGTTAGCCTGAACACAGCTTTTCACCACTAATGAGAGGGAGCAAATTAATCAGTGCCATTAGCATGGACAGCTCTAAAAAATGCTTTTAAAAAACTCAAAGCCCTATTAGCCTGCAATCAATGCCTTTTAAAGCATTTTCCAGCTTGTTGAGCAGTGACTGATCCCAGAAAAAGAATCTTATAGACAGAGACAACTTTGGTGTCAGGAGACCGACTGTTCTTTCTGGCTGGGATTACGGGAGGATATATTTACAGATTTTATTTATTCATTTAAAGATGTTTTTCCAAACAAAACCAGCCCGATAGACATATTTTTATCTAATTTACTGCATTCATGGTTTTTGTAGGCCACAAAGCTTGGCCTAATGGGAATTGCTGGCCCAGAGATTATGAAGTGATTTTAAAATCAAAACCAAGTAATATGGTAACTACAGACGTTGGCAGTTAAAAAACAAAACAGATACTTACAGTGCTGGTATCTTAATTCATGTTTTCATAACAAGCCTTATGAACAATAAAACTGACAAAAGGATAGGTTTGCGTTCCTAATTTTGGAATGTTACTAAAACATTCAAGTGTTCTGGTCTTGACCTGCTAAATCAAGCCATTTTCTAACCTCTTAGTCCAATTTAGGGCAGGGGACACCCATGGACAGTCCACTGCAGGGCAGACACGCACACAAACATGCAGACAACTCACACCTGGGCCACTTATCCCAGAAGCCAAATGTGGCATCGGGATGAATCCCACACAGACTTGGGGAGAACATACTGTAAATATTCCATACAGGCAGTGTCCCAGGTCCCCAGGTCTGGAATTGAACCTACAGCCCAACGCTGTGAGGCAGCAATGTTAACCACTGCACCACGGCTCTGACTGTTTCACCTGATACAAGTTCCTGGAAATTTCCTCCGGGCAATGAATTGATGAACCAGGATCACCCGAGTGGTTCATCCAGTAAGTGGAGTGGACGTTGAGCTCAAACGGCTCACAAATTGTGCAGACTGTGACCTAGATTCTTTAGGGGGTAGTACCCAGGGGCTTCAGGACAGGCAGGGGTAGGACCGGAGTTAGTCAGTCAGTCATCTCTTGACTCAAAACAGCAACACCTGTGGTTTTCCAGGGACTTGCAAACTTGACGTGATGTCATCATTGAGAGACATGCCACACTCACAACCAGAAGTAACTCTATAGAGCTTCCTAGCACCTGATTAGAGAAGCTTGTCTGTATGCTAAGACAAAGAAGACAAATTGGCGAACAAACAAATTGTTTTTCCCTTTTATCAATTAATTGGTAAAGTGATAAAGTGTTCCTCAGGAACTGCACCCTGTCTGAATTTGTGAAGTATTTCACAGAAGCAAAACAAAAATCATTTACTTTCTGGTAAAAACACAAAAAACATTGTCCAAAAAACAAAAACAGAGACTATACAGTAATGGTGCTATTAGTGGAGTTGATGATAAATTCACAGCCCTCTGCAGGATCTGTGCTCAACTAATGACTAATGAGTCCAGCAATGTCTGCGTACCTCACCTTCAACATAAAAATATCTTTCTTTTTAAAATGGCCCAAACACTGAAAGGTAAGTCTGTGCAAATTCTACTCACCAAATTCTATAAATCTTTCAGTGAAAAGAAAGCCTTCATTAAAAACTGCTTTTATTCCAGCCCACTAGACACACTAGTGTGCAGTGTTTTAAAACCTGCAATTATGCTTGAACAGCGGTTAGTCATAAGTGAATTTAAACAAACGAATTCATGCGACCTGCCCTCCCAAAAGCAGAACATTGGAGGTTCATTATTTATATTAAAACAGATGAAACACAGTTAATGACCATATCAAACTTGAAGAGCGCATGAAGATTTTCGTCTTTACTTCCGTTTTAATTTTGACTTCAGCATTTCCCGATACATGCATGAGCATCTTGAGGAGCAGGACTGTGGAAATAAAGTAATTTAAAAAATCATTTCAATCAATAAATCTCCATAAAGATGCGGGAAGGGTCCTTTCAGGACTCACGTGCAAGTCTCAGGATGCACTGCACGCAGGAGGAGACAGTGAAGACAGAGCTGCTCTTATCGGAGAAACCCTAGCTCCAGTGAACTGAGCAATTTCCGCTTGTTTTGCTGCAGTTATGCCAGTTCCATCACCCTCAACACTGTCCTCAGACCTGCTGACAACACGCCTGGCCCACAGCATGGCTATAGTGGGGAGAATCTGCTGTCAGGTAGGCCTGCCCCCGTCTCCCCCTGTGGAGATCTTCTTGCTTGCTGGCTCTTTGTGACATCTGAGCAGTAAATAAGCGTTTGTGTGTGATTTTTCCCCAGCAGCAGACAGGCTGAGGTGTCCAGCAATTCTGTAGGCAAACAGGAGCAGGGTAGAGCCCCCCCAGGCAAAATCCTGCTTTGCATGAGATTTAGTCAAGCGTGGAAAAGGAAAAAGAATGGAGTAAAAACCAATCCATAGCAATATGTGGATGACTGTGTTTCACCGACAGGCAAACTGAACTCACCTAACTGTACGACTAAAGAGGCAAGGTTCTGCTGAGACTGGGCTCTGACCCAAGCACTAGTCAGCCGCCTCAGGGGTCTGCCCAGCAGTAGCTTACAGACGGGCCTGTATTCTGAGATCGATTCCAAATCAAACAAAGCAATCAAAAGTATGGTCTACGGTTCTCAGCGATGTAGCAGGTGATAGTAAAGCAGGAGTAGTAAATTCAGTCTGGGCCGTGGATAGCCCAGAAGTATAACAAATGCGTAAGTACAGCCTATGAAAACAGAAAGAAATCACCTTGATGTATTTAAATAAATTAACTTGTAAAATTAAAGATATTAGGCTTACTAGTAATAAATTAAACTGGACTGCTTATCAGGTAGGCTGGATAGAGGTTACAAAACCTAGACATTTCTAAATATATGAATGCAGTCTGCAGTGTAGTAGTGTCCGTGATAAGGCTCTCCTGTCGGGGGTTATAGAAAAAATTGAGAGCACTGGGTCTCCTGTCTTGTACGTTGGATCTAACTTTGTGTTCTGCGGCAATTTTGAACAAATGACAATCTGAGTGGTCCATTTGGGAGATTCGTCAAATGTTACTAGGACATCAATAAAAACAAAATGGACTCAGACGCTGGTTCTCTCCCTTAAAGATCTGTGGCCCGCATCAGACACAGAGCTCTAATTCTGTAACCTCCTGTCTCAAATCCCAAGTCTGCACTGCGACGCTGATAAACAGGCTCTAAGATGCTGCTGTATTAAAGGACGGCCTGAGATTTTTCAAGCTCAGCTGGCCATATGGGATTAGTGTGGATTTTGTCAGTAGACGGAACACAGTTATTAACCTAGCTGCCTAGGCCAGGGGTAGATATCAACACAGATAAAAACTCAAGCCCCTTTAGATAAGATACACAGCAAACCCAAGTCCAATGCAATGGAGCATTACACATATTTATTACTGCTAGGGCCGCCATCTATATAGCTAAGCCCAGCTAGAAACACTGAAAATCTTCACTGGAGGAACTATATTTCAGGAAACGGATCTAAAACAGCCTTGTAATGCGTAAGTGAATTAAACACCAGTGTCCGAAGCCCAGACCCAAACAAACAGCCCCTGTTGGGTAGAAATACAGACTATATGCTCACTAAAATCAGACTCGCACAATCATAAATAAAATTCCACGTTTCAGGCTCTCCGTTTGCCAGTACGCCGTGTTTAATTATGAAATTACATTTGGCGAAAAAACGTCTTCAGCGTTTAAAACGTTTTCCCTTCAAAACCCGGAAACAGAAATTCACGCCCTGGGAGAACAAGGACTCTGTAAAGAAGATCAAGATGAATAAGATGCTGTTGGCTTTGCCATTGTTCATTTGACTTCCCAATAAGATCAGCACTATTTAAAGGGTCTCAGGTGAGGAGTCATCACCAAGAGGTTTAATAGCGTTCTTAATTTGCATACCTGAGCTTTATGAGCCTGAAGTGGGTTACATTCCCCACAAAACAACATCTATAATCATACAACTCACTACTGTAGTAATTAGATGAATGAGCCAAGCTGCAAAACAGACATTATCACATTTCCAAAACGAGTGGTGTGTGCCAGTTAACCTGCATGAAAGAACACGCCAGTGCTCCTAATTCAATACAGACTGAGCCAGGAGTGAAATGTACTATCAAGTTCCTCTCGGTGGTAAATTGCAGAAGTAAATGTAAGACTACTTAAGCAAAAAAAGTATGCATATATAGTGATTAGCTTGGGGTTAAATTTGTATCCCGGACATAATTCTAACAGATACTGTAAATGTTCTTTAAAAACAGTTATTGAGGTGTGTATTGGAAATTCTTGTTATAATAGTTTTACCCCTTAGCAGATGTGATATATATTTAAATCTACAGCAGGTTTAACAAGACCATCTGTACAAATGCCAGACTTTCCCGCATTTATTATTCCAATGGTGCTGTCCTTCTGCTCTTCGGTATTATAAGGGAAGCTGTAATAAAACTGCTTAGATTGAGAATCCTCCCGGTAAACTAGACAATGGAAAACGCAGCATAATCCAAAGCCTTAATCTTTCGCCCTGTTCTTATTATTTTCTCAGGTGTGTAAGCACAAACAATAAAAAAGGCTTTATAAAAACTGCAGACCTGACTTCACCATCATTTAAAGGTGTGCCAAGCCCCTTTCTCTCCGAATATTCCGTGGCAGAAGTGACAGAAGTGATTGCACTAAGCTTCAAGAGATACAGTACGTCACAGTCTCCGAGCTCCTAATCCTCCATCTTTCACCACTGCCTGCAAGACCTTTTTTATAAAAAGCATACAGCTGGCTTTTACCTTCCACAGACAGGCTTCTCTTCCGCACAGTTTCCTTATGATCAGTCTCTTTCCTTTCTTGCTCTCTTTCCTTCAGTTCGCCTGACATAACATGCTGCATGCCAAGAGAATATCTGCACGACAGAATCGCTCACAGTTACCCTGTCAGTGCTGTCAGAGTGTGGACCTAGTGGGTACAACTCCACCTCATTTTACAAACTCATCGTTTTACTGAAATCTCTCCCAAGAGAGACACAGAAAAAAGCTCTTCTGCATCAGCAACCTGCCATTGTACAAGACAGAGCAGGAAAAGCCTTACAAAGCAACTAGAAACCCTGCACTTCGGTCAAATACTCTAACTCCCAAGGGATTCGGGACATCACATAAAGCAATTATTCCCTGGAAAACAAACAAGATAATTGTGAGTTTCAAAGCAAGATAAGATTAGATTTAAACTAATATCCTGAACTTTTAAATAAAAAATGGTAACAATCTACAATCACAAATTCACTGTTTTTAACACAGTTATGAGTTAGGTAGGATTTCAAGGATGTATTACCCACCCAATTATCATAATTAAAACTGTATTTTCTAAACTCGGTCAAATTAGATTGCTTTACAGTCTAAAGTATGCCCGACATTCTAAGTTAAAGCAGCCATCGAGATCACATAAAACAATTTGAAACTACAGAAACTAGGAAAGCAGATAGTGGACTTCAATGTACAGTACATCTGTCTGTGAGACAATTCTCCGAGAGACTTCCTTCTGGTGCTAGCCACCAAGTTTGCAAGCCATTGCAGTCAATAACGTGTGAAAAAAATGAGCCCTCCTGGCTTTTACATCTTAGACATTAGGAGAGAAGAATCCTTTTTAAAGAAACAGGGTTAGGACTTTGATCCACAGATTATATTTATGAAAAATTACAAATAAATTCAAATTTGTTTCAATGCTGCAATATCCCAACTTTTTAATGCACTGTGGAGCTCTAGCCTACAGAACATGTAGCCAATGTAGCCAATAAACGACCTGCTCCTTATTCAAGTCCTTCAAATCCCATACAGTAAATGATCACCGACTGCCTTATCGTGCTGTATCTGTGTAATTTGGAGATTCTACCACACGCCTGTCCCCACCCCCCCAATTTCTGTGAAGCCACAGCTCATGGATACCCTTAGATGCTTGTGATCTTGTACACTACCAGGCGCTGGAAGCACAAAGCAAAGTATCCAGCTACACTTAATCAACACATGATTCGTAAGCCTGCAGCATCAGACGCTCAGAGATCCGCACAACCAGAATCTCACAAACGGCTCCTCGCAGCCTATCTGAAGGCCAGTGTGAGAGCATTTCCTTTTAAAGCAATGGAGATGGGGAGGGGATGTTTGTCCTTAAGGCTTTCCATAGCTGAAGCAAAGTGTTGGGAAAGTCGCCCACTGGTTTTCTCACGACCCGGGGGCAGCTGGGAGACTGCTCCTCTTGGGACAGTCAGGGAGACATGACAGGGGGCCAGAGAAGTGACGTTTCAGCAATCCACCAGCTGGACATCCCAAAGGACACAAGGATTGGCAGGCGGAAGGACACTAGTTAAACTAAGGATTATAATGCGAAGGAACAGGTAATAGGTTTATTCCATGCTGAAAAGAGAAGAAAGAAAACACAACGTTTCGGCCGTGGAGCCTTCTTCAAGCATTATTATTATTATTGTCACAGCAAGGCGGCACAGTCGATTGCACTACAGCTCCAAAACGCTAGTCCTGGTGTGCAATTCCAGATGTTGGGTGCTGTCTGCATGTCTGCACTGATTAGAAAATGGATGGATGGATGAATCTTTTCTAAATACGATATGGGATAAATGTTCCTCTTCACAAGAAACTATACTGCTACTAAAACTTTATTCCTCATATCAACAGCTAAAACATTTCTTTTAAACTTAATTGACAAGCAACCTTATTCTTCAAACAATTCCTAGGGGTTAAAATCTGTTTGGATGTCAGACGTCAGGCCAACCAAAAGCTTGCTCAAAGGCACTAGAACAAATGGTTACTTGAAATCTTGATTTGTTTAATGCTAATTTAGGACTTTTTTTTGTGCTCTGTATGTTTAACCTGCAGTCCATGGGTTACAATCATAAGGAGATCTATGCAATGCTCTCAGACATACATACTGTACAGTACCATGAATGTCAACAGTGGGCATCTCATTTAGGATTTAAAACTCAAAAAGTTGCTTGAACATACTGACCAACAGTATAATGTTTGGCAGCTGTCCATCACAGAGAAATCCCTATAAATGGATCACTAAAGGCAATGAATTAGTGAGTAAAACGTGATAAACTGATGTAAGAAAAACTGATGCTGGAATTTTTTTCCTCTCCAAATATTGCTGCTGAGGGATGCAGGCAGTGTCCATTAGGCTCTATTGACTTACAGGACTACATCAAGAGGGTACAACACAGTTCTAAGATGGAAAAACGATTCGTTTTGGAAACCCTGCCTTTTGAATTTCTGATACAGAACTGTGCATTAGACACTAGACTTATATAAAAACCTAGGAATCTAACACAAGAAGTCAGACAATCTTCCACTCAAGGATAATTACAATCCTTAGTTATCTGCATTCAAAGGAATTTGCTGTGGCCTTGGGGTAATGGGTGAAAACAGCAACAAATAAAACAATTAATCACACACAAAAACAATTACTTAACAAAATCCCACCCACTTAAAACACACACCAAAATCACTGGAAATTAACTGTTCTGAACCATCTCCTGCTGCCTTGCTTGATTTCTCAGCATGCCATTACAGAACACATGCCAGCCCTATCTTAGTGTCAGGACGGAGTTCAATTCCACTGTTTAATAAGCTATTACATAATACCTGCTCAGAGGAGATCATTGTTTCCCTCCTGTGCTGTCCAGTGTTTAGTCACCTGTCGTCACATTTGACTTTCAATTCTTTTAAAAGGATTCACCGACAACCCTAAAACTCAGTCCTCATTTGGTGCTAGCTTCCCTGGGTGAATAATCTGATGGTAGTTTGAAGGATATATACCATATAGCACAGATTAATATTCCATTACCTGGAGAAAGATGAGTGATCTCAAAATAACAGAAAATACCCCCCAATATTCTTGGAATTCTATGGAATGCTGAAGGAAGCTGGCTTCCTGTTCCGTTCGACTGGGGTACAGTACAGCCCGTGTCTAAGACTCTGTAAGCTCCAGGCCTTCCCCTGTTCAGGAGCCTATTCTCCTCGAGCTTCCTGTCCAGCCCATTCCCAGCATCCTGAAGGACACACCTGGACATCACCATGTTGTTCAGCTCTCAGGATGAAGCATGTGGAGGGAAGTAACAGCATGATGGCTGAGGGCAAATGCGAGATCATTTGTAGGCAAAAATGTCTTGTTTTATTCACTTAAATGGGAGAGCATTTCCAACAGCTTATAGCACTTTACTGAATTAATGTGGAGAATCACTGAAAACTAAGTTAACACTGACTATAAAACTATGGTGTGTCCTTTGTGTTTTTCGGTTCAACAGAACAGATTTTTGCAGGATTTGCAATGGCACAGATTACTATTCCATTATCTGGAGAAAGATGAGCGGTCTCAAAGTAACAGAAAATACCCCCCAATATTCTTTCCTGTTAGGTCTGTTTTGAACCTCCCAGACAGATTAAATATTTGTCACAACTCAAATAAAAAACATCCCACTGTGGTCTTGCATGTGTCAGAGAAGGACCAGCCTGGTGTTATCAGGAGCTCACCCGACTAACGAGCACTGAAGAGGGTAAAAATTGCAGTTTTTAAGAGGATAAAATGTGTTTGGTTCGTTGTTGGTTGTTGGTTGTGGTGCCCTCTTCAGATGTTTGCTCACACAGTGACCAATCTGTGCCGTGAAACAATCAGTCTCAGTCATTGTCCATATCCTGCTCTGGAATGGCGAAGGAAGCTGGCTTCCTGTTCCATTCAACTGGGGTACAGTACAGCCCGTGTCTAAGACTCAGTAAGCTCCAGGCCTTCCCTTGTTCAGGAGCCTATTCTCCTCGAGCTTCCTGTCCAGCCCATTCCCAGCATCCTGAAGGACACACCTGGATGTCACCCTGTTGTTCAGCTCTCAGGATGAAGCATGTGGAGGGAAGTAACAGCATGATGGCTGAGGGCAAATGCGAGATCATTTGTAGGCAAAAAAGTCTTGTTTTATTCACTTAAACGGGAGAGCATTTCCAACAGCTTATAGCACTTTACTGAATTAATGTGGAGAATCACTGAAAACTAAGTTAACACTGACTATAAAACTATGGTGTGTCCTTTGTGTTTTTTGGTTCAACAGAACAGATTTTTGCAGGATTTGCAATGGCAATAAAGCCCAGTTTCGCACTCGGCTGGTAGCATAGAGAAATAAAAAAGGAGTCATGGAAATTTTACCAGAGGTGAGATCAGAAACGTTCCTGTGATAAGTTCTTCTTTCTGTACCTTCACCAGCTCTGTTTTGACAACAGAAGAGTTATGGTGGTATGAGTATCATGGGTGTGCATTTGAGAACACCAAGATAAGACAAGAATCTGAAGATTAGCGAAACCTTCCTTTCCATGTTCGATTAAGGAAGGAAATACCATGGCAAAACTATTTATTTTATTAAAGAATTTACTAAAAATCTAAGCAAAAAAACAACAACTCATAAAAACACTCTGTATATTTGATATTTAGGTTTTCAAAACACTTTTTCATGAGGCCAAAATATTTGTGTTCTCAGCAAAGCAATTGTCATAGACTTGGCCTTAATGGAGTAAAACGTCCTGTAAATCAACGTTTATTATTAACTCTTGAAAGCCTACTATTAACAAGGATCAAGTAACAGACATGTATTCCCTAAAAAAACCTTGTGCAGGTGTTTGAATTTTGATGAAGATGAAGGAAAACGCACGATGCCATGATGAGTTCTTCCCAATTTCTAATTGTGCTGTAATTTACACAAATAGAAAGTTCTAACAAATTGTATAACGGGGCAAAATTAATGTAACTGTTGTAATTAAATTGTCTTACATTTAATCTCCATGAAAGATCATTGTTTTTTTAATTACCCAAGACTGCACAGGTTCACCATACCAGGTTTTCCACAGCGGGCTTTTCTTTTGTTGAATAACTCTCTTGTAGGTAACAAGCATCTCTGCTTGCTGGCTTTGTTGTGATGTGCCGCTAGATTTTTTAATTTTCTTCTGACATTTTCCAAATGACAGCCACAGCCAAGGGTCTTTATCGTGATCTAGTGTCTGTATTCTTTAATCTCGCCTTGTAAAAGGATTAGATTAAACCTGCCTGTCGTGTTCTACCTTTTTGTGAGCTGGCTGAGGATTGGGGGTTTCTAGGAATTGCTCTGGGTATCTGAGCAGAAGCACAACGAGCAGAATTGGCAGCGGTTTACTGCTCATTTCCAGCCCCACTGCCATTCTTATGAAGGGACAGCCATTAAACTACACAACAATTAGCAATTAACTCAAATCTCTCCGTCATGGATATACATTACTCTCATGGAATGTCCACATAATGGGAAATCTGCTTAAGCCACTTGGATCACATCCCATAACATAATACTAACATTCAGCATTAGAGCTTTCGTTCATGAAGACATATGGCACGATGAATATGATGATGTACAAGCGGTGATGTAGCTTGTGTCATAGCCACCTTCATTTCTCAATTGCCCAATTGAGGCACCAGACGAAATATCTAACTGAAAGATGTGTCAACCAGTAATACATATTACTTTAACCATTCCTTTCAAATTAAGATCAACAATCGATGTCTGGATAACAAAAGGCACGTCATGTTTAATGTTTCATACAATTTGTCTTGTATTAATGGGTCCTCTTCTTCATACACTTGTCTCCAAAATCAACACAGCACAGAAGTAAAAAAGATGCTATCTTTGCATTCAACAAAAATGTTGAGATGGAGAGATGCCAGCTCTGATCAGTTTCCCTTTGCTTCAAAGTGAAGGTTTCTTCAGCCACATTGGGCAGGCTAATAATCCTCTAGTAAGGGAAATAAAGAGGACAGATTCTTCAGGACTGGTGGGTACATATTTAATTCACAACGATTCACAATATATTTTAGCTTTTAATAGAATTCCAGGGCTTCTATATTTAACTTTCTTCTTCATAATGAAAAAAAAATCTAATAATCTGTTTTTTTCATAGCGACATTAACCAGTTTATTATAGAATTCAATTACCTTTTCGAAGACACAGAAAAACAGCAAGGTTCAACGCAAGTGCACACTGTATACAGGCATGATGATGACTGCTGTGTGTTTATAGCATACATTACCCACACAAGACTATTTCAAGCCGGATAAACAGCGAGAAGTTTGATCTATGCAGAAGAGCCTGTTTTAAAAATATTCTATTCACCTGCGATTTCGGGTAGCAATCAGTTCAAGACTATTTGACTACCCAAATTTATTAGTGCGCTTTTAAGACACCTGTTTTACATACGGAACACGAAACAGAGCAATAAACCCTATGTCAAATAGCCCAGTACACTGTAAACCTTCCAGTGTACAACTTTCACAGCCAGTGCCTTCAGACCAAAGTAGCTTTCAGTCTGAGATAAGACCTCATTTTCTTCCACATTTTTTCTCCCCGAGGACGAAACACAAGAACACATTCATCTCCAGTCGGAATAAAGGAGCAATTGTTATCACCTGGCGTTCAGCTCCTTCCAGCTTCGCCGATGATCATTAGAATTATTGGCTAGATTTGCACTGAAAAACTGCATCCAATAGTTCAACACGTAAGTTTGGCGCATCAGCTGTTACACTGCTGCTACCCCCAAGCGGTATCAATAGCAGAAATAAAACGTACCTGTAAATCCGCATAACAGTGTCAGTGACAGCAAGGTGCCAAGTTTCCTACAAGTCACCGTCTCCATTGCCAGAGCCTAGCAGGCGCTGTTGGGTACAAAGCGCTTTAATGTCCAAGTGTATCGCCTCTCAGCTGAGTATTTCCAGTGTATCTTTCCGTCAGTTCTCCCTCTGGACTGCAGGGCAGCAGTTTTGGAAAGTTTCCCCCTGGAGAGCCGGGCAGTGCAGCTGGCAGGAACGGTGAGTGCGGATCCCTTCAATAACACGGGAAGAGAGAGAAAGCGCTCGGGCTGGAAAACATCCCGACGCCCGTAGCGCACGCTGACATTGACAGAGCGCTCCCGGTGGTGTGCTGTCCTGTAACAGTGCACCCTGTCAGACAGGCAGCGGGCGGCCAGAGACTTTTCCGTCCTGTCTCCTTGAGTTTGTGCTTTGCCTCGCTTTCTCGTTTTCTCCCTGTATACTCTTCAACCCAGCCCGCCCGGAGACTAGAGCCCGCTAGCGCTCACAGCCCACCTGTCTGACTGCGGTCGGACTCTCCATAGCGCCGCTCGTCCAATTCTCCCCGGCACCTGTTCGCCAGGCACCGCCTTCAGCAAAAACCGGACCGCCTCCTCTCTCCCACAGGTGCTCGGAGATCACCCCGCCTCCCCAGCCAGCTCGTGTCTTCGGTTTTCATCTTTTTCCCAGCTTATTTTTTTTTTAAATGCTTCGTTTACAATGCAAGCAGAAAGAGATTTAACAGATCGCTCAACAACGCAAAAAAAATAATTGTAGCACTGGCAGCAGCAGTAGCAACGTCTCATATTAAAATAGGAACGTTAATAAGACCTAAAAAGGAGAAAAGCTTTTTTTTATTATTTCTGGCGCATACTGAACATATGTTAATAATATCACCATAATTTTATTTTTGAGATAAATGCTTCACGTTTATATAAGCTCAAGACGCAAGAAGGCTCTGAAGTCGAGACGCACACCTTAACAGAGCCTATTTTTGTAAGCAGTGAAGACAGACTGTTGAATTAAAGTTGGGCATTTTAAATCGTTTCTGCTCTTTTCACTTCACGCTTTTCCTTCCCCGTGGCCATGGCGACCATGGATTGAAACTTTAGCCCGATTCATGGTAAAAGACAGACCCGTGTGTTGAAGTTCGTAAACCAGCCTTTGATAGATGTGGACAGTAACGAGGAACACCTGACAACATGTGGTTGGTAAATGTGACGGTTTATATCTACCACAACACTTCGTGTTCGTTGCTCTTGCTTCAGTTGATCATATTTGAAGCTTCAGATCAAAAGCTGTAAAAATTGCTCAATCACAAGCTTGACTGCTTCTCTGGTTCATGAAGTAAAAAATAAGTTTTATTAAAAGGGCAGCACAGTGGTTAGCATTGTCGCCTCACAGCACTGGGGCTCTGGGTTCAATTCCTGGGAGTCTCTCTGGGTGGAGTTGGTATCGTATCTACCCCTTTGCACAGGTTTCGGCTCCAGTTTCCTCCCACAGTCCAGAGACATGCTGGTCCTGGTTTGAGTGGGTTTCTGTCTGTCTGACTGGCTCTGGCTCCCCTGTAACGTGTACTGGATGAAGAGGTTAGAAGATGGATGGATGATGTTAATAAATGTGCTCAATAACTACGAAGAATGTCAATGGCACAGCTGCTTGTTATCATTTACCTTTGAATCTTGAGTTGTATCGGGAACAATTACGTTGATATTCTCATTCTTATTCACTTACACATTTATTTGTTATTTTAACCAGGACATGAGGTGCTGCACTGTTACCTGAAAAGTTTAGGAGAAACAAAAAAAAACAATCACATGCTTAAAGATACTTGGAATCAGGGCAGTACCCTAGAGTGCAGCAAGTCAGGAGCACAGAAAAGCAGTCAACCCGAGGTGAAGCTCAGAGCGATAATTTATGATGAGGATGCTTCTGAAGACTTCTGAAGGCCAACTTTGAGTTTAATAAGCAATTGAATCTCAGCTGTAATGATTAATCAATGGCGAGAGGTTTCTTAATTTACAACACACGCTACCTATGCATGTCAAATTATTCTCAGATTTGATTTTATATAGCCTAATCCAAGGCATTGTAAATGGTACAAGTCTCTTCAACTCCTGTTCTGTCTCTTTTGCTTTTTTAATGTACTGTTCCATCAGAGCTTTCCAGATGTTTTCCGAGAGAGCGGAACCTTTGTGACTTCTCAGAGTGCAATATCCCCAACACTCACCGCGGCAGGGGAAAGTGGAGAGAGGAGACAGGCTAGCCCGCAGAGGTGAATACCTTTCCACTACTGCTTCTGGGGTCTGGGTAGGTTGCCATAGAAACGTGGCTGAAGTTAATGCAGCAAGACTGCTCAATTATTAGAGGCGGATGAGCTCACTTCTGCGATTTAATCTAAGCTTATAATCCGAATTTTCTGAATTTGCACTCCAACTAAGAGCGAGAGAGGGAGA
Source organism: Lepisosteus platostomus (assembly GCF_059453375.1). Lineage (NCBI taxonomy): Eukaryota > Metazoa > Chordata > Actinopteri > Semionotiformes > Lepisosteidae > Lepisosteus > Lepisosteus platostomus. Next base: position 8,869,191 of record NC_142635.1, on the reverse strand, counting down.
AATGGAGAGAATGAAGAGAGAGATGGAAAGGTAAGGAAGCAGGTTGAAAGGGACTGCTCGTAGTTCTGGTCACGGAGGAATAAACATAGTTAATACAGGTGGTGAAACTGACAGCAATAGATTTAAAAAAAACGAAAGAAATCGGTAAGGATGTTTTATTTTTGTAAGAAGGTCTATTTGGCTTTATTAGAGAGCTCTACAAGCAATACACCCATGCAGGCAGAGTTCTTCATGGTGCCCTTTCACTAGTGTAAGTAAAAGCTTGCCCTCCACTGCTATTCATTCATTTCACATTCCTAAAGAACTGAGTTGTGTTCATAACTGCCAAATCGTCTGTTGGTTCACATCAAGAGCCCAGCACGGCCCACAACTGTCACTTAGAAGCACTGCTTTCCACATCACCACGGGTCTGTTCGAAGCTGTAAGCAGATTAAAGCGAGGGATCTGTTTCTAAGAACCAGAACCGGCACGTCGCTGCGGAGATGATGCTGCGGAGGAGCAGGGGTGAGAAGGGGAAGGATGGTTTAGCAAAAACGATGGCAGGATTTTGAGCTGATCTGTACCCGAAGATGAAATGTTGTGTTTCTGTTTCTTTTCTTCTCTTTTCAGCTTGCAATGAACCTGTGCTTGTTCCATTGCAGACTAAAACCTTGCCTGGCTTCACAACCAGTGTCCATTGAAATATTTATGCCGACTAGGTCTGTGATTTTCACAGTACAGCTGTATAATAAAAACACAGAAAGATGGGGGACTGTCCGTGGGGGTTAAGAGGTAACCGACCTGGGTCCAATTGATCCAGACCTCTGCTTCCCGACTGCAGCAGAAGGAAGGAGAGGACATCTGTGAGGGCTTCCTGCTGGATAATGTGGGATGCTTCCTGTCCTATCACAGGAACAGGAAGTTAATAATTGAGTGGGGGAAAAAAAAACCTCAAAATGAATTTTTCATCCACTCCTTTATTTCCCTCCCGTTTTATCTCCCTCCCCCCTAAAACATTCTTGGTTTTCAAATCCAAATAAAAATAGACAGCTTTTTGCATTTGTTTTTTTTTTTCATTTCCGAGGGCACACATTTGAATTTAGGTCAAGGCTTGGAGAAGCCAGAAAGAAAAGGGAAAGAGGCTTCTGCAGTGGAGCCTGTGGTTCTGTAGTGACAAGCAGGCTGAAAGGCACTTTTCCTCCTAGACTGGAACAGTGAGACTCGATCTTACAGCTGTGCTGTATTGAGGTTCCCACCCAGGTAAAGACATCCTGAAATCCTTTAAGAAATGGATTGATGGAATTCTACTAGCAATCAGAGCAGTAAGGTGGATTCTTTGGCCCGGTTTTTTTCCAACCTTTTGTGATCGTATTCAGAACTGGAAAGACGCCTGTTTTTGGACACTGCAGATAATGCAAACCGAAGGAGCAAGCTGACAGCCAGAATTCTGAGCTCAGCACTACAGCGTCTGAAATGGATAAGAATAAGAAATTGATGGCAACATGAAATTGGAGACGTTTAAGAGACTCACAGCCTTTCTGGGTTGCAATCATGGAGAAATGTCTTTCTGTATTCAGGACATGCATTTCAAGCAATTCATTTCTCTCATTCTAAATACATCCCAGCTTTGTGTGATGGGAGGACTGGCCCTTTCGTGTTGATCTTATTCGAGACTACGTTTTATATGTCTAGAATGGTCTCACTAACTTAGCCTATTTTGTGCCGGACATCATCCCCTGTAACACAGCTAAGGGAACCTTCGGCTGCAGATCTGCATTGGCTAATTAAAAGCTGAAATGACTTTTGTGGTAAATGATCTGATTAATTCATTGTAACAGGGGGCCCTCAAACCCTAGCTAAGGATTTTTATTTTGCTAACAGAAACACTTTGGTTCCATTTTCTGACTTCTTAGGGAAATCAGAAGCTGGTGACAAGTTTAAATTATTAATTGCTCTTCCCTGATGTTGAAAATAATGCACAGTTTTCACCAGGGCTGCATGCCTCTACACCCTGCCTTGTCACTCAAGACCCTGCTTGTATAAGCAGTAATTGGAATTGAAGGTGCATTGTTTTTTTTATATCCATAACCGGTATATATCATACATTATATTTTTATCCTACATTGAACGCAACCCCATTCCTGCCACCATTATTACCTTCACTTCAGACAGATGAAGATCATGATTTAAATGAATAATCATCCCACAAAGGCCTTTGATTACCACTCCCCACTAAATACCCACCGTGGCAATGAGAATTATACATTTCATTGGTATCGGTGTCATTTCTTTCCAACAGTTCACATACTTTTTTTTTTTAATACCACATTGAGCAATGGTAAGGAAGTATTTTAAGTGATTCTATAAGGACGTGTCACAGCAATGGATCTAATCTCATCTTTTGGAGAAAAAGTAATGTTGTAGGGCCCTGCAACTCAACCTGTACCCTCTCCAATCCACTTCTTTGCCCAGCCGCTTAACTGTCATGCAGATCCTGCTAATTAGCAATTAAATAATTAAGGAGATGGTTACAGTAAAATTCTGCAATGGAGAGACCTCCATGTAGTTTGAGTGTTGTTCTTGAAGTGTAATAAACATAATTTCTCAAAAATAAGGGAAAATGCTGACACACCGAAAGGGAACAGTCCTTTTTGTCCTAACAGAGGAACATCTGAAGAGAGCATAAGAAAAGCTCTAGTAATAATTCAAGGCTTTGCTTTCACAAAAATCTGGACTTGTCTCACATTAAAATTTTCCATTTTCATAAATGTCAACTACAGAGTTAGCACAGAGCCTAGGTTAATTATGCATTACAGCCCATAATATCTTCTTTAAAATGAGAGAAGATGAAGAAGGCTCAATTAAAACACACAACGCAATTCCTCTCTAATGTGCACAGAGTGCACAGTGCTTGTTCCAAAGGGCAATCATAAACAGCCTGCGTTATAAATTAACATATAAAGCCTTGCTTTCTTCTTAGTCACCAGCTCTACCTGTTAAAATGATACACGGGTTCACACAGGTGTTTGACAACTTGTTAAGATACTACAAAGGATGAGATCCTCTTTTAAACTGTATGCAATTTACACAGCTGCTGGCCTTATAAAGTTACACTGCCATCTACTGACGCACAACCACAAAAGTCCTTATAAAACGATTCATGTTTCTCCTAAACCCAATTCAATTTGATAAATAAAAATAACTTTGCCTGTGCAGAGAAAAAAAATCACCTAGTTCTTTTTGTAAGGTTAAGAAAAGAACCAGAATATATTCGTTAGCATATAGACCATCCTGCAATTCTTGATCATTGGCTGCAGGCGGTGTCTAGCCAATAAAACATTTGACTTTACAATATTTGACATTATAAGTAAGTTGAAGATAGATCTGCCATATTCACAAGCAGCTATATAAGCAGACTATAAATACATTGCCTTCTTTGTACTCATTTTTAGCCAATAACACGAGACCAAATTAATTAATTATTTATCGGGAAGAGCGATTACATGTTATATTGTAGCCAAAAAGGTTTTTAACTAAAATAAAATGAGTTGTAAATTACAAAAATCAGCAAAAGGTTGAGTTTTGAAAGATTGCCCAAGGATGTTGAGGAGAATATCTGACTTTCAAACATTCACAAATCAAATTTGGATTTGGAATGCAATCAGATGTTTCTTTTAAGTTGTCATTGTACTGACAACTAGCTGCCCAAATAAAATGTGTGAAAACTTGTTACAAATACAGCTAAGATGAAAAGAAAAATGCAAAGGTTGGAAAAGTCAGACCAGGAGATAAAAACAATTATAAACCACACTGTGGACCTTGTAGTTTTAATAAATGCTACAGATTTATTTCTTACATTAAAAAATGACACTATAAAAATGTCTTAAATAACTGTTGAATATGGGTTTTCTGCTTATAAGACTTCTACAACCATTGAGAAAATGAAAAAAAAATCCAAACCAACAAAAAGGGTCATTTTCATATATGTAACAGTGTTTTAGTTAACTTCAGTGGATTTAAGTGTTATGCACTTTACCTGTGAATATTTTCACAGACTATCGAGAAATAAATAAAGGACAGGACTTTTCTGCACTCAAACGGAACTACCAAGTAAATTATATTAACATTCTATACCTTCCCCTCATTTTCCCCCAATACTGCAGGACAATGTCCAGAACAAATTGCCTGTTAGGACAATAACACTTTGTGAGACATGGCAAGAGATCCAGTCATGTCATTCTGTAATGTAATTTGTTTTTTTTTTAAGTTTCTTCTACCTTTAAAATTATAAGTGTAAAGACAATATCTTTTAAAAACTGTGAGCGGTTTCATCAGTTACAAACATCCCGACAGCTTCAAACAGTCCATTTCAACATCAGGCAACAATTTTACAGCAGTTGCACAAACTTGCAATGCTGTACTTACATGTATGAAAAAATCTCCCAAAAAATAAAGTATTTTGTTTTTTGGCATTTACCACACTGTTAAGCCTGGCAGACATTTTCGCCAAAGAAACTTAACATCTTTTATCTTATTTAGAAACCAGCTCTTTAGGAACCAGGGACATTGATTTCATAGTAAAAAGAAAATGTATGCCCCCCAAGAAAGGGGAATGTAAGTACTAGGATGATTTCCTTTCACTCTTTCTTAAGAGCGTTCAAATTTGGCGTGTTTCACCTGCAGCCAAGAAGCCTCCGTATAATTGATCTTGCGGTTTAAATCTAGTGTTTGTGGTTTCTAATTCATGCTCTCAAAGTAAGTTACAGGTTGGTTCGAAAACAAAGAATTTGATTTTCCACGATTTTCTCAGCTAAAAAGCATGAGGGGTTGCCAAAGCACCCACCTCGTTAATCTCTTCGTGCCTGGACCTCCCATTAGCAAAATAAAATGATAAAAACAGTGTCATTTCTCATTATTACAATGCAATAATTTTGAAATTGGAAGAAGCTGCGCATCATGAAACTCAATTGACTCCGAAAGCTTTTCATTCTTAGCAGGAATCCAAAACTCAGCCAGTCAGGTCCAGCAGCTCAGTCAGCTCTTCTAAAGTCCTCAAAACATGAAACTCCCAAAACCTATTTTGGAAGTTTCTAAAGAATGTATTTTCTGAAAAGAGTGCAATCTTGGGCATTGTTGTGCATTTCACGACAAAAAAAACTACAAATCAACAAAAAACCTACAGGCCACATTTACATAACTTTTATCTGGTATTGATGGAATGGATAATTTACCTGTGGCTGCATAAGAAAGGTGTATTTAGCTTTGAGCAGATATTTAACAAAGAGCATTTGGATAACTTTAAGACTATTTTGTAAAAAGAAATATCCGGTCAAATGAAAATACTACCTAGCAGGTTAGCATCAACAGTGGATGGGTGCAGCTGCAGTCCTTATCAGTAGAGGGCACTGGTGTGTCAGTCATTAAGGCCCGATTCGGTGTTCATAACGTTTATGAAAAAGAGTTTAAGGCCTAGAGCGTTGCCCATCATTCCAATAACTGCTTCAGCCACTGCTCAAGATTGGATGGACAGTGCAGGTGGCCAAAACATCAACACTATGTCATTAAAACAACACCCACAACCATGCAGCGTGGGCACATACTGTACATACACCTGTAGGGTCCCACGTACACTAACCTATACACAATCCGATTTAACAAGGACCCACTCTGAGACCTGTGACCAGCACATTCAGCGAAAGAGCTCAAAACTCCAAACCAAAACCACGTTTCAAGTGGCCATTCTTAACCTGAAAAGTCGTAGGACAAGCAGGAAATATTTTTCAGATAATCGCCACAGCTCAGTACTGCTTTGGAACTTTGATGTACAAACAGTGGAGAAAAAAAATGCTCACAAACTTAAAATATTTTGAACATATCCTGGTAACCAGACTGGGAAGCAACAAGGTTAGCAGAAAGCTAGACAAATCTATCAATTGGCAATGAATTCATTTCTTCATACCTTTACCACCTTAAAGTTACGGCTCTATGCTATGCATCACAAATCATTTATGAAAATGGTGTGCAACAACCCTTAGAAGCTTTATTATAATGGCACTTAGCATTCTCCCTCATGACAGAGGATAGAATCTGGATTGAGTCTACCCGGAGACATAAAATCATGTATGAAAGAAAGATTGTACATTTTTCAGCTGTGCACATACACAGGCTCCGCATTACTGAAGCCGGAAAATAAAAACCCATATACCCCGAATACAAAACAAGGTTCTTTCAAATCGTTTTTTCCCCACATCTTGACAATCCTGCATCAGCTTGGACTGTACGCTGAGCCAAATCGTGCCGTTTCTAGCAGAATCAGAAGTTTCTCTCCATCATTTGTGAATGGTCTTGCCAGCTTGGTCAGAACTGCAGGAAATGAATCATGAAAAGAACACAGAAACACGTTGCACGTGTCCGTGATCAGCGTGATCCTTTCAGAAAAAAAGGACTGCTATGCCACGTGGTGATGAACTGCGAAACCCCAAGGAAATGGGGAAAATAGTGTCCACCAAACAGCCGAACGGTTCAGATTTTAATTGCTGCCAGCTTGCATCCTGTACTGACAAACCACTAAAGGTGTATCGGAAATGCCTACGGATGTTTACTCAAAACAGAACTTAAAAGGGCAAAAAAATTGCAAGCCTGCTGTTCCTAAAAGGTGAAAAGAATTAACCGACTGTATGGAAGACTAATCTATTTCCCTACATTATATCTAGAAAAAGCCAGCAATGTTGTACTGGACTGAAAAAAAAAAAGACAAAGCATCTCCAAAACAGCACGACTATGGGGAGCATCTTGTAACAGTTTCGACCAAAAAATAATCAGGTTGCCTGTATTTACGACCCGCCGGACACATCGTCACGACCCTGGGAGAGGCCGAGCGGTGCTCCTTCTCTTCCAGAGCTGCCACCTCACAGAAAGCTCGCCGCCGGCCGGCCGACGTGCAACGCATAACTCGCACCCACCACGGTCGGTTGCTCATTTATTGTGACATCGACAATGTAAACAAATACAAGAAGACGGCTTGGAAAAGACAATACTAAAATAAGATACTGTGCTTAAAAAAAATAAAAAAAGATTTTATTACAGTTTATCAAAATGACATGTCTGGAAATGCTGGAATGTTCACACAATTCAAGGCTTGAGATTTCAATATATATTTTATATATATATCACTATACTGTATATCCCTCCACTTGTTCAGTTACGGTGGTCTTGCTTTTTTGCCTCTCCTTTACCTTGGGATCTTTGCTGGCACGTGAGGTGAAGCTTAGCTTCAAAGAAGAGAAAAGGCAGTTTTTTAGGACTGGCTGAAGGGTCACCCTCCATGTAGTGGGAACAGCCCCACTTTCCTCAACTCGCCCCTTCTTTAGAGAAATACACACCACCTCCCTGACAACGTGATGAAAGTAGCTGCAAAGGGGGGTGAAGAATAGAAAGAGGCCCATCATGGTTCGTTTTACATCCTCAAGTCACTGGGGAAAAAAAAAACAACAACAACAACAACAAAAAAAAAAAAAACAGGCCGGGGATTTAAAGTGTCTCCTTTTTGTTAAACTTTAAAGAATAGCCAACGGCAATTTCTAAGCACTCGACCAAAGAGCCCGCCGAGAGGAAGTCCAGCTCCACCTCGATAAATTTAATATAAATAGCCAGGCGGGGGGAGCCCCCGCTGCAGTTCGAAAGGAGGAACTTCGTGACGGCCGACGACTCCCCCCTGCTGTAGTACTTGCCCGAACTCTGGAAGTGCTGAAACAAGCACTGCTGTAGAGTCCTGTCCTCGGCAATGCCGAGGTAGCAGTAAGTCACTTTGGGAGACGTCTCCTCTTCCGGCTCCTGCGGCTCGGACTTCTCCGAGCTTTTGTCAGGCTCGCCCGGATCTGGGGAGGAGGAGGCGTCGTCGTTGTCGTCGTCGTCCTCGTCGCCGTCGTTGTCTCCCGATTTGGACGTCGAGCTCGGGTCCACCTCCTCGTAGCCTATAGCGTAGAGCCCGTGGGTTTTGGGGATGCCTCCCGGCAAAAGGTACTGTGCTCCGTTCCCGCCCCCCGCTGCCCGGGACTGTGCAATGGGTATCCAGTCCACCTCCATGTGCAGTTCCAGGCAACGGGCCTCGCTTATGGTGATGTCCAAGAATTTGTAGTAAACGTTTTTCCAGTTCATTTTCTGCACCTTGGTCATGATGACCCGCCCCTCCGTCTTCTCGGGGTTGAAATACTCCCGCAGGCGTTTCCCGAGGGGCACCTGGGAGCTGATCTCGGCGTAGTGGTAGCGGATCTCCTCCCGCCAGCGCGTGTTGTAGCCCACCCCAAAGATGGCCAGCTTGTTGGAGAGGTGCAGCCGGGAGAAATCCGTCCACGTCTGGAAGTGCTCCCATTTGATCTGCACGGACTCCAGGATGCGCATCACATTCTGCATCACTTCCTGCCTCCTGGAGAGAGACGGGAGATTCAGGTCAGCTTTGCAAGGGCACACAGGGGCCACTGGAAACGGGGATTAGAAATATCAACAGCTTCTTTAAACGTGGTGATAAACGCACATGCAGGATCAGCAAGGCATTCATACATTTTAGGGAGCCACCTAAGCAGACATGCAGCTCACTGGAAAATAAATCCAGCTGTCACTGGGCCTCTAAAGAGATCTGTTCTCCGTAACACCACAGGTCTGAATAAGTTTATTATTGACCAGAAAGTGCTTTTTTTTTTTACTCACTGGAAAGTGGCACCTATCGAATGATCAAGTTGGTCTAAATGTAAATCCTTTGCAGAATGGTATATCTTTTGATTTTTAATATGAAAAGACCTCAGCCTCTGCGGTGTTTCTAATTTACTGGCCCCCCCAGACGTTCAATTAGGCTTCTACCAAGCTTTCACTGCTAATAACTGCTTTGTTCAACCTATCCAAGTCTGTTATTTCTTGGGGAATATTTTTCAGTGTGCACTGGATTCTCTTTACCACTCAAACGCTGCTCGTTTGTTACCTACGTTGGACTGTTTCAGCTTTACTTAGCAAGCCAGCTTTCCAAGACCTAAGCATCTTATCAGTTCTTGTGGTGTTAGCACTTCCAACCCACATGCATTTCAACCGAGAGTTTCTGACCACAAGAAATGTCTAACTCTGCAATCTTCCCACCTTCTGCTAAAAATAGACTATAACCTTCCTAGAGAGTCCTTTAGTCCTCTTCTCCACTGCTCACTACAATATCCAATTATCTAAAATACTGTCTTCTCGAACAATGTCAAATGTTAATACGTTATTTCACAATAAAATATATTAATAACCAGTTGCAGAGTTCAGAATCAGCAAAAATGTTGGAACAGGTAGCAGCAGCTCAAATACAATCTCACCTCGTATTTAATGAGCTCTTTTAATCCTTTCAGTCAGGGTTTAGACAGACAGCGCAGAAACAGCTCTTGTTAAAGTTAATGGTTTTCTGATCGTTTTTAGCCGAGTTGATTAATTTTCTTGCCCTTCATATTTACATGCAGCTTTAGATATAGTCTTAATGAACTGGATGTAAAATTATCAAGGGATCAGTGGTCCTTCACTGTCTGGCTCCTGTTTTGCTACCAGTCCCCAATTTATGAATCTTGGTTGCTCTAAATCTAAATGCTGTGAGACATACCCGGGATGTTCATCAAGGATTAGTGCCAAGACCATTATTTCACAGAACCTGCATGTTTCCTTTTAGATCAATCGCTGGAATGGACTTGGGATCTACAGCCATGCTGATAAAACATATTTGCAGACCAGATTATTTACCGAAATAATTGTTTCTCGTACACGCATCTACTTGACATTCAAGATATGATTTCAACATTTCTTATAATGAACTGTGACGAAGGCGAGATTTTGCTCATAGGCTTCCATCATCAGCGAGCCTGGTGGAAGCTGGTGGAATTGAAATTAGATTGTTTTGGAAGGCAACGGGTTACACCAGAGCTCATTTACAATTGCTAGTCCTAAGGGGTGCATACACTTATCCAACCCATTTCTCTAGGTTGTCATTTGTAATTTCAGAAAGTTTGTTTTTTATTTGGAGGTTATGGGTTACAATGTATAAAAAAAGGTCAAATTAATTCAGATTTTATGTTAGACCACAAAATGTGTTACTTTGGAAAGTATAGTCTTTCTACGAGCACTGAATCTACTGAAAAGGCTGAACTAATTAATTTAGAATCCATAAGACGTAACTGATCAGAGCCACCATATACAACCTGCGATAAAAAAAAAATATCGAAAATCTATTGCAAAAGGATCAGGCAGGTACTGAAAAGGTTTGGAAAAGGAGATCAATCCTAAGTGAGCATCCTGTTATTCATTCACAGACAAGTGGAGACAAGACAAGAATGTCTATTCATCAGTACTTACTGGAGTTCTTCTGAGGATTCCTGCCTTAGCTGTAGTGTTCTCTTCTTAGAAAACGTCACTTCCTCTGAAACAAAGAAATACATGTTTTAATAAATATTGGAAATTGATAACAGACAACTATAGAAAAAAGACTCCTCTTCAGAGCCATCCCTTAAGTCATTAACAAACGTTTTGAAAGTTCCCTTTTAATCCCTTTAAAAAAAAGTCGATCTTACAGATCTGTCAGTAAGACAAGCAGAACTCATCGGACACTGAAGGACCAAATCACACCGGAAGGGTACGCGATCCTTATTCTGAAAATAATACCCGCAAGAACTTCAAAATCTGTGCATATTTACATCTGCATTCTGAAACTTTAAGGTAGGAGTTTACTGCCGTAACCGTTAAAAATAAAGTTCAAATGTTAAAATAACATACAGATTTAGTTATATTTTGGGCTAGGAAGTTGGTGATCTGGTTGAAGCTTCTGCTGGAATTGCAGGGTTCTCCATGTAGCCTGGAGACTATAGGTTTCACCTAGCCCCTTGCAGCCAGAAGAAAACATCTGAGAAATGTCTTCTACTGTCTGGACTGGGAGATCTCAATTTAGCTGAGATACCCTCAGCTCAATGTGCCGTGGCGTTCCCTTCCTTCCTCTGGTGGAAGACCGAGGCGCCTGTGATGGTATCAATGAGAACTGTGCCATGCAAAAGCTGCAGCTCTGCCACCTGCAACGAACAGGGAAACAACAGGCCTTTAAACTGCACATGCATGTTGTCAGCAACTTCTGCGGGCTAAAGAGTTAATTGAGAATTCCAAAGTAGTCTTCCTAAATGAGGAAAAAGTTTATTATAAAAGGCACTAGTTTTTACCGTTGTTCCCTGTATGCTTAGTGTTGTACCACTGCTCTGCGTTTTATCAAAGATTACAAAAAAAAGCTCATATGTAATTATCCACACGGCCTGTTGCCTGCTTATACAATTTGCTCCCTTAATCTCTTGTATGGCTTTGAAGTAAAAATCACTTGTAAGCAAGGTTTTAGGGAAGCACACAGAAAATGTTTCATTGTTCAAATACTGAATCACGGTTTAATACCCTACAAAAAACAGAAATTCACAATACACCTGATGTGGAAAGCAATTTGTTTTTATAGACACATAAGAGAAGAAACAATATTGAACAAATCCAAGATAAACTTTCACAATAGTAATTACTACAGGGTGCTCTGTAAGCTGATATTATACAAATACCACAGGGTAAAAAGGTACAATCCTGACAGCGTATAATTATAGACAACCATTTGCTATTAATAGAATTCATTCTCAAACTGCTGCCAGATACTGGTGTGGTTCATCATAGTTTGGGATTATGCAATAAGATTAAAAGATATTACAAAATACCACAGATAAACTGTGATTACACATAAGGGGATCATAGACCATGCTAACGGTATTAGTCGTACCATCTTAATACAGTGAGAAACAATTTGTAGTCACCAGACATAACGCGACACATCTCAGCTGATGTCCATCAGTAAAATCTGCACGCAAGATGCAAGACACATTTCCTAAATGTCAGTAGCACCGCAGCTTCCAGCTGTTTCTGCCTCGTGTTTACCAGCAAACTGGTAAAAAATCTGACATTTTCTGGGTCCCGTAGTAGAAGAACAGGCAACCATTTGGGGTGTGTTGTTTCTCCTTTCCAGCGTCCACCCCCAGACCTCACAGCCCCCAGGGTGGGCCAAGGCCTCCGGTCCGCCTGCCACCTCTTCCTTTCTTCTCGGAGGCGGACTGCGGGCTGGAGCTCGTGTGCAGCTTCACTGCCCGGCTCTCTGGGCTGGGGAACTCGCCCGGCTCCTCTTGCAGCAGGAGTGCCGGTGGTCCATGTGGTTGGGATTCAACGACTCCTTGTGTGTCAATATCGGCTTCTGCCATCTCCACCGCCTGGAGATCTGAGATATCATTAGCAGCAGGTGCAGAGCGCGGAGCCAGTCTCCATCACAGGGCCTTCAGGCTTAGTGGCTCCCCTGTGCCGCCCCGCCTCTTTTTCACCCTCCACCGGGCTGCTCTCCTTGTCCGCTCTCGTCTTTCCTCCTTTTGGTAACCGCTCTTCCAGTTCCCTCTTCTTACACCGACTCTGCGCCGCTGTGCCGCGGTCCTCTTCTTGTACTCCTCGTACAGGCTCCTCTCCTTCAGCTCCTGGCGGTGTCCTGCTCGCCTGGACAGAGGCTCCCTGGAACCTAAAAGACGAGACAGGCCTCACTGTTAGGGTGAAGCGCAGTCTTAAAAACACACATTCAATTTAATTCAATTTATGTGACTGATATTATTTTAGAATTTAAACATTTTCTTGTAGAATGTACAAGATCAGCATACGTACCTTTTTAAAGAGGGCGTGTCTGGAAGAAAATCGTCCTCTTGAGGTGCTAATGAAGCACAGCTGAAGGCGAAGAGGTAAGAAACCTTTCTGTGTAATAAATGTTGCCACGTGAAAGAGAATACTGCCCCCTATTGACAAACATTGAGAATGAGAACGCCTACTGTTCTTGCAAAATAGATTTATATTATCTATGTTGACACTACATATAATTCAATTGCTGTACAGATCACAGAAATAGAAAACAGTATTAAGGACTTAGTTACAACCTGTTTTCCAGAAATCAAGACAGTCCAGCAGCTGTTTGCTGATCAAATGCTGCTAAATTAAAATGAGTTTTTATATCCAAAGTCCCATTGATATTTTAACTTTTTTTCTAGCTTGCAGATGCGTACCATAATACAGTCTTGCTTTCCAGTTTGGAAAGGTCATACCAGCATAATGTTCAGAATTTCAGAGCGTGATGAAGAAAAATCAAAGCAACCAAACATAAGACATTTTATCACTTAGCAGTTTCTTAAAGTCACAGAAATGCAATGGCTGGCAACTCAGTAAGAGAAAATGCCTAGAATCAAGCATTTTAACTTAATTTGAAAACAGCATGTCATTTATGAGCGTGAAATCCATTTTATGCTGCAGCTTAGACATTGCTTGCATTGAGTGTATCACAAGCGAGACAGCCTGCACGTTTAAAAACCGAGATAGCACATGATAGGATATAATCTCTCCCCTGCCAGTCCCTGTGGAAGCAATCCATTCATTTTCCAGAATCCTCTGTGAAACAAAACCAAGCTGAAATCAGGCAGACCTGTCCTCAGGGTTGTCACAGCAATGCCAGATAAATGAACTTGATCAGGACACCATATTGCTACAAACCACAGTCTTTGTGTTGACTTTTTTTTAACGTGCTGGTGCATTAAGAGACACTCCCCAGTCCGAGGACACCCCTTAGAGAGTGCCACAGTTGAAAGAACTCAGGTGAGCTGAAGTTATAAACGATGGCAAAAATCAAATTGATTACCTAGTGTCGAGATTAAAAAACGAGAAAGGCATCACAAGCGTAACAAAACTCAGAGAGAAGAAACCTACACGTCATTATCAGACGCCCAGGGGCTTAATAACCCTCTCTATGCCACGGATGAACGTGCATTCATATCAACTCATTTTGCAGAAATTAAGGAGGAAAGTTTGGGATCAAAAATAAATCAATAAAACCCCGATAGCCGGCACACTCATTATTTTTGTCACCCTGGGGCAGCAGTGGTTTTACCACCGCAGGAAAGATGACACTTGAGAGGATGCCATCTGGCCCATCTTGCTCATTTGGAGGTTGGGGGAGCTTAACGATCTAAAAATACCAGTAAGGCTCTTCTGGAGCGGCCCTAGCGAGTCAGCTCGAGTAACGTGATGTGACAGTGCATTTCCTCCGCACGCCGCCCGAGTGTCCTCCCGTGTCCCGGCTGCTGCGTTGACGCCACTCACCGGCCTCGGTCTCTCCTTCCTGGAAAGCCGCGAGGTCCTGGTTGCCCCAGTCCTCCTGGGAGTAGTCCTCCATGGTGCTGCCGTCGGACTCCATCTCCTGGTACAGCCCGCTGCTGTTGATGAGCACCGGCTGGCAGGTCTGGGAGTCCCAGCCCCCCTGGCCGAACACCTTCTCCAGCTGCTCGATGGAGTAGCTGCTCTTCCTCTTCCCCACGCCGTGCTCCTTCACCCGGCTGTAGCACCGCCGCAGCGTCTGCGAACACGCCGAGAGGGAGAGAGATGAGGCCAGCAGCGTTACCTTTCCCCCCAGGGAGGCATTGCCAGCCTCCGGCCACTTTTCCACTGCTTCCTGGGCGCCGCAGAGCCAGGCTTTCCGAGTCCCGCCTGGACTCCGCAACATGTCTCCTGGAAAGGCCTGCCTGCTTCTCCTATCCACCCCGTACAGCTTTCCTCGCCTTTGCCACTCGACCTCTTAGCTGAATCTTAGCTGGCACCCCATTCCTCGCTGTCTCTAGCTTGGGATGTCCTGGACATCTGGTCTCCTCACTGCCCCACGTCCTCCTGCCTGGCTGGCTTGACTAGTCGTGTCTCCTCTTTGCGGTCCAGCCTCCTGTCCACTGCTGCTCCCCTACGCCCTCTGGTGGGGAAACCAGCGACATGCAGTGAGCAGCTCTGACAGCTCTCGCCCTGCCTCCTCAGACCTCACCAGCTCACACCGCACTAACACTCTACTGTCACTCCATCCTGCAGCACGTTGCACCGGGTGGCAGTAATACAGCCTACATCCAACAAACTCCCGTATAGCAGCTTGTAAGCTTGAAAGTTGGGAGCTCTGTATTTACAATGCAGAGATTTTGCACTGCAATGCTTTTTAGCCACCTAGGTTACAAATGTTGGTGTCCTTCCAATTCATAGAAAGCGTTATTACTGATACTAAAACAGAATGTGGGAGCCAATATTACTTGAACTGTTAAGCATTAGGCTTGAATCATTTTGCCGTTCAGATATTTACAGGCAAGGAGGAAAGCAAACTGAATCCCATAAAATAAACTGCTGTGATCTCTAATAATGGGGAATACGTCACATAATGGAACTCATTGTGAATATGCTCTGATAAACCAGTCTCAAGAACCATATTAACCTTGATATGTCCAGCAGACTGGACAGATTACCCTTAAATCTTGTTTCTTCACGCCAGCGGCTGGAACAATGCCTTCTGACCAGGTAATTAGGTGTGGGGTCAACGGAGCTGTTTCAAGATCATATGAAATAAAAACACCATCGCACTGTATCTCTCAAGCACCACCATCGGTCATTACTAACTCAACTGAAGCAGCTGAAACGCTTCAGACTCATTACAAACCGATGATTTAAGACAGACCTATAATAACTACTGAACTGCAGGTTCACCCTTGCTCAAGTGAAACACATGTGATTAGAGTGAGCAGAGCACACGCCTATCTCTCAAAAGAACAAAACCAGAAGCAGAGATGGGCATTGGTGTGAGTGCTTTCACGAATAATAAATCATAAAACAAAAACAGTAGATTGAATACGGGGATATTTATTAACATGATAAACACGTATATACAGGTTGACATGTCAAATGGAAAATATTTGAGAAATACGTTATCTTGAAATTTTGACACAGATTAAAGCATTGATTACTGCTCCAAAAACACATGACTTACTGCTTTACTTGATTGTTATATTCCACGCTGCAAAACAAAACAGAATTGCTGGGGATGATCTTGCATCATGTAAACACGCTGTCATACATTTGGTACAATTGGCTCATTTTGCAACTCTATCCCGACAAGCAATGGGCAGGATACTCCCTGGATGGGACACCAGTCCACCGCAAGGCACACGCAAAACCAGACGCCCTCACACCAGGGCCAGTGCTCCCAGAAGCCAGTTAATCTACCAGCATGTCTTCGGACTGTGGGAGGAAACCGGAGCACCTTGTTTTAAATCTTAAACTGCTCCCCTTGGGGATGAAGAAAGAATTTTAAACTGAATTGCATACATATGTTGGTACATTGTATTGATAACAAACTGAACTGCTCAGACAACACAGCGTGGGTTTTTAAAAAGCCATACAGAAATGATTTCTCTTGAGAGGGAGGAGGAATGGAAAGGCTTTGATGCAAACAAACCCCTCCTAGACTTTGTCTACACGAGGCTGGTGGAGTGTGCTCTCTGTAACATCTCCACTGGGTGTAGGGATCTGCTGTCAGGGTAGAGACAAGCTCTCAAGACTATAAGCATGGGCACAGAACCAGCTGAACCACATGGATGCTAGGAGTGTACACAGGAAAGCAGTATTAATAGTGAATGATGCCTGGTGCTCGCTGCTACACTCCCAGTTTGAAAACATACCATCTGGTCGCTTTAGAGTACTATAGGTTACAAAAACACATTCTTAAGAAGTCTTTTGTTCAAATTGCCATCACTCTTCTAAACTCTGATATTCAAGCCACTTCAGAGCTCTATATTGACAGCATATGTCACACTTGAACATGATGTACTGTATTACACCGCATAATTCACACTGCATCGATTGTATACATCTTGTAAAATCCGCTGGACGATACATGCATTTTAATTATTATAATGTTTTTATTGTCTCAATGAGGCCGAAGGACATTTTCCGCAAAATGGGGACAATAAACTAGATTCTGATTCTCGGCAAAACCAACATCTTCAACAAACACGTCTGAACGTTATGATGCACGACAGTAACAAAGGGCGTTCTGTTAGTCGGGGGGATCAATTCAGAGCAACAGCATAATATAAAGCAAGGTATAGTTTCTTGTGATTATGAAGGTGTCCAAGAAAAGCAGTATAATATCCGCAAAAAAAAGAAGCATTCATAATGATCATGGCATCGCAAGAGAAAAAGAAAACGAAAGCACAAGAATGAACGCATTATTACCGCACGCCAAGCATAACCCCAACGAGAGATGACAACGGCCCGCAGCTGCCGGTGGTCGCCGAGCCCCGCCGAGGGGCGGACGGTGCCGTGATTTACCTTGATCCTCTCCCTGCACTGCGAGGGGGTCCTCTCGTAGCCCAGCTCCGCCAGGGCCCTGGAGACCCGCTCGTACATGGCCGGCCCGGGCGCCTTCCCGGAGAACACCGTGCCGGCGCCCTCCAGCTGCTGCATCCGCGCCTCCGCCAGCCGCTCGTTGCCCCACACGGCGATCAGCGCGTTGGTTTCGGAAGGGGTCCACGACATGCCGCGGCAGGCGGGAAAGCTATTGGAAGCCGAGGCCGAACTGCCACGGCCTGCGCTGCCCGAACCCGATATCCCCACATTGAGCGGGGAAAAACGGTTCGGGGTCGACGGGTTGGAATGGTATTGGTTGCTGTCGCTCAGATCCCCCGACTCAGGAGAGGGAACTTCGGTTTTGGGTATCTTTAATGGCATTGATATTTCGGGCGAATGATCAGCGTTACTGGGCGCCGCCATCTTGATTCTGTTGCTAAGGGGAGGGGGAGGGGAGTTGACGTCTTCGGGGGGGGGGTCTAAGTATGGTGCATCTTGGGATACTGTGGGGCAAAAAACAGCACATCCAAGAGGTGCGCTGCTATCGCCATCTTTGTGAGGGGAATAGAACCTGCAGCACGCAGTTTTTCTAATTATCATAAGTACTAAATGTATTTTAAATGAAGGAATACTAATTTTGTTAAAGGCTTAAACCTTTACGAGAAATTACATTTTAGAAAAACGAATAGTGCGAAAACTGTTGACTCGTTTATTTCTGTTGACTTATGTATATATTCTTTGTGCAAACGTGCATTTAAACGTCCGTGTTTACGCAGTCGAGGACCAAAAGTAATGTACAGTATGCTATCGCTTATAAATAGTTTTATCAAACATTATACTCTTGTAGTGGCATAATATTTGTAGGTAAGTACTCAAGACTAAACAATTATTTGTTCAGCAGTAACTTTTGGTTTTTGGTTGGTGGCGACATTGGGTTTATAAATAACCGTAATAATTGAAGTTCAAGTAGGGAGCTGCGTCAGCATCCGTAGGCTGCAGAGGAACAGGTAATGGATTTATTCCAGCTGAAAAGAGAATTCCAGCTGAAAAGAGAAGAAAAACACAACGTTTCGGCCGTGGAGCCTTCTTCAAGTGTGTTCTCCACGTTGCGTCTATTCTTTTCCTTCCAGCGTGGAAAATAACCTTGTTCCATAAATATATATTTTCTTAAAATATATAGCTTTCTTGACTGCAGGTTCTGAAGACACTTTTGCAACAGGTGCTCTATTGATGATGTGCTGGTTGTACTTTTATTTAATTAAAATTAATGTAATTATTCTTTGTACCTTGTTCATTTTTTTACTTAACATTTTAATGTTAGCATAGCGTAGCAAGTTAAAACTCGACAGTTACAGCATTCCTGTTAATTGAAAATCGCGCATTGTGTCGTCTACTTCACTAGAGTGTCCACTAGGCGGCGACACGTGCTGTAACAACAAAGCGTCTTCTGCATGAGCAGGCGATTCCAGTGTTGAGCTACTGTAGGAGTGATCTTGAAAATGTGATTTTGGGAACGCAGGTAAAAAGTAATTGAGCAAATCTGGTAGCCCTTACCAGGATATCCTAAGAAATACATCACAGGATAGACCTTATATATGCATTATTATTGCAATCTATATTTTAAACAGGAATCGCAGCATTGGTCAAATTATGACAGCTTCATTTTCCTAAATGAAAATCGGATTATTATTTTTTTGCTCACGTGCATCATAATACATTTTTTTCACTCCAATAACTCTTTTTTTTGTTGCTCTCTACTGTCTCATAGTTACTTTCAACCCTCCTCTCGCAGTGCTGGGATCCTGGGTTCAGTTCCAGCCTTGAGGTGCTGTCTGTGTGGAGTCTGCATGTTCTCCCCCTGGTTGTGTGGGTTTTTTGGGGGCTCTGGTTTCCTCCCACAGTCCAAAGACATGCCGGTTAATTGGCTTCTGGGGAAACTGGCCCTGGTGTGAGTGTGTGTGTCTGTGATAGCCGGGCGTCCCATCCAGGGTGTTCCCTGCCTTGCGCCTGGTGCTTGCTGGGACAGGCTCTGGCTCATCTGGATTGTCTGTGACCCTGAAGTGGGAGAAGTGGTTAGGAAATGGATGGAGGTGGGCTGGACATGCTGTCCCCATTCCCCCTAGTTCAATTTTTTTTTGCCCCCTCTAGATCGTTGTCCTGAAGGCAGCCGAGCAGCAGCTTCACCTTCTGGCCCAATTGGTGCGGCCGGCTCCACGCCAGGCATTTCAGGTTGCTCGTGTCCTTAGATTGGATGGGAGTGCCTTCGGAGAGAAGATCAGGGTTCCCCCCTCCTGCTGTAACCCCCCCTCCCCCCCAGCAGCACAGACAAAGGTAAAGCTCTCATACCTTAACTTGAGATCTATTAGGTTGAGAGTTAGTTCCCCCCCTCATCGCATGTCCATCCTTATTTAAGAAAAGGATGAACTGCTGAAGACAGCAGTAGAAGAGCTGCATTGGAAACATGCAGGTATAATGGAGTCCCGTGACAGCTGTGGAGACTGAAACCTCAGGACTGCTGGGCTAATCGGGTTCTGGTGTGAGGGTGTGCGTGTTTGATGTCCTATCCAGGGTTTATCCTGCCTTGCGCCCATTGCTTGCCAGGAGGGGGTCTGGGTCCCCACTACGCTGAAGGTCACTTTAAACTGACTAGGTGGTGAGTTTGAAACGGATAAAGTGGCTAAGGTTACAGGGGGATGATGTGGTTTTAACCACTTTCTCTCCCCACAACTTTATTCACATTTAAAAGCTGGTCGCTTTAGAGTACTTAAGGTTACAGAAGCATTTTTAGGAAGTAATTTGTTCCAAGTGCCCTTACTCTTCTAACCTCTGACACACAAGCACCATCAGAGCACTATGTTGACAGCATACAGGTATAGAAAGCCACCAACCCCTTTAGGGCAACAAAAGGAAGACAAAAATCAGACTTTTTCCAGTTTTATTTACAAATTGTACCTTGCAATATCCAAGTGAAATATGAAAGCTACTTTTTTTCAGACATTTTGAATAACTGGGTTGGATAAGAGAATACCCCCCTGAGTTAATACTTGGTGCTTGAATTAGTGTTGAGTCTATTTGGATACATCTCTACCAACTTTGCACACCTAGAGGGAGGAATATTTGCTCATTCCCCCTTACAGAATTGTTCTGGCTCAGTCAAACTGTGTGGTGACCGTTGATGGACTGCCCTCTTCACTCCACTTCTTCCCACAACTTTATCTCAAAGTTCATTTGAAAGTACCTTTCCACCCATAGTGGATTCTTTGCTTTGAAATGCACTTCCAAGCAGTGCAGTCCTCTAGAAACAGCTGCTTTTATTCTGAACTAATCAAAATCACCACAGTTGATCACAGCTGGGAGCCAGTTAGTTTGTTGTGTGATTTGTAAGGTGGTTGGTTATACCTGAGCAAGTTTACATATGCAATTGTAAGGGGGTTGTTCACTTATCCAAATAAGGTATTTTACTGTTGTAATATTAATTAATTTTCAGAATGTTTTAGAATTTTATTTTCAGTTGGCTAATGTGGTTTGCTGTGTGTAAATAAAAACAGAAAAAGCCTAATTTAAGTTGTTTTTATTTTCAGAGTGTCATACGACCAAAGGTACACATTTTGAAAGGGGGTGGTGACTTTCTATACCCTCTGTATACAGTCTTTCACACTTGAACGTTATGTGTTTTGTACTGTATAACATTGCATAATTCACATTGCTTCAATTGTATACATCTAGTAAAATCCACAATGTTTTGTCTCAATGAGGCCAAAGGAAATGTTCCACTAGGATCTGCTTCTCGGTTACACCAGCATCTACAACAAAATAAGTCTGAATCTTATGCTACACGACAGTAACAAAGTCCAGCCACCCACTCCGTTTTTAGAAATGGGCTGGATGGCTGGATGGAGTCTCGAAAAGTGTATGTGAGGCAGCAGCATGGTGGGCTTGATGAGAAGGGCAGCTGCTTCACAGCTTCAGAGCCCAGAGTTTGATTCTGGCCTTGGGCTCTGTAATCTGCTTTCCTCCCGCCTCCCAGGGGCCCACAGGATATGTTTGATTAGCTCCTTTAACAGGGCCCTCCCATGGTCATGAGCCATGAGCTGGTACACCTCGCCGTACCACGCTGACTTCTCAGGAGTCACTGTCCTGCGCTTGGAGTGGAGCTTTTTTTGGGTGGGTGGGTGGGGGGGAGAGGGAGGGGGAAGAGATTTTCGGGATTAAAAAAATTTGAAAGACTTTTAAATAAAAAAATAGCCAGCCTGGTATTTGTATGTGGCCCTGGAAAATGAATTGTAGTACGTCAAGCACAGTGAAATCAAGCCACACCTCAGAAACCAGTGCCAGGTGTGCATTATCTGCATACAGAAAAGTATCATAAAAATAATGTCAGAACATGGTAAATCATGGAACACTTCTATCTTAGCCTGCCAATTTGCCTTGTAACATTGTGTAAACAGATTTTCTAGGAGGTTAATTAGGCTGTCTTTTATGTGATTTCTAATGATGTAGAGGTGCTGTGTTTGCGTTTTTGGCAGGCAGCAGTATGAATCAGACTGCACATGGAGAATCTGACAAGAAACAAACATGTAATTGAAGTTAATAAATCATTATAAAAGTGGAAACTGAATGTGTGTAAAGGCAGTGCACCGAGCAAAGATTCCTGGCTTAACAGTCCTAACATTTTATAGCTGGGGCAGGACAACCTTCGTTGTAGTCATCAACACAATGTTAGCACAATTTCATTACCCTACTCCCATGCATTGATAGTTCTGCTCATGAGCTCTTGTTGTGAAAAACATGAGGCCTGCCCCAACAACGTGGCAATAAAAAATAACTCCAGTGTTCCTGCGTTATGCTGCCGAGTGTTTGCTGCTAATTTAAGTGGCCCTGGTGGAATATTGCTTTGTTAGTGCCAGGGGCCCATCTTTGTTACAGCAGTCCTTAATTAGACACCCAGCAGGAGGCCAGGCCTGATGGACACACAACGCGCTTTGCCAGCTGTCAGCACTGCTCTAGACTAGCGCTGGTCAGTTAGCCTTCCTGTGGCCTGGGGTCATGACCTGGCCAAGGAAACAAAGATATTCTGACCCCATTTTCTCCACTTCGGGGGGGATTTTGACAAGTCCATTTGCAATATGTCCAGTAAAGGTCAGCTGTAGAAAAACGTCTGGGCAGCGACCCTTCATGAAAGGGATCATGAAGAAGTCAGTGTGGCAAAGAGTTTTTTCTTTCTTTGCAGTGGAGGAGATCTAATGCAATAGAGCTGCAAACAGCTTCCAAAGTTACTGCCACTAAGCTTTGGAACAAATATTTTTGCCTTTTTTTCCCATCTTTGCTTCTGTCAGTTATTTATTTCTACATTTTTTATTTCTATTTTATTTATTTCTACATTTACATCATAGTGCAAGCTGGTTTGTCTGCAGTAAAAAGCCATTCATTTCAAAGACAGCTGCATCAAGATTGTAAAGATAAACACGGTCAAATTCTTTGTTTCTTGTTTAATATGTAATTTGAGTTGAATCCAAAAAACAACAACGACAACAACAAAATTTGTCTTTGGCTCCTCTGGTTGTGTGACAGTGGTAACATTTGCCAGAAAAGTTAGATTGATTTTAAAATCTGCGTCTTCCGGGATGTAAAGTGATTACTTTGGTGCCAAAACAAATCTACTAGGACCTATCCAGTCATTTTTCCATTTAGTTTTGTCTAGTTCAGCACATGAACACATAATGAAGGGAAAGAAAAAGCAACCCACCCTGGTTTGGACTGGAAAATGTAAATCACTTACTTCTGAAGAGAGCTTACATATGTGGGGGGCATTCTGTGATGCTAATCATTACAAAATACAGGGATCTGCTTTAATCTCCCTGCCACCAAAGCAGGCCCATTATACCCAGTGGACATGCGCAGCCATTACTGGGATTAATTGAGAGCTGATAATGTTTGCACTTAGGCAAGACAGGGCTGAGGCTAAGCGTGCAGTACATGTTAACACATAGCATGGTAAAAGGATTTCCCTTGCATGCTCTTATGCACATACTGTATTGCTGGAATATCACTATTCTTTTCCTGTGTCACCAGTAATCAAAAGCAGTACTTTTCATGGCTCAGTAAGTCTGTCTGTGCCCTGCGCACTCTTCTAATTAAACCATCAAAGTCAGGCAAGAGCTTGTATGTACTGGATGCATATGCACATTTTAGTTCTTCTCATTAGTAATAGTAATTACTAATAATAGTAATAGTAGTAAATTTTCTGGTATTTTCAGATGCATTGTAATCTCTTTTGCCTGCATTCAGGCCTCCGCTATCATTGCTTCTATTACTCCATCTTCTGTTCTTCTCTTGTGTTTCTTAGAGAATGCTTTATATACTTGTATGTACCTTTGTTTTCCCAGTGCAAAAGTTAAAATCCTTGTGTGAGTTACTGCTGCATTGGCCACTGCTACTACTGCTGTTATACCTACTGTTATTATAGCCACCAGAAGGGGGGAAGTATTGAGGGAGTACTGATAACAGGGAAACATTTATACATCTAAACTTGTCAAAAACTGGTTGCCCGGTTTTTATGAAAGATAACTTCCTGTCCCTCAGTACCTCCCGTACTGTGGATCAGAGCTGACCTGAAAGATCATGAATGCCATCTCACACTGCTTCACAATCTGTCATGCTTCACAAGGTCTTGACAAAACCACAGTCTATGTTGTACAGTCTGTAGTGCAATGTATAGATCAGTGTTTCACAAATACAGACATGTATAACTCAGAAGTAATCGAAATACTTAATCTTACAAACCAGTGTGGTGATGAAATCCAGAATACTGTGGATTTCTGAGGAATTGAAATTAGAAGGCCTTTTCTATAGTAATACCTTTTCTGATCTTCTCTTGGAAATGGTAAATTTACAAGTTCAGTTTTTCTTAAACACAGAATGTGATATAAAAAGTATGCATAGCAAAATGGAGAATCAGCTGAAATGCTGCAGTGTGTAAGACTGTAAGTCAGAGCCTGAGAACAGTTGTTTAATCAGCTAAGACTGGAACAAAAATAGTTTCTGGCTGTTCTTCAAGTAGGTAATGCAATTTCGTACCTTGAAATCTAAGTGCCACAATGATTATTATTGACTGTTATGGAGCAGTGTCACTGAACTTTCTTGTTCCTTATGGCTGCTTGCTAAATATCTTTGCAATCTGTGCTCATGCCCATAGTCCATTTTCTCCTTTCTGTTAACCGCTTATTCTAGGTAAAGCATGCGGCTAAGGATTTGCATAATGGCTAATGGACCTGCTTGTTTTCCCGTTTTATTAGACAAAAAAAATTGCATAATTCATGGTCAATTATGGAAAATTTCAATCTGGGTACATTAGAGGGAAAATATATTAAAAAAACAACCTTTTGTCTGGGGGAGGTAAAACCAGAAACCAATTTCCCGCCGTGTTTGCACTGAGCTGACAATGAATTTCTGCGATTTGCGCCGACCCCACAGTGTCACCACAGAAAGGGTTCAGTCCTCCGACGTTTGCAAAGTGGATGTTAACAAGAGCATCATGTACCCATCCTCAAACAGAGGTCCCAGACTGTTTACAGAGGAGGGACACCGAGGTTGGGCGCAGGCTGATAGACATTAGTGTCCGGTGTTTGTTCAGTTTAATGCTTTGGATGTGACTGGCCACCACTGTTAAGTAAAGACCTTTCTAGGTGTGGAAGCTAGAGGATGTGCTGATTTGCACTGAGACAATGCAGTGGTATAAAAAAAGAGAGCCGCTAAATATGAAAAGGTGAAAGGGAGAAAATGAGTGTGTTTTTGGGGAACTGAGTACGTGGAAATATCGAGTTGCAGGTCTGGAAAAGTGCACCACAGCTCGAATCTCGAATCACTGTCTTGTCTCATTTTGTTTCTGAGCTGTGTTTCTGAAAGCAGACTCTTTTTTTAAAATTTCAATATCGTGTTACGAACAGGTTTAAAAAAGATTCAAAAGGAGCCATAACACATGTTTTTATGTTTGCTGTCAGGATATTACTAATATAAGGGTATTTTTTTAAATCAAAAGCATAAACTTATTAATTATCCTTGTAGAGAGCCTGTGTAGAAGACCAGAGCAATATTTAAAATGAAAGTTTTTACTCAATATGTATTACTCATTGTATCCATTCTTTATTTGTCCTTACATTTTAGCCTGTTATATCATGCCCTATTCCCCGTGGCTGCTAGGTGAGTATCCAGTATTTATGCTTTACCACTCTTTCTAACTCAACTCTGTCTTCTACATCTGAACATTACCAAAATGGTGTAAAGGGTCACATTAGCTGAGATACCCCATTGTTTTTTCCAAAGTGGTTCTGTGTTTAGAACTGAACTGTTCAGCAAACATTGCTGTATTTTCTTAATGTACTTTTATGATGTGAGATAAACAATTGTTAGATTTAAACAAATTTAAATCTTTTATGATTTAAATAAATATCTTTTCTGCATTTTTATGCTTTGTGGGATTGCTAGATTCAGACCTGACTATAACACAGTAGTTTGTCTAGTGCCTTTCATACCAAAGGATTCAAAATAGGAGGGGACCTACTTGATCAATTCAGAGATGGGGATTATTAGGAGGCCATGACTGGTAAAGGCCAGGGGGAAATTTGACCAGGGTGCCGGGGTAACACCCCTACTCTTTTTAAGAAACACCCTGGGATTTTTAACAACCATAGAGAGTCAGGACATTGGTTTTACATCTCATCCAACGCACCTTTTTATAGTGTCCCCATCACTATACTGGGGCATTAGGACCCACACAGACTGCAGGGTGAGCGCCCCCTACTAGCCCAACTAACACCTCTTCCAGCAGCAACCATAGTCTCCCATCCAGGTACTGGCCAGGCTCACAGCTGCTTAGCTTCAGTGGGCTGCCAGCTGTGAGTCGCAGGGTGATACGGCTGCTGGTGCCGCAGCAGCCATTCTGTCAATGGTGGCTCAGAAGCCTCTTTATAGATCAGGCAGTGAAGAAAAATCTCAGTATCAGTTGTAAAAAGGATTTAAAAAGGTAATTTAGAGCGGCCAAAATGTACAAGCCCGAGAGGATGCTTAGCTATGACACCAATATGAACACCGCAATGCTTACAAACTGTGCGTGAAATCTTTCATGAGCAAGATTTACTGTCTCAGTCAAAGGACAACACCTTCTTTACAACATTGTACCAGGTCACTATCCTGGAGAACTGGTTTCAGAAATTCTGGTGCAGCAGAAAGAGTGCCTGCTATACCACTTACAGCAGAAACCTGGTCTTCTTTAGACATGAACTCCCTCATGGCCAGACTCGCTTAGCTTCTGAGATTTCAACACTCACACTGCTGCCTTCTGCTTAAAATTCCAAATGATATTCTGATAGGTCTCTATAATGGAGTATAGCAGGGGGACCAATCTTAAATCTTTCAAATGTAGTGAATGCTAGTTTGCCCTGCAATGATAGGATGGTTTCTCTGGCTCAGTTAGCAAATAATAAAAAATATATAATTTAACACACAAAAATGTTTTTTGAGTATGTGTAAATGAAGCACATTTGGTGAATGTTATGGTAGAGTGAAATAGAAGATGGGGGGGGGGGAGAAAATACTGCACTTAGTAGAGGTAACATGTTTTCCAGTTCTTTGTGAAAGCAATGCATAGAAAACCTCCCAAACGCCAGCATCACAAAGAAGTGGAATGAATGAATAAATAAATTAAAATTGCTCCACATGCCAAACAGATTGATCCCCCACACTGACTTCTGCCAATTAAGCGGGACCATGGTGCCAAATTCTCCTGCATTCTCCTCTGTGTTTGAACTCTTCCCCCCCCTCCTCATTCCCATTTGCTGTCCCAAGGAGCATTTACCTTCCCGCTTTCCCAGCTGCGCCCCTCCCCTCCCTCCCAACCCCTCTGGGATCCCCGCACCCCATCCCGTCTCCCCCGAGCGAGAGAGGCCCAGGTGCTGTCCCGTACTCAGACAGCGGGGTAATTCGCTACCCCTCCCCGAACACACACGCCCCCGCCTTAACCCGCCCGACTTTACATTCACCGCCGTCTCATTAGCTTGATCTGGAAGAGGGGAAGCCTAATGAGAGACGGTGTAATGACTGAAAACATCTGATCTCGCGGCTAATAACAAAACAGCCAGGGTATCGGGGTCGGGGCCAAAGTAATGTCATGCTACTTGGCCACAGAGGGATCAGGGAGGAAATGGGAAGAGGGGGTTTAGGTTCAAGGGTTTCTGCCACTTGCGCCTTTGTTTGGGTTATCTGGGGACATGAAGTAGGAGGTTTTCATTCTAATGTTCTTGCGAAGTCATCAAAATCAACACACTGTAAATCAAGAACATATTACAGAACTGTACTGAGAAAAATTCTTAATGGTTTGGTGTACAGTATGTTTTTTTATCTTTTTTTCAGATCATACAGTATCTTTTTTTTTAAAGATACTGTATGATCTGAATATTTTACAAAACACAGGAGTGGTTGTGGAATGGCAAAATTGCAAATAATATATATAGAGAGATTTTTTCCCCCCGAACTAAAGTATAGACATTGCCTCATTGCTTATTTCAGTGATTGCTATCCTTGCACATTTTGTTGAGAAACGCAAACCTGGAAACAAATCATTCCAGGGTCTGCAGTGTCTTTGAGAGTTGTAGTCAGTTTGGAGGAAATGTGATTTGACGTTGATTGCTTTTCTACCTCTGAGCACTTGTGTATGCAGCATTGATTTCGCATTCTCAGCCTTTCTCCTGGAAACTTATCGAAAGTGGTTACAAACACAGACAGGACAATTATTGGAGTGGGTTAAAAATACTTGATTCCAATGCTTGATTTTGGCTTTGAAAGCACGAATGTGGAATTCAGGAGAAAGGAATTCACCAGAGAGGTAAATATCAGAAAAATTGAAAGGTGTACACTGCAGCATTTAAAGATCAGTACTTATTCATTTTACAGTAGTCTCTTTCTACCCAGGTGTTGACAGATTTACTTGACTTTTTAACTTAAAATTGATATTGAAATATTATCACTTATTTTCATTCTGGTACTTAGTCACAAAGTTAAATCTTTACAATCTTCTGCGAAATAATGCATACCTTATATTAAAGTACATACTGTACCCCTCAACGCAAGCATAAAGCTTTTAAAATCGTAAATTACATGGAAAAGAATAAGCAATTTGGATGAGCTTCCAATTCATTAATTGCTAATTAAGGAACAATAAGGTAATAGGTTATAGACTTGCCTGTGCAATTACACTGTAGTCACAAAGCAATTTGTCTCAGGTCAGCAGCAACCCCATTGTAAGGAGGTTTATTTATTAGTTATAGATGTGGATGTATCACTGATTTAAATAAAGCATCAACAGAAAGTCAAAATCAGTTTGACAGAAATTTAACAGAAATCTTTAGAACAGCACAATGTTTTATTTTGGATAAAGAATAATTAAAAAAACGTTTAACAAAGACAGTAGTGTTGCATATCAGTGAATGTTGCATCAATCAGGATTGAAATGTAAATTCAATATAAAAACTGTACAACTTAAGGAGAGAGAGAGAATCAAATATTTTATCAATATATTTGATACAAATATTTTCTTAAATCATGAATTTACTTCCAGAATCGACTGACGGAACACAATTCATCACTGAATAATTAATTGTAAAAAATGGTAAAGCAGAAGGCTTTAATCATTCACAAAAGAAGATCACAAAGAAAAAGAGTCATTTATGATTGTACTTCCACCCAGTGTTCCTGTTTTGTATGAGGTCGTCGTTTACCTTCACAAAGTCAAGTACACTGGCCTGTGATGTGCTGTACCCAGTATCTCTTTCGTACTGCAGCAGCCATTGTAGTAATGTCCCACGTTCTTGAGGAGAGTGAAGATTTATTATTGATTCAAATTCAAATGATTCCAACATTACTGTGCTTAATGCTGTGCTAACTCCATTAAATAACAATGTGTACTTATTTACTCACTCTGCTCCACACATTCAAAGAAAAGAAGCGAAAAGAAAATAGTGAATAGTTATTGAAAGAAAAATTTCAAAGTCACAATTGCTGAAGTATTCAGACCTTGGTGTAGTAAACCTAATTAATATAAGTGTACAGAATTACCAAGAATGAGCCACATAATGAGTTGAGTGGTCTCTGTGTGCAATAACATTGGTCTGCCTAATTTCAGTTTCATTAAATGTATATAAATCTGTCAGGCCCCTCAGTCAAATAGGGATTTGCAAGCAAAGATTCCAGGTTAACCAAAGTTTCAGGCACAGATCAAGGAAAGGGTATAAAAACACGTCAGAAAAAGATATCTGATTTTTGATATCTTTAAAATGTTCTGAACATAGTGAAGTGGAAGACGCACAGACCCCGCCTAGGTCAAACAGGTGAGCAAGTAGGAAGCAAGTAGATTAGGAATGCTGCCAGTGGCAGGTTGCAAGGTTTAGTGACCACGAATGGAAACAATGCGAGTGTAAATAATATCCCAGTCGCTCCACAGAAGGGGGCTTGTATGGAACTGAAGAAAAGCATCTCAAATCCCACATGGGTTCTGCAAGCCACCAAGTGACACTGCAAACAGGCGGCAAAAGGTTTTGTGGTCAGACAAGATAAAATTGGACATTTGTGGTCTGGATGCAGAGTGTTACATCTGAGGCAAACCCAATATAGTAACTCAGACGCCACCATCCCTACTGATCCCTGATACCCGTTGGTATGTTTCTGCTTCTCATCACCAGGGACAGGGAAGCTTGTCAAAGCTATGGGAACATAGAGAAAAGCATGAGAAAAGCTTAGAGACAAAAAACAACTGCTTTAGACCTAAAATTGGTCAAAAATCTGCACAGGAGTTGCTTAAGAATAGGAAAGTTGATGTCCTGACTCGGCTCTTTTTTAGAAGCTATGGAAAACTGGAAGGCTATTGCCCACAAATGACCCCCAAGCAACTTGAAAGAGCTTCAGCAAATCTGCCAAGATAAATGGGCAGAAATCGCACCAAGCAAGTTTGTAAAGTATAGTCTTAAACAAAATGGCTTGTGGTGTTTCCACAGATATTGAGTTTGTAGGTCTAAATACGCATTCAGTCATCTACCTATTTTCTAACTGCTTTATCCACTTATGCAATCAATGTTTTTCATTTTCTTCTCTTCAGTTTCTCCAGATATTTACTGTAACTTATCATACCCTTGAAAGTCTTCAGATTGAGCATTCAGACATTGATTATAAAGTACATAACAAAGCATCAATTACATTAGTCTGGTAAATGTGATGGATTTCCTGCTGCAACCTTTTGTAGTGGCTGCACTTTTATATTTTATATATAGCACTACATATTTTATTATGGTTGCTGTGAATTATTTTGATAAGGCTTATAAAGTTCTGATTAAAGTTATAGAGACATTGTTAGGTTATATTAATAACTATTAACTATAACAAGTCATTGCAGTAGTAAAAAAACTCTTAATTGTATTTAAGATGTCTAAGGATTTTGCATAGTAGTGTACTGTATATAAGTTCAATGTTTCCAAGAACAGTAACCAGGTAGTTAGAAATTCAACACTAAACTTTTAAACAAGATAATGAATAATATTTTTTTCACTTAAAATGATTTGTTAAAAAGTGTTGCCAGCTCCTAGAGTTCTCAGTTTTATGTGCAGTTGCAAAAGTAAATGTGAAGAACTAATTATACCTCATAAAGCAATTAAGCAAGCAGTCCACATTACACAGTTGATGGATTAATTCTGACTGAAAATGTAATAATTTTAAGGGGAAGTGTTTGTGATATCAGTATTATAAGGAACGTTTATTTGACTGAATGTTATTTTTTTAAAGAACTTTAAGTATTTATAAATGGTTGATTTTTATTTATTTCTTTTTAATTTACAAGTAGTAAGATCTTTCTGGTCATTTCAAAATTCCAGTCTGCTATGTTGGCTGTTGGCTAATACTTTTGGGGCCCAGTGTTCTTTAAATATACCCACAGAGGCATGGCAATCAGAGTCGAGACAGTGAAAACGGCTCTTTAAGTGAGGAGGAGAGAGAGAGAGAGATAATTAATGAACAATCCATAATGGTCAGCTCTGTGACGCATGGCTCCCATTTTCTAAATTCAGTTCCTCCCATTGATATTGTCTGTAAAAGATGCATGAGTGATGAACTGGCCACTTCATTGTGTGGATTGCTGGGAGTCCCTGAGCAGACAAGCTTTTGGCCCCCGTGACCCAGGTGTGAGGCAGCTGGACCCTGGGCCCCAACAAAGCCCACAGCCCCTGACCCTGACAGAGCTAATGGAGCTCAATATCTCATTACTGTCCAGCACCTGCACTGAGCCGCACTGTGCGGTTCCATTGTGCATGTGTGCCGCAGGAACATCCTTTTATCATCATCAAAGGGGTTTTGTCCTGATGTAGTAGCAAATACTGACTCAATGGGCAATTTAATATCATCAAAGGCACTTTTAACAACTCCAGAATGTTAACTCCAGAGTTTATGGGACTCCATGCCTGGTAACAGTAGCTGAATATTCATTTTTAGGTCTGTTGCGGCGGTCCCTCACCAAAAACTACCCCTGAAAATCAAAGTTTTTGACATACATTATTTCAGGGATAGCTTCTGTGCAAGACAGCTGTAGAGCATTAGGGTTGATTTAAAAGGAAGAGCCACCTTCTTAAAAGATACCTGCACCTTGATATCACAAGCAAAAAAATCATCCTGAAACAATGTTATTGAGACCTTTAGATCACCTTACCAGTGGAATGTTTTCCATAAAGAATTATGAAGCAAAAGTACAAAACAGTTTATATAATGCTTTTCCTATTATAAATCTCATTCAGTGATAAATTTGCATTTTGGCATGCAGTACAAATGTACCAAAACACTTTGTTGTCTCTTCTGCTGACAGTCTTTAGCAAATAGTGCCAATAACTTCAAAAGGACAGCTGGTGTGCTGTACTAAGAAATAACAGCTAGAAGGTTAGATATTTGTTGTACATAGAAACATTTCTCTTATGAGCAAAATATTATGCTGTTTTGATCAGCTGGTATTTAAACATCAAAAGGCTTTTACAACACATGGAATCATAGCTGTAAGTTACCTCTGGTCATCATTTAATTGCGCTCAAAACATGTTTTTTAATAAAAGACTTTCACAATGCTACTATTGCTATTATCTACTGGAGAAAAAAAAGCAGTTGTAATAAGTTGAAGTTCAGTAGTTATGGAAATCTTATAAACTGAATGATCACAGAGTCACCTTCCTGTTTTTCAGCCTATTGAATAGTTCCATACAAAGTTTACTGGTGTGTGGTCATTGGTGAATGTTAACCTCACGCTACAAACAATAATAGAAACTTCCAGTTAAGGTTAAGTCTACAAACCATAGAGAAGATCTAAACCAAAGACGTAAGAAGCAATAAAAAGGGTGAACAGTGTTCTACAGAAGCACAGTATGATAATTTATTATGGACACCTTTCTACTCTGGCTCATAATGAGCTTTGCTTCATGTTCTCACTTTGTAGTGCTGTGATTGATAACAACAATAAAGAATGGCCCTACATTATACTCTGCTTTTTCTACCCCAGACTAAGATTAGCTTGACAAGTGACTGTTCACAATTTACTCTTTTATTCAGTTAATTAGCTTGTTTTCTATTAATTTATTCATAGGATGCTTTTTTCATTAGTCATTTGCTCAATTCCATGATAACCTTTTGTAGAGGACCTTTTCTGATGCGGCGGCCCTAAAATTTTCTCAGTTGACCTCATATTTTGAACAAGTAAAAATAAAAAAAACAAGTGAATATTAGCTTCATTTTGATGTTGCACAAGTATCACTGAATTGCAATTAACTACAGTAAATGTCAAAGACATTTGGACACTGATGGTTTAAAATGATATTAGCCTGTATTCTTCTTTGATTGTAGTTTAAAAACGCTTGATGCTGGATTTAGTAAATCGGTATCCTTAGGGGTTTGTGAGCTTTTTGCTGAAGTGAACTTCAGTGCCCTGACATTTTCCTCCAAGGTTAAAGGTCTTTACCGAATGTCATTGCTTGTTTGGGTTCAACCAGATGGTCAGCAGCTATTTTGTTCTCCTTATTAGCAGAAAGAGTAATAATAAGATACGTTGTGTGTATGAGATGTAGGGGTTGTATTAATCTGCTGGGAATTAAGCCACCCTTAAGCAGCAGGCTTTTTCAAGGTCCATACTGAAAATATATTCTTCAGCAGGAGGATTCCCTCGGGTTCACATAAATGTCTCTAAACAGGGTATATTTTAAGAAACTTGTCACTTGCTTTATTAAAATAATTGTTTTGCAGCTGTTCGAACTTTATTTCCATGGTTGTAACAGCCCTGCTCACTACTAGTACAATCCCAACATCGTAATCAAGTAGCAGAAAAAGTGTCAACTGACCATCGGTTTGAGCAGGGCTGCGCGGACGTTCGACCGCCGAGTGAGAAAAAGCGGCCAGGACGTCTCTGTTTTCTTTGGCCGGGTCGTGACCCCTCAGACCTCTGGCCGGCTGCTCAGAGACCAGGGCGGGCCGGTGTGAGTGCAGCGTGCCGCAGAGCAGGAGCCAGAGGCGGGTGGGCCGGGGAGGTGTCCCTGCTGTGACTCTAATTAAAAGAGGCTCGGGACAGAGGGGATAGCTCTACACGCGGCGGGGCTCTTCTCGGCCCAGCCTTTGATTAATGACGCGCAGACATGCCCCAGAATGCAGAAGCACGTGCGCTCTGAGCAAGCAGAGTGGAGCCTGCCTCTCACTTCTCTGCTCCGCAAGGAAGGGGAATTTTCCAAATTAAGCCAGCCTCTTGGCTCCTTTTCAAAACTTGCACTATAAATATTATTTTTTCCCCGCGCTGAGTACAGTAGATCTTTTTGGAATCTCAGTAACACTTTGTCTGTGTAATAATTTATGCTACACTGACAGAAATGCCTGGTTGTCTAGCTATCTAGATTGATGTCCGTCCTGAGCATCATTGCTTCTGTAAGTCTCCAGTGAATAAATACAGGATCTAACAGAGCTGCCTGGAGAAAGGCTTTTTTAAAACTTAAAAACTTCTGCGCAGGGCCATTCTCAGGAGGCTGGATGAGTGAAACTTAATGTGGGCAGCTGGTTAACACTGAAGTTCTGGGAGACATTATGGACTTGTGATTTCTGATGAAAAAGTGGAAAAAAACCAGCAGTGTGTGTGATGATCATATTCGTCTTACAGATTTAAATAAGGAGGGAGAGATAGTGCTGAAGACTGGGCGAAGGCAGTGCTGTATTGGGTTTCTGGTCACTTTAACCTTTTAACAGCCACACTGCATTACTTGCTGTGTCCATTCTCCTACTTCCAAGCAAAGCTGCAAGCGACTTTGGATGTGAGAGTGGCTCTGAGTCTGTGCGTGGGCGACAGAGTGGCAGAAATGATTATTCCACACAGAGTCCAGGGATTAGACGAAGACAGAGAGGATAGGTGGCTTCAGAAACACATTAATGCACAGTCAGAGCTGGAGACCTTTCCAGAGCCCTCCTTCTTGGGGAGGCACATCTTGGCTGTACTAGAGCTTTTCTATTTCTTTCCTTTAATATCAGAGTTGAAAATAATGGGCCATCGGATCAAAACATGCCTGAGTCATATATGCTGTCGGAGTGACGGCAACTGCCACACATTAAAGTTGCAATTTTTTTTTAATCATAAAAGAATAGCTTCATTAAACCAACGTTATCTTTTTCCTTTTCGCACTTTTGCTTTTCTGCATTTTTTGTTTTTGTTTTTGATGGTCTGCCACGGATTATTCTTGGGGGTGTCTGCCTCCCTGCTCCCAGCTCCTCAGTGCTGGCATGTCCCCTCATTTGCATGGGCCCATCATTAGCCGCTGTTCAAGCATCTGCCTGAAATAAGAGTCTGGGTGATCTGGCCCTCTATTAGGGGATCCCCCAGATGATACCAGGCCAGATCGTCCATCATGCTGACGTGCCCGGCGCTCTGAGATATCTGGGTCTGGCAGCCCATGCATATTCAAACGACCCGCGGCAAACGCTAAATCAGAATAAATGTGTCCCTGCTAGGCAAATGACTTCTTCATCTATTGTGTTGCGGGCATCATATTAAAACCTGCTAATAAAGAATATAAAGATGTCCCGTAGTAATATCTCCCCCGAGACTGGCAGAGGAATGAAAGGGCTTCGTTTCGTTTTAACAACAACAGTTCACAGACAACAGTACTAGTCTAAGGGTGATAGCAGAAGGGTTAAGCACTGTACTGTATACAAATCATCTCTTAGGTGTGGTCCAGGTTTCTAAAAAACTTCACGAGTCTTGTAGAAACTTCTCAAATTCTGTTTTCTTTCTGTTTACCTTTTGAACTGCAAGTTCTGCTTGCTCTGCTTGTCTACAGCGACCGTCGAGTTAAAAATCAGGTTGGAAGCAGAATACTTGCAACTTGTCAGACGTCCATGTGTTTTTGCAAGGTGTCGTGTAAAATGTGCTGCTGGAAATATGCTGGAAGTGAAAACTGTTTTGCTCAGCAGTATATCAGAGGTAGGTTAGGAATATATTTTCTCTGGGAGTTGATTGAGCGTCAAATCACAACAAGAGCATCATCATTAGCTCAATGAAATGATCTTTATACTAATTAACAGCACTTTGCTTGTTAGGTTTTAAAGTGTAACTGAGTTAGCATTTTATTTGGAATCTAAGCAGCCCTCAGGGGGATCCTAATTTTCGGTATGGTGCTACACAGTGGCTGAAACACAGCCTGTTCTGTCCTTTGTGTTGAAATCAAATTGACAGGCAGTTTTATCTGGCTGGCAGGCTAGGAACCACATACTCTGCCCCTTCTATTACAGTGACAGCAGCCCCCATTGTTAAGCACAGCCAGCCATTGTCAAAGCATGTTAGCAGAAGTGTGACAACAGTGTTCCTACAAGGGTACAGCAGCATTGCACCTGGGATTGAGCATGACAGGACAGTTTTCATGTTTTATCTGGATTTTATCCATGCCAAAACATTTTACCAGGATCACACTGGCATTCTGCGTGACACCTACTGTATACCATTCTATGACTTCTGAATAAAGACTTGTGCAACCTTTTTTGTGGTTCTGCAAAAAAAAATTATCATGTTATTAGAACTGAAAAACTAAAACAATTAAACAAATACTCATTCAATACTTTTGAAATAATTAAAAGTAAAATCTGTTTACATTTTGTGTTATTCTCATTTATAAGACGTGTCACGTGAAGCTCTTTTTCAAGATTGTTTCTTCATGAAAATATTCCATTGTTAATTTGTTGTGACAATTCATAGGCATTAAAAGGTCTGTGTATTCATTTTTTACTTTTAAGAGAACTTTGCCTACCTTGATGTTAAAATGTATCTTATAGGAACATTTGTTTCTTTAATAATATAAAATGAATTCCTTTTATAAGGAAAAAAAGCATATAGTTTAAATGTTGTTTATATGTTTTTTTACTAGGGATCTCTCTAGTATTATAAGTATGGTCTTATCTCTAGGATTAGCAATTCAGCATTCCAGTTCCTAGTTCCATTAATTGGCATGACAAAATAAATCTGTCTACTTGCAGCAAAACAAATTAGGCCAAGAAACTTTGTGAATCAAATGGAAAATAACTCATAGGGTCTCAGTTAACACCCTTATTTACTAGAAGTGACACACAGGATCTGTATTTTCTTAACTACAGGTCTGCATCTCAAGAAACAGTAAAACATTTTTTTCTTAGATCTCACTTGAAAAAGTCATTATTATAATGTTGTTTCCTGAAGCTT
This sequence comes from Lepisosteus platostomus, assembly GCF_059453375.1. Taxonomy (NCBI): domain Eukaryota; kingdom Metazoa; phylum Chordata; class Actinopteri; order Semionotiformes; family Lepisosteidae; genus Lepisosteus; species Lepisosteus platostomus. The sequence goes on along the minus strand of NC_142635.1, from coordinate 8,832,189 downwards.
GCTGTTAGATAGCACGCTAGGACTATGGGCTAATCATTTCAATGTGGCAGATCTGAGAGCTGGACTCATGGCAGGCTACATCGCTAACATCACTAAGGCCAGCGGGTGATAAGGTCTCACTAGCCAGGCTTTAATTTATCAGGGTAATAAAATGGGTGCTTCCTTCCCTGCTAATTGCTAACTAAGTCGATCAAGCTCCAAGGTGGAAGGAGGTGGCAGGGAGCTGGCCTGATTCAAAGGGCTTTGTTAAGCTGGGATGTTATATTCTCCCTGAGGAACATGCCAGTGCTGTGAAATAGCCGTTATATAAAGGAAGTTCACCAAACAGGAAGCAGTGGACTCTGGGCATGGCGTCACATGGGTCGCAAGTTTTAGGCCACCAAGAATATCAACTATGCTGAGCTTAGTGTTATGGAACCTTTGTCGTAACCTTGCCGTCTTATTTTTAGCTGAGCTGTCCAATCCAGGAGACCCGAATGAACTGTTAGTCTAGAATTTACAGTAGTTAAGTTAGAATGACAGATATTTTTCATTGTGCACGCTCCACAGGGTCTATGCAGGGCCCTGCCAGGATGTATGGTGCTTTGCATGGCATGAGCACACTGTGCCCCCCGCAGGACTAGGGCACAGCTGCAAGCCATAGCAATGACACGCAGGTGCTGCTCACCGCCGGTTAATTCAGAGCAATTCCAGTCTTTTCTATGAATGGGCTCCTTTAATGGTTAAGCATCTTTCACCTGAGGCCCGTTTTTTATTTCCCAAAGGCCGACTACCAGCATTATTTGTGAAACTGAACATTTTCAGGGTACAGCAGTTGTGGTTGTGTTCCTCTTTCAGAAAGCTCCCTCACAAAAGTGTTTTCCATTTCACGTGGGTCATCGTTTCACTTGTGGTTGAAGACGTTCGGGTAGGTGGCCGCGTCAGCATGGGTAGGCGGCAGAGTGCCTCAGCAGCCGAAACGTTGCGTCTCTTTTCTTTTCCCTCCAGCGTGGAATAAACCTTTACCTGATCACTTCACTATTGTCTTGGTCCCCATCCAGACCTCTGGCACAAAGAGTCATTTTAAAATGTAAGCTGATGAACATTGGGGCGTTGTCACTATTAGAGGCAGAATCTGCACGCATTTATCCCTCCAGTATTTCGGAATCTCCCATACCCACCCCATTTTCAACAGTATCGAAAAAACAATGAATCATCAAAAGCGGGAGAAACTATGTTATCTAGCTGCTTTCTCCCAATGCATTCAAAATCTGTTGGTTCGAGTTTGACATTAAGAGGATGCATAAACTCTTTTAGTTTGGAAAACTTCCCTAGAAAGAAAGAAGGTGCACAGTTTTGCAGACCAAAGAGTGAAAATGACAAGTCTGCGTTGCACAAACCCAATATTGCTGATGTAGATTATCAGGATATGTTTTATTCTTGGAAGACTGCACTAGGCTAGACTTACAGTATGTCTACTGATTGTAGATTTCTTAACGAGATCTGAAGTTTCTTTTTTTACTTTTTATTTTAGAAACTTTGTTTAACAACCCAAGGGAGTTTTCTGCTGTACTTTTCGTAATTATCTGAAGCACTCCGTCCTACCAGACTCAAGCAAAAGTGCTAGTGGGCCGGGGTCTGGAAAATTACAGCCTTCTGCAATATCTGCAGGAAGGTAACTTGTAATTATCCGGGGTTCGATCATGTGGGACGTAGCTAGCCAAGCAAGGCTATTTGCATTGCAAAAACAGAAAATAAACTGTTTCAGGGGGAAAAAAAACAACTTCTAATGAGAGAATCTGGGGTCCCTGCAGAGAGCAGTGGGTTAATTATCCCCCTGCTCCCCTGGCTTCAATAAGAAAACACAAAAGAGTATAAAAGAACAATTTGGGCTGCCCCAGCTGTGAATACCCAGCCCATCATGGGGACAATAGCCGGGAACTGCCACAGTAATTCAGCGTGTGATCATTGGCACGCCCTCCCCACTCCAGCTTTGTTTAAGCGAGCCGACGGCGCTCCGCTCCCCGCGTGGCCAGATGGGATAATCCATAATGCAAAGGGTCTCCCCCGCCCGTTCCTGCCCCCTTTCAGATGCCCTCATCACAGGCCCAATCGGAGCCCCCTCTTGCCTAATTAAGCGCAGCTTTGCCGGCGCCCCTTGTGATGCGTTTCCGACCCCCGATAGGACTGCCGCACCTGGGGATGCTACCTGTAACCCCTGCCGCTCGGCAACCCCCCCCGCTGGACGGGGGGCCCAGCTGTCTCTCCCGCCGGCCCTCGCTGGTCTGTGCCCACGCCTGGTGATGTATGGTGTTTGCAAGCCGTGTTGTTTTAGGAGCAGCCGCAGCCTGTCGGCCCACGCCAGTGTGACCGGCCCGCGCCAGGCTCGCGGGGCGAGACGCCGTTCTCGGCGGTTATATATTGCCTGGCTGGAGCGAAATGTGCCTGCGTGTCTGTGACAAGAATTTCCGTCATTTACTTCAAATGTATTTGTACTGTTGATACGAACTATTTTCTGGATGTATTGTTTCTAGGTTGTTGTTTTTTTATATCAAGATTTATCAAGGCATGCAACATTGGTGAATTTTAATTTTTTGTATTGGTATTCATTTTTTAATGAGGTGCAAGAGTAGATTTCCTTTTAAATTGAGTTGTTTGACTTTTGGTTTTTGCTTTGGAAAAGTCTGGCATAAGGGTGTGGTAAACAGCAGTGCTTCTTCACAGCTCTGCAGTACTGGGTTCGACACCAGCCAGTGGTGCCTTCAAATTCTTGGTGCTTGTGTGAGTTTTCTCTAATGTTGTCCTTATCTCCCACCTCCTAAAGACATGCTAGCTAAGTTCAGTTGACTTTTTCAATTGTCTCTCTGTTAGCTCTGGCTGTACACTAGCCCATCCAGGGTTCGAGCAGTTATGTTCCTCCAGTACTGGACTGCACCCCGTGTTTTCAAGGTAGAATTTTGATTGCTGGGAAACTCACAAGGACAAGTGGCTTTCAAATAGTGGATGGACAGCTGTTTTTGGAAATACCTAGATTCATTCAAAAACAAAATAACATCACTAGTCAAAACAATTCAATGTTTCAGTCATCACATCAAAGGCAGTCTGAGGAGAAATTATTATTCAGTGCTATTGAAATACTGTACAGCACACTTGGCACTTAACTGTATACTCGACTGTGAATTAGTCCTGAAACTCAAGAAGTGGAAAATTGGTGTTCACATAGTTATATATTATTCTTCCATTTGGAGCTCATCACATGCTTTTGTTGTTTGTGGATTCTGTGTTCAGTCAAATGTTGAAGTGCACAGCCTTTCAGCATGTGACTTTAGAACAAGCATCACAGTAAAGAGGAGACTAACAAAGTCAATTCCACTGTTCACATAAAGAAGCAGCAGAAAAAAGCATATTATGTGCTTTTTCAATGGATCATTTCATGCTCATTCTTTATTCTTGTATAGCAAGACCTTATTCCTTATTGGAGGGAAACTGGAATTATCTTACGTTAAGGCTTTGTGTTGCTTCGTACAAACAGTCTAAAACAGATGTAAACTTGGTATCAAGCACAGTGAAGCACTGGTCACTAAGAGTGAGCCGCTTAGAGGGCTTAAGATCTAAACTGCGCATTCATTAGGTTCGGATTGTAGTGTGCCCATCTAGATGAGATGGACATGGTCTGCAGCCTTTCAAAATTAGCAATTTGGATGGGGCAGGGATATAATGTGTATTTAAATGACTCCTTTGCATTTTTGCAGATTAGCCTTTGTCTGGACCAAAAAAAATTAAAAACTGCTGAAGAGAAATCCATAAAAATGCAAATGTATAGAGGGTGTGAATGACAGGGGGTCTGTTTTCTGACATAATATTCTGGGGCTCGCAGCTAATTGTCCCTTTGTTGTGCAATTAAAGCAAGTTTACTCTAGGTTTAGGGAGCCAGGCTGAAGCACCGCAGTTTGTTTAGCACCTCCCCGTATCTCACTCGCTGTCCCAGGCCCCCCGAGAGCAGATAATCCCCCAGAGCTGGAGCACTGACTCCGCACGAAAGCCGCCTCCAGTCTCCGAACTCTTGGACCAGGGGAATGGGAACATTAATTAACGGTCACCTCATGTTTTTATTCAAGCCATTCAGTAGCGCTGACTGAAACTGAAAACTTATTATATACACTAGGCTAAAATAGTCACAAAACTATGAGTAAGATGTGGGGGCATTTTAGATCGATGGGAAAGGAAGAAAACATAAAGATAGACAAAAATAAGGGAACCCGTGAACAAACGATATAGGGCAAAGTGGAGCGCATTATGTTATTTGCTCAAATTGAAAGCATGATTAGAGCAAGTGCTTTTAATATCGGAATGACTGGAAAGCAGGTAAAAGTATCAGAAAGAAAGTGATTGAATTCCATGGCAATATAAAGCCTCAGACTGCAAGTGAGGGAAACATTGGTGCCGTGTCTTAACTGTTTCGAGAAGAATGCAGTGGCCCAATCAATGATGTTCTTTTCCAGTCGTAAGTCTCAGCTTTTTTTTCCCCCCCGTTTGGCAATGAGTCCCACTAAGCCTGCTCACTTAACTTAACGTCTTGGTCTGTAAAATAAAGAGATATCTAATTTTATCCTCCCCGTCCAGGGTGCACCCTGCCTTGCGCTCGCTGCTCCGGCTTCCCGTGACACCGTGTGGTACAAAGCGGTTTGGCCAATGACATGTCATGACAGGATTTCATTTTTTGAAATGTTATCGAAATATTACACAGGCATGTCTATCGTACGTCTTTGTGGTCTGCAGAATGTACAGTAGGTGTTGGATGAAGGGTTAGCAGACAGGAGCAGGGCCGGGGACCCCTGAGGGATGGGCTGTGTCTGAGTGAAGCCGCACGCCGAGCTGAGCCTGCTCTGCCGGGACCGGTGGGCAGACGGGCATCCCGCTCTCCAGCGGTGCCTGTGCGCAGGAGAATGCCAATTATGCCATGCGGCACATATGGGGCCTGTACCTGACGTAAAGACGAACGGCGGGGGGACACCAAATGGTGGCAACCGAAAGGTCACGAGGCTGGGGCGCAAGGGGGCTGATGCCATCTCTCGCAGTTGGCAGAAGATCCCCCAATTACCGCGGCGTGGTGCCGCTCTTTCCAGCTGTGGGGGTCCGACTGCCCCGCCGCGTCTGTATGGGGCTCCCGGGGCACCAGCTGGAGCACCCCGGGGGGGGTACTGCCGTCTGCCCGCCCGCTTCTAGCTTCTCCTCTCCGCGTTCTGAGCTCTGGGTGTCCTGCCTGCCAGCTCGGCACCGTTTCTTTACCCTGGAGGGTTCTTGCGCCTTCTGCAGACAAAACCTGCTGTTTTCTCTCCATCTTGTCCGACTGGGGGGGCTGCAGATCTCCGCAGGTGTGGAACAGCTGTGTTAACCTCACGCCTGTGTCCAGGGAGGTTTCCTCCTGGCTGATGACAGGGTTTGCAATTGTCTCTCTCCTTCGTTGATTGACTGGTTCACATGAGCAGCCTTTACGTGGATGTCCACACGGAGCATGGAAGAGATGTCCAGCCTCTGGTAGGATTCGCTGTGATTTAATGTGCCGTCATCTGTCTGGAGGTGCTGCCCGATGTGCCGGCCGTGTCTTGAGTGTGGGTTTCGTTGTTTCCTGACTGTGAGTCTCTGGGGTTTCTTAGATGTGGTGAAGTTGAACTTTTTGCAACTTTTCGATGTCCGAGGCTACTAGTGCCACCCCCAAACGTTCAGTGTGACCTCTTCTATTAAAACTGATCTTCACCGGGATGGCCAGCACTCTTCCTGAGGCGTGTGATTTCTGTTTCTTTGCAGAAAATTGCCAGCAGCTCAATGAAAAAAAAAAAAAGAATGCCTCTGGAAGAAACGCTATTTTCTCTCTCCAGGGTGAGAGCTACGTGGCATATAAGGTTTTGTCAATAGAGTGTGCTTAATTAGTGTAAAGCTAATTGTTCTGTTTCCGGGAGCCAAGGGAAGGAGGCTGTTCCACCTGTGTTAATGAGAATTCGATTTCGGCAGGTAGGGGAGACAGTGGAGCTTTTCGACTGATGTTTTATATTGATTTCTCCGTATGTGCACATAGTGTGATGTAGCTGTGAGAGGACAACACCGCAGGGGTATAAAGCGCTGGAAAAGGGAAGGAATGCACATGAACCCTTCACCCCCAGAACCACACCAGAGCTAAAGTCCCTCTTTAAACATACCTTGGTCATTTACCTCTGCCCAAAGGGTGTCGATTTGTTTTATCACGTCGAAACACCTCTTAAAGACGCCCATAACTAAATGCAAAAGGATGTTTTGTTCTGTTTTATAGGGTCCTTAAAGTGGGTTTTCCAGACCTGCCTTTTAATACCCCTTCTACCAGCTGGTCAATCTGTAGTTCCATGAATGAATTTCCAGTAAAAAACTTGTCATTTTTCAGGAATAATTGGACAGCCACAAGCTGAATCTGTTGAGGTTATTATGTGATATATGGGATTTTAAAGTTATGAGTAAGACCTGACAATGAAAGACAACGTCTGATATTTCCTTATGTCACTCATCCTCTGTCTTTGGGTACAGTATATTTTAATGTTGGTTATCGTATCCCGACAGGAGATGTTTTTGTCTCATTTCTCTGTGCTTGGCACCGTGCTCCTCACTGCGTTTAACATGCGGAAGATGAGGCCGTCTGACTGCATTCTTAATACGTGTTGAAAGGATGCTGTCCTTCTGTTCCGCTCCCAGTTCCTGATCAAAGTGCAGAGCTGTAAGAAAGCCTGAATGGGTGTGAGACAGTTTAGCCAACAGCTTGTTTGCCCGTGCTGCTGGAGATGCCTTGCAAACAGATGCTGTTACAATGACAATTGAGACTGGTCTCTGTTCGCTAGGAGAGGTAACATAGTGCCTGTGTCAACGTTGTGCCATTAACTTGACACTGGCAGCTCTGACATGCCCGTGTTCAGTATCATTGTGCTTCAGTATTAGGCTCCGGAACCTCAGAATTTCCTGGCTGAAGTTTATGCTCTGGATTCACACTGTGGATTGTAGCATGTAGCACCCACCACAACAGACAGCATCTTAACGTTTGGTGGGTTAACTTGACTCTATATAGGTGGTGGTGAAGTGATTCTCAATGTAACAGCTTAACAGCTTAAAGCATTGCATAATAAATATTTAGATTATTATAATAACGAATAAAGAAATCATGCAGTGAGTGTCTGAACTGGGTTCTCGTGACCAGATTACCATGTTGCTTTAACAGCGTACGCTGACACCTGCATACATTGATGACACTGAGATCAGTTCGTTTTCCGATTAGCACTCAGAGAATTATAATTACACATGCAGTGTGGGATAGGAGTTGTAAAAGTGTCTCATTATTTTTCTGATGGTAATCACCTCATTCTGTCCTCTACTGTTTTTTCTCTCAGTTCTTCGTTAGAAGTTGTGCTTTATGGCACAGATAAAGTGCCACATTAAAATTAATTACGATATAGTCATCAGTTTGACTTGTTTTTCTCTTTTACACTTTTTCTTTTCTTACTCATGCAAATTCCTGTCAGATTGTGCCAAACCATTATAGTTTAAGATTGACCTTTTCTTGGCTTCTGAAATGCAAAAAGAGGCATTTCACTTGTTTGCAGTGGAGGTAGCTAGTTTGATTTTGTGTGGCGCGGGGTTTTAAAATAAAAATATTGTAAAACCAATCTAAAACCAGTGTGTACAGTATTACTTTCTTCTCAGGTGAATCACCTACTGGAAGATGTGCTGTATATATGAGTTACTGTATATTTACTATATTTTCTAAATAACTATTGTCAAATTCAGTGAATTATTTATATGCTTCTTGTATAAGATTAATCAAATACAGTATATGACCATCAAAATGTCTCAACTAAATATCCTCCTTCGAAAGGGGGTTTCAAACACTTTTTTTTAAAGAAGTATCAAATATTTAAAGTGTAAGTTAGAGAGATGGGAAACTTAGCATTTCACAGATGTAAAATTTAAAGGGATAGGGTGCTGGTATTATGGGCGAAGGTGTGTGAGCTACAGCTGAAGAGTTCTAATCCCTTTCTCTTTCACTGAAGTTAAATTATGTCTGTTTCATCAGCGAAGAGAGACATCTCGTACTTTTCCAAAGTCTCGCACCTTTGATAATATATGCATTGCTTTTTCCCTTCAGAGCCTGTGGTGATAACACTCAGCGCATCGCTCCATCTGTGAGACAGGGGGCTTATTACTAAGAGTGAGGGTGTGGAGCAGTTACCGAGTAGCGTCCACACGCCTCTCATTATACCTAAATATGTATTGATCAAGCGCAGGGGCCCCATATCATCTACACATCGGGCCTGATGGGAGCTCTGGATTGAATTTTCCAGGCACAGCTGTGTCATGAATGCAAGGCCCCCCGCAAATGAGCCAAACGCAAAACTTCCCCACGAAGGGCGCAGAATGGGGGTCGTCACGGCGACTTTGCAACGGGGATCGCTCCCATTGTCGAGCGCGGGGGTCGGGAGCCTTCAGAAGGGCCGTCCTAATCATACGTGTCACGGGCGGCATCCGGCGGCACGGGCTCCTGAGCCCTGCCTGTGACAAATCGGAATTAGCCGAGTGCCGCGCTGCCACATGTTGGAATGTCTAATCGGAATGACATAACAGGACACGCGCGATGCCGGGCGTGGGCTTTCCCGGGACACAGAAAGGATCCCGTTGGTACCCAGAAAGAATTCCTGACAGCTCCCCGTAGAGAATGCACAACAAAGAGCCACACGTCACAGGTAGAGGAATAGGTTTTTATTATAACGTACAGATGGGGGGGGGGGGCTGTGGCACTTCCATTTGATTTTGCAGATTGTTCCAAAGCAGAAAAGTCACATTTCCATTTAAATAAAAACTTTCCAAGCGCTGCTTTTGGCCAAGTTACACTTTGCTGTGAGAGCTGTGACGAATCGGACCTCTTGAAAAATAAATCTCATTTTCCTGCATTTTAAAATGCTAATCGGAAACTTTTGACTGCGGGTAATAAATATTTATGAGGAATACTTTTGTGAAAAGCAACCCGAAGGAGCCTTTGTGGCTGCAGTCACAATACTGCTGAGTTGCTTTCTTGGGGTTTGTATAAAAAACAGAGGTGGCTCGTGCTGATTTATGGAATTAGTGTGTTCTCTTAAGCAGGATTTCACAACTATTTGTTGGAATGTCTTTTTCTGGATTTATAGGATTGATGTGGAATAATTATTTTTATTCTGTTGTTATAGAAAAAATACACATTCTATTTTGTGTATGTAAATGTGAATGAGAAGTAATAAAAACACGTTACGTTACACGTTATGATGCACCGAAGAACATCAAAGCATTTTCTACAGTGGGAAGCAGTTTCATCATCTTGGACATAACTTTGAAGACATCTGTTTATTTTATCTCTTGTTCTTCTTATGTATACCAACTTTTATAATTGATCAGAAGACCAGTCGGCTTTCATTATATGCTAAATTTGTGTATATCAGTCCATGAGAAGACAGATGCTCTAAAGACATCAAATATAATTTCAAACACTTTATCCCGAGACTAGCAAAACCTTAAAAGAAAAATAATAGTTTAAGAGAATAAAGGAGGTGGTTTCTTTTTTATCTGGTGATAAAGTTACAGTTCATCTTCTAGAATCTGATGGCTATGGTGAAAATATACAGATGATACGAATATTATTTGGTATTAAACAAATCATGATCAATATTGATGTATTTCAATTGTGTTGTTTTGAGACAGTATTGAGGAGGAGGATGGTGATATTTGCGTCAGAACAAGCGTAGCAAATGACAGAAATTGTCAGTGTTTGTGTGGGTTTGGGTCTGTTTGTGTTAGTTTGTGTGTGTCTGTGTACGTATGTGTGTAAGAGAGTGACAGTGTATTCCCCTCATCTTCTTCCCTCTAGGGAAGATTATTAATCCAATAATTAAACATTTATTGCCAACAGCACCTGCTCTCTCTCTCTACTGAGACCCCCTGAGACCCCATCACACGATTCCAGGAAGCTAGAGGATGGGGAGAGAGGAGGGAGGGAGGGAAAGAGAGAGAGAGGAGGGGGTGAGGGAGGAAAAAAGAGCATCCTTTCAGAAGGGTCATCAGATAGCTGGATTCTTTCACACCGGCGAGATGTTTTGTACAAGCAGTGTGTGAAGTTATGTGAGCTCGTAACAAAAGAAGGATAAGAAGAAAATGTATTCAGGAAGAGAAGAATGGAAGATTGGAACCCCCTGATGAGAGAGCCCATGGCACCCCACAATTGACAGGAAAAGTTTGTTCCCAGTCCTGTTTCCAAATTGGGACTTTAATTTGTCTATTGTGTCACTCTTACTAAACAAAGCAGTGGGAAAGGACTGAATTCAGTTTCTTTTATGATACCCGAAGATTTTCTAACAACAGTGGACATATTTTGAAGAGCTCACACTTCTTTGATAAGTGGAAAGTTCTGCCTGTGGCAAAATGTTGCGTTACCTGTTAAAAACTCTTCTCCAAATGAACCTTTTTGCAGATTCTGTGGGGAGAGACTCTTCCAACAGCACAGAGCTGCTCTTCAATCTGACTTCAGCGATCCCTTCTTTCAACACCTCGTTCCTGGACTTGGGCAACCTCACCAGCTTCAATGGTAAGTGCAGTTTTCCTGCTCTCCTGTCTGCTCTTTTTTACATCTGGATTCATAAAACTCATTGATATAATTTTTCCTAATGCTGCGTTTTTTAAATGAAGACTTTAATTGTAAATGATTCCGTTCTGCTTTTGTCAATACCTGGCCAGGCTATGATTTCTGTTTTACACTAGACAACTTTTTAGCATTAAATGTAATCCTTTATTATAGATCTCCTGTTTATTTGTTCAGGTAATATTCTTTCTGAGACAGAAATCTGGTTTTAGAACTTTTTTTAAGTTACTTATGACTGACAAACTTCCATGGTTTTATGTATAATAATTTCTCACTTAATTTTAGAAACTTGTGCTCCTGTGTGTTAATGTTTACTTATGAAAGATCAAGAATTCTGTTCTTGAAATATGTAAAACACTGAATATATTTCACAATATGTTCATGTTTTAATAAAACTGTCATCCTTTAGAAGTCAACATACTGTAGAAAGGGATCTTTTGAATATTAAAATATGTGTTACAAAATATTTGTAACATGGATAAGAAACAAAGATAGGAAATGTCATTGAATGTTTTCAGTGACAGAATTGCTAAGGCTACATCATTCCTTGAATAACAGTGGAATCTGGTATTTCTTCTCTGGATTTACCATGTCTGCTTTCAAGTCTTAATTACTGCTTCACTGCTGTTCAGTTTTGGTAGTTTCCGCTCGGTTGCCTTCCCCAGTACACTGGGGTGGATTGTTAATTGTAATACTGTTTATCTCAGGACATCATTATCATTGTATGAAGTACTAGAGTGGAGCTCTCGCAGTTCTGTCTTGAGCTGTACTGTCTCAGACAGTAAACCAGTAAAATAAAACCCTAAATGTCAAAGCTGATTTAGTAATGATGCAGTCGTCATGGGACGTGATATACAGTATATATTTTATTGAATTATGTGATTATGTGAGGAGTGTCTGCGAAAACTGAGTGTTGAACGGAATTACCGGGCATGATGATTAGAGGTAGTGTCGGTTTGTGAATGCCACCATGTGAAATGAATCCATGAAAGATGGTATGATAAAGACATCAGCCAGACGGCACAAATTCACGGTGCACTCTTTTTAAAAGCGTCGTGATAGATTTTCTCTTCAGAAGACTTTTTGGGAAGAATGTAGTACTCCCCTCCCCTCCCATCCTTTTATGCAATTCGGAATTTGCACAGTAGTCTGCAAAGTGGTTTTTTTTTCCTGAAGTTTCCAGAGGCAATTTCAAAAGGATTCATTTTCTTTGCATGTTCCCTGAGACAATTAGAGCTGGTCGGAAACAGGAAATCCATGCTGAGCCATAGCGCTCTGTCCGAGTGATGAAAAAGCAGCAGTAATGGGCTGTGTGGTAATTGGCAAGAGTCTAGTTCACCTTGATGGCATTTTAATGGGATTTCATGGCTTTGCTTCGCACTATTAGGCTCAAATCAGGCTATCATTTCTTTATCCTTCAGGAGACTCGAGCAGCGCTTCGTGTACTGTGTGTTACCAGGTATTCATTTCCCAGACTTAACTGTTTTAATTTCTTTTTCTTTTCTTTTTCATTCTCTCCAAACCTCCTCCTAGTAGAAAAACGATTTCCAGGTTCCGCAGGCCGGTAGTGTCTCCAGTGGGGTGAGAATTAAGAGAAATTCTAAAAAAAAAAGCCTTTTCTTTTCTTATCTGTGCTTCTTGGCATTCATCACCAGCTGATTCGCAGCTTGTCAGGAGCTGTCATCACAGATCGATGGAGTTAAAAGTCATTGGGAAAAGTTGGTTGAGGCTTATTTCAAAGGAAAAAGTGTGGGAGGTTAATTTGCTTTGGAAATGCAATACAGATAAGCTGCTTATCTCAGCTGTAGGAGGCTATTGATAATGCTGATTCTGTAGCAAGGCTTGCCTAACACTGACCCCTGCAAGGAGCTTTCTTTATTTCTCATTTCAAACCCTTGTACCTGGGCTGGCTATAGCGTTGAAATGGAAAAAAATGTGGACAGTAAGCTTTTTTCCCCTTTATTGTTAAACATTGTATATTTGTTTTATAAAATGTACAGCTAGCAGTGGATGAAATCTATGTATAATAAAGTTCAATTTTTTAAAATGGACAACAGGAATTGTTTTGTACTATATGGTATATAAATATATATCTGCTATGCTATATGAATAACTGAAGCAGTATAACAGTGCTGGGCTATATTAAAGATGTCTCTCTTAAAATTCGGAAGCGTGTTTTTCAGATTATAGGTATTTGTAAGACAGATTTATCTGCAGAATATTGATCACATTTCCACCTATCTCACATCCTGGGGGATATTTTCCATGCCTTAGACTGTTAAAAAATGTATAACAAAAATGATCATCTGGTGTTTGTAGAGAAATATTGGCTTTTCATTTTGAAGCGAGTTCAGAAGTGTGGAAAAAGAAAACACCTGTGTTTTCCATAGAGGATGCTCAATTAAACACAGTAAAAGCTCCTTTAATACATCAGATGATACCTATTGTGACGAAGGCATCTTTTCTATTTAAAAGCATATTGTTTTTTTCATTCTGTTGCCCTGTGCACAAACCCTACAATCATAATTGCTCTTTTCAAGAGTTAAACCACATTGGATACCTGTGATTTTGATGAGTGGATACAAAGAGCATCAAAGGGTAATGAATCATGATACAGTTGATAGTGGAAGTGGAAGTCTTCTACTTCATGAGTTTATCATGTGGATACACTGAATTTTTATAAACCATCTGAAGATGTAATGGATGAGACAGCAGCAGCTCCTCTCCTGAATAGTAAAGAGAGAATTATCTGGGTCCCCATTTGTTCGCAAACTTCCACTTGCTTTACGTAAACTATACCTTTGCAGTGATGGAGAGCACAAGAAGCAGTCTGGCCAGCTGACATCCAGATGAGAAACTCAGTAATTGGGGCAGTATAAGTGGTCATCAGGGTGGCTGTCTAAGTCCTCTTGGTTCTCAAATGAGGGGAAAATCAATAAATCACAAGAAATAATACAGGACATAAAAGTGGATTCACTCAAGGTGTATTGAGGATCTCTGGGTGTTTATCCATTTCTTGCAGTCTCTGTTTAGACTTGCTGCTGTTCCTCCTCAGAGCTTAGCCTGCTCTTGTTATGCTAAAGATTTTGCCATCTGTTTCTGTGGAAATAAATAGTTTCATGTTTTCTGAAAACAAGTTGTGTCGCACTTATGGTTGAATAAATCACATAAGTTTAAACGTTTGGCGTTTTTCATGGGTGTGTTTCTTCTTTCCGATAATTTTTGCTGCTCAGGAATATATAAGGCCCAGCATTTACACACAGCTGTTCTGGTACAACAAATATGGTGCAACGACAGCCAACAGCGCTGCTGTGCCTCTCCCATGTACCTCAGCTGGTAACGATCACAGACAGCTGATTTTAAAGTCGGGCGGCTTTTTCATTGCCTCACTGTGCAACAGCGACTCCTCAAGGGGTAAAAGCTTTAAGTGAACTTCATGGGAGAGAGCTGCACCTGTCCTCCCTCAGACGCATGAGCTCAGCCCTTGTGGCTGCGGGCTCTTGGTGTGAAGAATCAGAGGCTGGGCTGACATTGAGTGCACAATTTGGAGGACGTGCCTTTTCCCTTTATCTCCTTTTCGTCTCAAGTTGCAAATTGGGGGCACCTGAAACGGAGAAGATTATTTAAAAAAAAGTATTATATTGTCTTCTTTGAGTGTATTTCCTCTAGATTTGCAGTGAAGTCTTTTGTGAGGATTGTCACTGTAGAGGGTATAATTCTCATAAATTCTGCATAATTTTCTTTACGTGAAACTCCTTCGTTCCTGATGTGTCTTCTCTGTCCTCTCTTATTGTCCTTCTCAGTCTTTCAAAGGTCTTTTAAAAAATTAATTGAACTGCTTAAGTATACAGGCACTTCAGACATTTTTATCCAAGTATGGTGCTCCTGTCCAATTATTTCTAAGTCACCCTGTGGTCTCCACAACACCTACACAGACCTTGACAAGTGAAAGCAGGGTATTAAAATAGGCTCAAACACAATTTAAGGGAGAAAGTCTAGTCGTATACAGAAACTAATGACAGACCTTTCACAACTTAATAACGTTAAGTTATGAACTCAACTTAAAAATGGACGACATTAAATAAGAGCAGAGGAAGAACAGATGTGTGCAGGGAAGGTTTAATTTACTGACTCCGGAGGTAAGACACAGGGGTGTGCTGTGTGCCTCTGCAATATCTGCATCGATAATAAGTGTGCAGCATCTTTTCTGGGTGTTTGGGCTCATTATCTGATTTCTTCATCAGCTGTCAGCCCGGATTGTGAGACTCATTTGTGGGATTTGGAAGATTTTCTTTTTCTAGGTCTGGCACTGCTGGGGCCTCATCCCTTCTTCTCTAATTGGCCGCGTTGTTGTCAGGGGCAATGTGTCCACTGTGGCATGCGTGTGCTGCGGTCTTAATCCCCCTGTGCTAATGTTGTTATTTGTCTCCTTATTGGGGTCAAGTGGGTTCCAAGTGCTGTGGTTGTTCATGGAGACCTGCCCTTCTTCTTCCTGTAGTGCTCTTTTCACTGCTAATTTGGAGACTTTAGTGTTTTGATCACCATCACGTTTTTGTTGTTGAGAAACAGTTATTTTTCCACGGAATGCTAATTCCTGATGTCCAGTCTTGCCAAGTTACAAACATTTTTTGACACATTTATGGTCCTGCATATATATACTGTATATTGCCTATGTATATGGTCTCTACCTATATATATTATTTAATAGGTCATATTTAAATATTTATATTTTTAGCATTATTTCTTGGAATACTTTTTCTGAGCTGCCTTTTTTGTTGGGAAAATATAGCTTTTCATTTTAGGTCCTAGCTAGTGCTAACATATTCCATTCACTTTCCTGGCACTGCATTTTAATTTGAATGTTGAAACAGTTCATTCTGAGGTCTCTGAGATTCTCACCTCAGTAACAGGTAACACTGAATTCTCATCAACACCTGGTGGTACCCTGCACCAGACTATATTCACAAAGGATCCCTGGAAAAGAATGCTAATAGGACATCAACTAGCACCACATAATCAGGTAAGGATCAGGGCCAAAACTACAGTATTGAAAAAGTAACGAGAGCCTCTGTTTTATTTGTTCTTTTCATTTGGAAATGAATCTGTCGATACTGAACACATTGATGATCCTGAAACGAAATACTCCCTTGTCATCTCTCTATATTATCACCTTTCCTTCAGCCCCGAAATGTGGTAATGAACAGTGACAGTCTCAAGTGGCTGGGAATATCACACCACACTCTCATAATGGGGTTTGGGGTTTACAAACTTGGACAGAGCATGTGGAAATGAATTATTCATGACAGGGCAGAGTTTCTTTCCATATTTAAAGCATCTGGCTAATGTGCTATCAAAACGTTCAATTAATGAATTGAATTGTCATCTGTCTGCAAAGTGTAACTGGCAGGTAACAGTTTTGGTCAATCCTCCTGGTCTTTTGAACCTTGCTGTCTCCCGCTCCATCTATGCTCCCAGCTCCCTGGCGCTCGTCCCCAGTCAGCTTAATAATGACCACCGCAAACAGAAGAACGCCTTTTGTAAGCAGAGCTAGCGAAGTGGGCCTGTTCCATCATTAAAAGTGACCTTTCCAGGGTTCTGCTGCCAGCTCCTTTCACTTCCTGCGACTTTGTAGTGTGTTAGAAAGGGAATCATTGATTAATAACAGGAGCTCGCTTGTGCCAAGTTAACTGTTTTCCCAGTTGGTGCACAAGCAGTGTCCTTTGTTTTCTTCCCTTGGGACGTTTGGAGGATCTTTTGTCCTCTCTTGCTTCTTATTTCCTCATGCAGAAAGAGTTCACTAGAATAACATGCCCTGCATTGCACCCATCATTTTGCCTATTCTACTTCAGAACATGGAATAACCTACAGTACATGTAATTCATAATTCAGCTCTGAATTTCCATTACATTGCTGGCCTTGAGAACACATGTGTTTGAAATGAACCAATTTGGTGTTTTTTTTTCTCCAAATAGCACAAGACACACCAGAACCGTCAGATCCTGATTGCATTTAAGTCACAGACAGGAGCTCCACCCTCAGGCTGCCTATGTGTCCCCCAGTCAGTTTGTCTTAGGAAGTCAGGACTATGAATCAGTTGCTTCAGATTCACTCACCTGTGATTCATTCCTTTTTCTGGGTTCCTGTGGAGGTCAGTCTGCAGTGTGTAGGTACCATGTGCAAGGCCATTAGTGATCCTTAACTTCCTAAGTTACTGGTCCTCTGGGTATTCTGATGTCCTTTTGAGATCACAGATGTGTGATCTCCTGAGCTTTTCACTCTTTCAATTAAAGCACCCTGGATCTGCGGCTTTAAGACTCTGTGTCAGACCTCATGCTTAGAATTGAGTTTCAATGCATGTCTAGATATGCAGACAGTGGGAGTCTTTTTAATCATTTCTGAAAAACATGGTTGTGGTAAATTGGCAATATTTTTATTTTATTTTTTATTTTTGGCTAGATTCCCCACTTATTTCATATGATTTGATTGGTCTCCAAAAACACATATTCTGGAGAATTGGGAGTCACAAAAGGGGACCTTGTTGTCTCTGATACAGTTAAAACTAACATACTGTAATTATGCAGAAACGTAGAAAAAATTTCTAAATCAATAGAGACAGAAAGCAAAAACAGCTTGATACTGACCCATACACATACTGTAATTAGATGGAGTGTATCACATAGACTTTTACTTAATTTGGTTAATGTTTTCTCTTAAGCTCTACAACTTTTCAGAAGGTCAAGTTCTATGATCTGGTTTGGTTCTTTCAGGAAGAAAAAAGTGGGTTTGATCTCTGAACTTGACAGTCAGTCACATGTTTACACATCATAAGTCCTTTATCAATGTACTCCAGAGTGCCTTTTTTATAAAAAACAATTAAATCATGTTCATTCTTTTAAGGCTCCTGCCAAGGAAATAGACCTATTTCATGCACGGGTATCTTTGTGTGTTTCATTTTTGTTACAAAGAACTTGCGTCTGATCCAGTAGTATTCAGGGACTCTTACATTTTTACACACCTTAATTTTTAGATATTGCAATACTGTGGCACAAAACATATAATTCCAGTGGTTTTCTTTCCTTAATGCATATGAAGAAACTCAGAAGAATTCAGAAGGGAAATATAGATGCCTTTTAACTGTCACCAATAAACAGAACTACATATTGTAATAGTGCTTTGTGCTGAGGGAGTTAAGCATGTCTACCTACATCTTCGGCATTAACATGCTTGTGACAGACCTGATGCATTGTTCTGCATTAGTTTCAGCCAATTTTCTTCATTTCATTTCTTCCTTAGTATGGAGAACACTTATTCAGCCTTATTCATTTTCTTGCGTTATCTCATGATTTTGTGCTTATATCAGTCACAGCAGGGAGAGGTTATGAATAATATTTAGAATAGTATCTGTCATGTCCTAGCAAATTGCATTAATTTGTATTCCAAACTGTACAGACAGGCAGTCTCCAGCTTAATCAATGGAATTGTTTCATTCTTGCATTTCCTGAAAATCTGGAGCTGGCAGGTTGATCCATAGTTTTTATATCCCTTCTGTATGACGGCATTCAGAATTATGTGCATAATAAATTCAGAATCTAAGTTTAACAGTCTATATATATTTGGTGAATAAAAGGCAATATGATTTTCTGAAAGCATGAAGGTTTCTGCGCACACATGCCAGGTGCACAGTCTTGCTTATTAAACGTTATTAAGAATAACATGGGCGATTTATTAATGTTTTTCTTCTAAAGTAAGAAAAGCATTATGATTTACTCCCATTACTCTCAGTCATACAAGGTTTTCAAAATGTGTTACAATAAGTTGTTGTAGAAGGTCTTAGAACATGATTGAGACGCTGTACATTTTCACAAAGACCCAATTAAAATATATCCTTAATATATCAGCACCCTAAAAAGTGATAGTCATTTTTTCTCAATAAGAAACAATCACAAGGTAGTCTGATGCTTTTCTGCAATATTGGTTATTTGATGACTTGTTACCTCTTCATTATTCAACTATGAAATGTTTCTTGAATGTGAGTGTAAAGAGGTGTTTGCTGCTACATCTGTGCTTCTTCACTTGAGCTGTTGTGTACCAGAAAGAGCTGTCAGGCACTATGACAGTACGTTCTTTATAGACTTATAATAGACTATAATCTATAATAGACTTATAAGTCTTAATAGACTTATTAGACTTACTCTGTCGGCATAGTTACACTGGAAAATAAACTTTGGCTTAAAAAAACAATCCTAGTTGTTGTTTTCATTTTCCTCTCTCCTGAGTTCAGCTTGACTTGCCCGATAACACCCCCAGTTATTTCCCGTGCTGTCAGTCAGCCGGAGCTCCTGATAGAGATCAGAGAGCCAGCGCTGTGACTGGCAGCCTGCTCTGATAGACGGAATCCAGGAGTAAGACGAGTTCTGGAAGGTTGTTTGCATTTTTGTAAATCTGTTGCACAGGCATGCTTGCTTTTTTCAATCCTTTCTGGCAAGCCAGTACAGCAATGACAAAAACTCATAACAAGTCAATATAAAAAAATTGTATTGAACTGTATCTATTTCACTATTAAACGTGCGATCTGGGCCATCTGTATATACTGTACAAAGCTCTCATTAAAGCAAATCTCAATCATACAACTTTCACCCTTCATCCAACATACAAGCATATCAGCCTGGTAGTGTAAATGTGGCCTGATGCAGAGTCTCACAGGGTTGGTCTGGTAGTGTAAACGTGGCCAGATGCAGACAGTCTCACAATGACAGTCTGGTAGTGTAAGCATGGCCTGACGCAGACTGTCACACAAAAGAATGATGTTAAATCCACCTCCAGGATTTCAAGTGTGCATGCGCTCATTTTGTTGTGGCAGGGCTTTTGTAGATATCCCTAAAACAGTTAAAACAGTTTTTTAAAGATTTTTAACGCCGATAACCTAATTAATAGCCGTGCTCTGTTGCTGTAGTCCAATAGTTGGCAGTTCGTGAATAGAGCTATATTTCGATATTACCTGTCAGCCTTACTGCGCTATACTGTAACTTGCTGTTTGTTTTTTTTTCCTGGCAGCGTTTGCCTAAGGCTCACCAGGGAAAACCCGAAACAAGCGCAAAGTCAATGAAAGCAAGAGGTTAAGTGTGATGATGACAGCAGGGTTAGAACGAGGGGCTCTGACCCCTGCCCTGCGCACGACACGCTCTTCATCATCAGAAGGAAAAGAGGCTCCCTTGCTTCTTTGCTTCCGCTGACACAAGTCAATGGGCCCCTAGCTTGTGGCACGAGTAAATCGCGCACCCTCAGCGTTTTTTTAAATGAGTAAAATCTTTTGTTCCCAGCATCTGCTTCCCGGCATTGTCATTTAAATTCGGATGCGGTTCCTATAACGGCACTGGCTTCCCACCCAGCGTGAGCGCACATGCACCCGGCCGGCAATTACCCCCCGAGTCAACCCTGCGGGTCCGACCCCATCCTCCCGGGCTTTGACTAATTTTTTAATTTCTCATAATTGAAGTAATAAGAGTCTGCCGCTGTGACAGCTCCTCTCTTACCATGGCATGCATATTCATGCTCACACATACCCGCGCACGCTTAACATATCAACTGTTCTTTTTGACACCAGGAGAACAATTCTGCACGATTGCTTCGGATGCAGAGCGTTGCTTGGTTGGCGCACCGTTTAATCATTGTGTTCTCGATTTTTATCCAGATTCAAACAAAGATGGGTTTTGAGCCTTAAACATCCTGCATGGATTTAATGAAACAAAATGATTACAACTTAATTGAACTCGAGAGAGATGTGTTTACTTAGCTGTTGCCAGATTTAAGCGGGCATACAGTATCTGCTCTCCGTAGCTTTTCGCGTTTTCTAGTTTCACATCTGCTGCCATCTGGTCACATGTGCTGTTCGTCTGAAATCAGGGGTAGCTGTTGACTTGCAGTTGTCGAGCTGGCAAGTGTGTTTTATTGCACACGTTCTAATACAAGTAACTCCAAACAGGAGCCAGTAGCAGAAGTGGTCTCATAATGATTTTAACACAAAATGCGTGTGAAAAATAAATTAAAAAAGGAAATGAGTATTAAAGCAGAGCTGGAATGATTTGTTTAACTTCTCTTGTCACTGGAGTACAAGCAAATTGAAACTTCAAGCTACTGTTGATGGTGAAATGCCTTTTAATAGTATTTAGCTTCTGGAAAGTGAAGAAACGTGGTAGGGGAATGCTCAGTTTTTATTATTGTTTTCAGTTTCATGACTTTCTTTTTGATAAGATTTTATGACAACCAACATTTTTTTCATCCCTTTCCTTACCTCTTCGGTCAGTTCAGGGTCCTGGGAGAGCTGGAGCCTATCCCAGCAAGCAGTGGGCTCGAGGTGGGGTACACCCTGGTCAGGGTGCCAGTCCATCACAGGGCACACACACACACTCATACCAGGGCCAGTTTTCCCAGAAGTCCATTAACCTACCAGTATGTATGTCTTTGGACTGTGGGAGGAAACTGGAGCACCCGGAGGAAACCAACACATACACAGGGAAAACATGCAGACTCCACACGGATAGCACAGCCAGTAGCCTCAGCATGGCGAGACAGCAAAGATAAGCACCGCGCCACCGTTCCACCCCCCAGATTTTCTCATCATCTTTAATCAGAAATTCACATGGATCTTTGCAAGTTTTCTTTTTCCCTACAACTGCGTATTCCTCCTAGGTCCTTGTGAAAATTCCTTAATCCAATAAATGCACTTATTGTTATTCATCACACATGCATAGTAATTGAAGGCGTCATTTTAAAATGCAGTTTTTATCCTGCATTAACACTACCGAAAATTAATTGTCATTACTTAAGATGCCAAAATCATGTGCAGGTTCTTTCTTCTCTAATGCAGTGCAAAGGCTAATGCAACCATAATGACTTAGAGCTGTTAATGGCAAAGAAAGTAAAACATTTATTAACTAAACTTTTATTAGCAACAATAACTAAGCCTATGGATGCTCTTAGTAGTAATTGTTTCTACTTTTACTTCATCTAGAGAATATTCATCATATTTTATTTAAATATATTCGGAACTTCAATAAATCATTTTTTAGGTTGGTTGTTTTTGCAACATCAAGACACAATAGAGCACCTTTGCAAGTAAATGAAGAGTTGGCTGTTGTTTTACAGATCGTTCAGTTTGCTCATTCACTGAAGGCTTTCAGAGTTGTGGTAGACGTTTTTATTTTGGAAAGCTGTTGGTAGTCTGTCTAGAGTTGTGATGTGATGTATAATATTGGATCACATTAATCACTGTTTCTCAATGGATTCTTTGTAAATTCTAACAAGTTTTACTTAGAAATGTTAGAAAAGGTTGACTTCTCTTTCTAATGTTTTCAGTTTCATTTTTGTTTGGAATTATTGTAAATGATATTCATCTGATATTATTTGTAATTACATAGATTGTTTTGATAATACAGTAAAACATGCAGAGGTCTTCATTTAGTGTTATTACGCTGTTACACACTTATGACGTGAGGAACTGACTCCTCCTGTATAGAGGAATTAAAATAACTAGAAAATAATTTCTTTTCGACAAGCATCCAGAGATAAATGGTTCCATGTGATTTATGTTTTAAACACTGTCGATATGTTTTTTTATTTGGCTTAATTTTTAACTGTTGGAGACACTTTGCTTCAGACATTATATTAAAGAGCAATGACTTCAAAATGTGATTGCACAATGTTTTCTTTAGCTGTGGGTGGTGTGATGGGGGAATATCACCTTCGCCAGTCTGAAATGTCATTGCAAGATTTTTAAGCTTTTGTAGCTTTGGCGCTTCAAAGAAGCATAAACAGTACAGTTAGGTTCACTGCTGTTGTCTACACGCCTTACATCTTCACAGATATGCTCTTCCAGTCTCCTACTGCATTCACTCACTAGCTACGTGTTCCACCAGCCTTGTTTATTCCCAAAACCTTGGCGTGGAATTTATTTGTGGTTTTGTCTTGTCTTGTCACCTGCCTTTATTAATTCCAGTGGATTTAAATCTTGGATTGCACTCTGAAATCAAAGGAAAAGTTGACTGAAATATTTATGCCCTCCAGTAATGTGGGGAGCCGGTGCTCACGGGCGCTTCTGCGCCAGGCTGTGCCGCTATCGATTCATGAGGTGGAGTTATTAATGGGCTGAGGAGGCGCGGGGGGGAAGGGGTGCGGCAGACTGCGGCTCGCCGCGAGTGTGATGAATCGCTCTCGCCCTCCATGTAATCAGGGCCTGTGGAGAGGCACAACATGGCCAATCAATAAGCATTTCACAGTTAAACACTAATGAAGTCATTACAGGGCAGCACTGTCAGCCTTCCCTGGGCTGGTTCCCCGGGGGAGGCAGCCCGCAGAAGGAAGAGGCGCAGCACGCAGCGCATCCAGCGCGGCGCTCCCTCCGCTAAATGAGGACCGCGGTAGCGCTGCCCTCCCGTGCACATCAACACACATTGGAATAATGATAATCACAGCCATAATCGCCATCGTAATGAGAGAGGCCCGGAACAGCTAGGACAGCGAAACACATTGCGGAACAATTCATTAAACTTTTATGTTGTGAGGGTTTTGTGGTTTGCTTGTTTTTTTTTTTTACCTTTTAAGCGCCTTTAAAGTCATCCCATGTGCAGAAGAGCGGGGTCAGGAACAGCCACGTGATGTTAGTGAAGGTGCTCGTTTCCTTTGGATTTCTAAGCTCTATCAACAAGATAGATTCTGGTATAGTTGGCCAAGTCGCCAAGGTCCCCGATTTCAAATAAAAAAAAAACAGGAGCATTAGCGAAATAGCTTCAGACATGCTTCATGACTATGCATACACCTGGCACCTCTAATGGGGTGGAGGGCAGAGCACCACATGCAGGTAGCCAAATGCAAAAAATGGAAAAGAGGTGAGAAACACTGAGCTGCAGGAAGCTAGCTGTGAAAGCAGCTGAGGTTGACACATCATTTTCATCTTCTAGACAATGTGCGAGAGCAATCAAACAGGCCAGCAGGATTTCAGGATATTTAGTGAGTGATGAAGAATCCTATCATTTAAAAAAGTTTACAATGCACTAATAAGACCTCATTCACTGTAGTACAGTATATTCTGTACAATTTTTGTCACCACTTTTTACAAAAAAGATATTGCTGCT
Organism: Lepisosteus platostomus; assembly: GCF_059453375.1. Classification (NCBI taxonomy): domain Eukaryota; kingdom Metazoa; phylum Chordata; class Actinopteri; order Semionotiformes; family Lepisosteidae; genus Lepisosteus; species Lepisosteus platostomus. Next base: position 8,808,402 of record NC_142635.1, on the reverse strand, counting down.
CCAGAACGAGTCCAGAGAAGAGCAACAGGTTACATTTCTGGGCTCAAAGGGGCTCAAACTGACTTGTTTTAGCACCAAACAGAGAGGTCAATGGGCAGCGAATGGGGGATGTTTTCATGTAAACTGTCCTGGGATTGGTCTAGTTATTCTGGAAAAAGATTCCAAAGGTTTTGAGTCACATCATATATTGCATTCAATATTAAAAGGCCTTGGATGCTAAAACCACTTTTAAATACTGGTGCTCAAGTTAAGTCAAAGGATCTGAGATCAAAGCCATTACACTTCTCTGCCACTGTAAGCAAAGTTTGGAATCAAAACATCATTACTCCCTTGCACCGAGTGCACTGCATATTTCAGAAAGACTTATATGCCTATTCCTCCTGTCATGTGAGTGGATTGGAATTGTATTGAACGAAGAATATTGTAGCTGTTTCACAGATTGCGGCATGTGTTTTAAAGTGACGACATCATGACTGAATCATTAGAAAAAAAATTTCTCTTCCAGACGTTCACAATGATTTGTCTTCTGGCATCTATATGTTCTTGAGAGAGAATATTTTCATTTTTTCTTCAGTGTTTCTTCGATATTTAAAAAAAAAAAAACACTAGTGTTGAAATTAGAACTGGGATTTAAAAAGCTTGATAGCATGCCATTAGTCCTAACTGACACTGTTAACGCTGATTATCTTTTTTTCTGGGTGTTAAATTTGTATTTGTTCCAAAAACCGGATTTCCATAAAACATAAGTTATTGCCAGGTGGTCTCAGGTCAAATATTTGTCAACCTTACAAGTGTTAATCCTTCTTTGGTCTTTACAGACCATGACTCTAGTTTGTATGGTGTTGTCTTGAACTGCTGTGAACCTGTTTCCCTGATCTTGTGCTGACCATGCTAACTTAAAAAGGTTGTTTGCCAAAGGGAGTTCTGAATTGCTCTTTACTGCAAATGAAAAGATGTATCCTTGCCACAGGAGCATACAGTACATTGGTTCTTATATAGAGAAGAATTTCAGTCTCAAGCAAAATACAGCACACGTGCCAGTCTGTCGGAGGCGTACGGCGTGAAGACCTACAGAAGAGGGTCACCCCCCTGGGCCACAGATGAACAGCAACCGTGTTGGCGGTGTGTCTCCCAAGAAAAGGCATAAACACAGGGGTCAAGAAAAGCTCCCGGCCTGCAGGCACGTTCGATCTCTTGTGGTCGGGTTAAGGGAGAAAGGGGAACGCTTGTACTGGCTCGAGTGGCTGCGTGGAAACAATCTTGAGAGACGAGCAGAGCCGGAGAGCTTGCAGGATTGAATCCCGCTGAAGTTTATAGAGATGTATATTCTCCCTGGAAAATAGGACTGAAGCTGCCAATTTAGGCTTGATTGCGCTGTCGGCATGGCAGGGAGGCGGCGGAGGTCTACGGGAGCTGGCCGCGTCTCTCTCGTCTGATAGAAATTTAATAAGTGTATTAGGATTGGCAGCTACACCCTCCGCTTGCCAGGACTATTAGCATAAAGCTATTTATTAGTCTGATTTCCCAGGCTGAGAGGAGCCCTTCCCAGTCGAGGAGATGTGAGGGTTGCCATGACAGCCAGGCAGGACGGGACCGCACAGGCCCGGGCGTGAGCCAGAATCGCCAGCGTCCATTTAGAGGGAGAGAAGTCCTGCTTCTCGCCTCGCCGTAGCTGACAGGGTGAATTAAGAGGGAGCTTGACTCTCTCAGATGCGCACCCCTAGTGCGAACGCCACACCGTCTGTATTAATATGTACCGGGGAAAGTCACAGTCTAGCGTCGTGAAGGGGTGCGAAAGCTTGGGAGAGCGCAGAAGCTTAATTAATTAGTGTAAAATGCAGGGGGAAAAAAAAACAGGACTATGTGAAATTAACACGATAAACTATTTCGTGGGAGTTGGCTCTAACGTTAATTAAAATACTTATGAAGCCCTGTCCTGTGATTTGTAATCAGAAAGGGGCAACAGTAGAATTTCTGCGGCGGAGCACACTTTCCATTGCAAATGATGTGTTGACACTGACACGGAAACTGATTACTGATCCCTTAATAGGCAAGGGAAGGGCTGGAAAGACTGTTCCATTTTTAATTGGTCTTGAACGTAATTGCGCTTAGATCGATGGTGTTACTTTAATGAGTCTGTCATTTATTATTCAAAAAAAGGCTTTCCACTTCCACTGCGGGGTGTCCATAGGCCAGCACAGGAGGGTAAAATCCGATTTTATTAGTAGTACATAGAATAAGAGAGAACACATCAAAGAGCTGTGTGAAGGCCAATCATCAAAAATCAGAGCTGCCAGCATAAAAAAATCTCAGGTCTGTCGATGCAAAGTGTAGCTTCTCCTTAATGAAGAGCAAACATCCGTTACTTGCACTGAAAGCTATTTTATTTACTTAGATATACTAATTAGTTTATACTAATGTGTAAAGCTCAGTTGGAAGAGGTGTATTCAGCATCGCTTGTTCTTTCAGGCTACTGGACAGCCACTAAACATAAGCAGTCTGTCGTGCACCACTTCCTGCTGGAAGGGCAAGCCGCTAAGAGCTCAGAAGGTGTGGTGTGTGGCTGCCACTGAGACTCGGACACACCGATGGTACCTCTGTACCGCATTGCTCGTGCCACGGCCTGTCTCCGTCGCTGCCCACACCCTCCCCACGCGCCGCACTCCGCGCCGCCCCCCCGACAGCTCTTAATTAGGTCGCTCATCCACTGCGCTGTGGTCTGCCCCCCTGCAGGAGGAGAGGTGGGAGGCGATGGCCCCCAGTGGCCCCGGACTGGCTGGCCTCCCCCTGCCGACCACCGGCACAGACCCTGCGCTTGCATGTGCTGCGCCATTTAACGCCTGGCACGGCACCAAGACAGTGGGCTTTGGCACGCTAGCATTGCTCGGCTGTGAGCCTAAGGGTGCTTGACAGACAGGCGAGAGGCCGCGTAAGTGTTTGTGCAAGAGTGTGGGAATCCGTTTTTCATTTAATGCCTAAATTCAGTCTCATTTTTCCCCTTTCTTCTCCCTTTAGCCCTCGGCGGTTCAGCTTCTGCATTAACCACCTGCAGTTCTCCAGGGTCTCAGCGCGCCAGGGCTACAATGCAGGGCAGGGCTCTTAGAGACTCGTAATTGAATTGAAAAGCACAGCAGAAATCCACAAGGCCATTTCTGATTCTCCTCCTGCAGCGTCGCTCCAAAAATATTGCAGTGTTGAGTTCCGCGTGACGTTTTTGAAGTTCAGCTGGCAGAGCTGTGGAGCTGAAGGGTTTTAAATTTTGATTCATCTAGTCCACCCATTATCAGAGAGCTGCCCATTTCTGGAAAAGGGTAGAGGAGGCTGTTAAATACAAATACATTTAAAAACAATTTTAAAAGATGTGGAGTCCTCTGTAAAGATAAAAGATGCTTCCATCCATCCATTTTCTAACCACTTTATTTAATGCAGAGTCGCAGGGGAGCCAGAGTCTATCCTGGCAAGCAACAGGCGCAAGGCAGGATACACCCTGGACAGGACGCCAGTCCATCGCAAGGCACACACAGACACAAAGACACAAATACTTACACCAGGGCCAATATTCCCAGAAACCAGTGAACCTCCCAGAATGTCTTTGGGCTGTGGGAGTAAACCAGAGCACCCAGAGGAAACCCACCAATTTAAATCAATACCCTGTTGTGCTCAACAGCTTGTTCAAGATCAGGGCAATCAGAGATTTTGATTCAGCCTCTCTAATATATGAGCGGTCTTTGGCCACTTAGATACCAGTCTGGCTGTACTTGTCAGCAATGAAATGAACCCTAATCCAGCACCGTACCATGTTCTGCAATTTCTTTTTTAATTGGAGGATTCTTTTTCTACAACATGCAAGGTAGCCATGATTTGCAGAAAGTATTTTTGAAATCTCAGCTAAGCCTGTGACTGACACATTTCCATTCTGCATCCTTTGTCGAAGCTCTGAGAGATAAGATAGGAATCCTCTATTCTGTTCTGAGTCTCAGGGGTTTAGAATTGTGGACTGGGGCTTTATTGACAAAAGACTGTAATTGAATCATTGTATAATAGCTCAGCATTAATTGTCTAAATCTATTTTTTTAAAACAATGATCTCATTCTTTTATTTTTTACCTTTATATCTTTGTTTCTTTATATGTTCTTTGTCATTATTTTTTTAATTTGACTTCCATGCAAAATATTGTAAATCCTCTTTCTTAGCATTGAATTGAAATTGCATGTTTGAATGTCCATTTAAAAATCAATCTAGATAAAAACATTAACTTACTAAACTGCAAAATTAATTTTGCATTTATCTTCTGCAATACTTTCAGTTTTAAATGAAACCTGAATTGTTCCTATTTCGCAAAAATACTTATGTTTTTGTCCTGATTTACTATTATAAATAAAATAATATAGATACGTTTTTAAAAAGAATAGTGCCTTAACATAAACTGGACCTTGATGTTTCCATTAACATACCCGTGATTTTGTCTATTTTTCTTTACAACTGCAAATCATTTTACAGTCCACATTAAAAAATGTAATAAGCATTGTTGTAATGGAGTCAGTGTAGGTAATGGTAGGTCTCTGGATTCATAATCGGAAGATTATAGGTTGGAGTCCCTCCAGCGTGGTCTGCTGTCGTCCCATTAAGCCATGTAATTTGACCTCCAGCCCTGCTGGAGAGCTTGAGCTTTGTCCAGCTGTACAAATGGGAATCAGCGGTGTTGGGGACAACCCCGTGATGGACTAACATCCCATGCAGGTGAGCGTGACAGTAATCTAAGTCCCATTAATGCTGCAGAAACCAGGATAAGCTCTGGCTAGATGAGCCAGACTTTACTTGCTATTTTTTCTGCCTGCTCATTTCTCACGAGTCTTACTTAGGTTTTGTTCTTTGATTCTGAATTCCACAACAGCATCATCCTTGCTTTGTGAGATATTTTCTTCCTTCCTCTCCTCCCTATCTCCTTTGTTGATTGTGAGGAATCTCTTCCAGTGTTTAGGGGCTTCACCAGACTTGGTGCCGGATAAGCAGCTGACAACTGCAGCAGGTGACAAGTGAGATTTGAGAAGAACTGTCCTCTAAAATTACTAGTGAGTTATAAAGTTTGCCTGGATGTGCCAAAGATTCAAACACAGATATCTTTGCCCTTGTAATCATTTGAGAGTTAGACGATTTCTGTCCATCTTCTCCTTCTCAGTGCAGTTGCAAGACACAGTGCTGTGTTTTTCACACTTTAATTCTGCGGAACTCATAACTTATTTATGACAATCAATAGCTCCTGACCTTTTTGCTGCGGCACCTCTACAAGTCAGTCTCTTGCCACTCACCTGCTGAATGAGGTGAAATGAAGATCAAGCCTGGTAGAGAGGAGTAAAAAAAACCCGCTGTTGGCATCCCTGCAGATTCCATTCTTCCGAAGGGCTGTCTTGGTTTTACTCACAGATTCCAGGTTTCATAAGCCACACTGAATAGTGTAAGATTTTCTGACCACAACATCCAATTCAGAGCCAGGGCCTATCCCAGCAATTAACAGGCACAAGGTGGGGTACATCCTGGAAGGGATGCCAGAAGCCAGTTAACCTACCAGTTTGTCTTTGGACTGTGGGAAGAAACCAGAGCACCTGGAGGAAACCTACGCAAAAACACAGGGAGAACATACATACTCCACACAGACAGCACCCCAGGTACGGAACTGAAATCAGGGCTGCTAACCACGCCGCCGCCGTGTCGCCAGATTTATATATTTTTTTTCAAAATGTTTATTAAGCTCCATGTGAGAATAGGAAATGACAATTAATGGGTTTTTAAGATTCCAGATATTAACATATTTTGCATTACTTTTGGAAGTCCTGAGGACTTTTACTTGCTCTGCATTTCTAAAGTAAACAAGAGTATTTTAGACATCGCACAGGCAACATCAAAGTGCAAACAGAACTTCAAAGTGCAAACTGTTAGCTGTGCTTACAGCTTCTGGGCTTGTCTTTGTTAAAGCCCAGGGCTAGACATTTTCTGCTGTGCTAAGTGGCTCCTTTATTTTCCCTCTCTGTGTCTTGTGTCTGGAGTTTATCAATAACAGTGCAGAAGGTGCACGCATTGTTTTTTTTTCGTTTCGGCAAGTGCTGAAAGGCCAGAACAGCAGGGTAGATCATGTCTCCCATGGCTGTCAGGAATGAGGGAAATCAAATCATACTGGTGTTAATTAGAAACCTCATTATGTTAATGGGCTGAGAATTAAACCATTAAGCTAATTAACAGAAGCCAACAAAAACCTCTATTTCTACAAGCATGGAGTACATTTAGCATTTTGATGCCATCCCACTCTGTATCATTAGTTTTTGTCCTCTTATTCGCTTTTGTTTCTATCTTGATGTCTTCATAAGTATTTCAAGTTGTGGGTGGTAGAAGGTGTGAAAGCACCCCTGATTTGGGAAGGAGTATAAATTAATACATGACAAATGTCAAAAATCAATTAAATTTCAGTAGCCCAAAAAGAGATACCATATAATAGTTCCAGGGTTTTCAAAATTTAAAAGATAGTGACTGATTTAAAAAACAGCTTCCTCCAGTGGTAAACTACATCTGATATGAATATATCTGCCCCTACCCTACTGATCCTATAATAAATTATTTTATCGCATGGAATAAAAAAAGACATTTTGCACCTCTCTTTATACTGAAACTCGGTAGCTGATCCTGAAGTAATGGAAAGGTTCATGCGAAATGTGTTGTGTGCTTTCCCTGGGGATTCAGAATTCACTAATCAGTCTTACACCTTGACAGACAGGAGGTAAGTGACACAAACTGATAGGGCTGCTGGAGAAATTCTGAAAGTGCTGTAGCCCGGCTGGAAGATAATTGTGCAGAGAGATGCAATGTTCGAAAGGCACTCTGCTGTGAGACTTTCATACTAATGTGTGGAGGAAGGAGGGCTATATTTATTAATGCCAAAATATCGATGATAGCCAGTATTTTGTCACCAGCTTGCCCTTGGTTATCTAAATAAAAGTTCATTTTTATCAGGGTGAGGGAATTGTTCCATTCATTGCAGTAACCTTGAAATTACAGCTGGAAACCACAAGAGGGAGCTGCAATACTGGGGTTATTTCAATTTTTTTTACTCATTTAAGATCTGTGTTACTGGTCCAGTGAATCGATACCTCTTCCTTTTGTGTTACACTCAGAGCTAAAATTTTGACAAACCATTTATTTGTTTATTTTGACAAACCATTTTAGTGGAAGAGAATTTCAGGAGAAGAGTTCTTCAAAATTTAGTTCAGGACTGTATTGATTTCCTTCCAAACCAGTAATCTTAAACTCTAGTAGGTTTGCCTACGTCTAAAATAATCAAACATGGAATAATTCAGAAGATTATAAAAATAGATTATTTCATTAGAAAATTTTGTGCAATCATACAATGAAAGTAATGAAAAACAGAAATCTCTGTGAGTTTTAAATGAAAGTTAATCATGGGTTAAGAGTTTCCTTATAAAGGAACATATGGGAGTCTACATATTGTTTTCTGATTACAGCTCCTGTGGTCCACCTACTTTAATACTTTATTTAATATTTAATTAAAGAAAGCATCTAAATAAATGTAAAATATTATTTTGTATGCATTTGAAGCATGCACTGAAGAGAAGAATGTATATCTAAAATCAGAATAATATAATAGAAATCCGTGTGCTTCTTTATTGGTAACTTATAAGCTCTCATTAAAATATAGAGTCTTTAAGGACAGCAGTGTAGTATCTTTTTAGTTAAAGGTTAATTGGGCAGTTAACATTTGAATCAATTTGTTTTGTCTTTTTTTTCAGTGGCAACATGATCATTAGACATCTATCATTCATTAGGCTAACTCAGGGGTCACAAATTAGAACACTTCGTTAATATTTGCAGTGTACAGTAGATGCTGATCTCTGATATTTGTGGTCCAAGATTTGGGTTTAGAGGGTGACTAAGGGCAGTAGTGTACAGGTGCTTGTGCTACCTTTTAGGTATCCATTTAAAATGTAAGGAGAATGAAGAAGATCCCGTGTCTTATGAACCTGTAAGACAATCTAGCCACCCTCACTGCATGCAGGACAGTATAAAGTTCTGTGTCTACCTCATAATGCATGGGCATCGCATTGACAGCTCTTCACTAATGGATCTGAATTTCATCAGTGATATTCCACATTGGGAGAGGCCATGTGAAACACAGGCTATACGGTGCTGTATGTTCATATATCACCTTGGCTAAAAATGAAAACTGACAGGAGAGTCATCATGGAACAATAAGCCAGGAGGGTAGTAAATGATAAAATGGTGATTCCTCTTTCTGTTTCGTTGATTCCATAATCTGGAGAACCAGTAATAAGAAGAACCTGGAAGGTATTGCTGAAGCCCCTGAGGCTGTCGTATTTACATTTCTAAGACTCCATAGAGGGGAATTTCAGTCCTGAGGCTTTTCTGGAGGCAGAACTGATGAACAGCCCACCTTGAGCACTTTCCCTTTCCTTTTGTTTTCGGCAGTCCGGTTATCAGAGCGATCCCGTGTTGGGGGAACAGCTCCGTGGACGTAACCTTTCTGTCCCCCGGCTCCTCGAGTGCTGGTGAGCCCCCACAGACCAGTTGCTTGTCACGAAGGGAAAAAAACCAACATTTATCTTGCCAATTAGGCCTGGGCACAGGCAGCGATAGGAGAGGGGGGGCGGAAGGCCCTTCTCTCACCCTGCACGCTGCTGCCCCATTCTCCACGCTTTGCATTTGAAAGGCCCGGCAGCGCAGCCCTCTATATGAAAGGAAATGTCAGGGTCAGAGGTCACATCTGATGACTGCTCATCAAAGGGCCTGATCGCTGGCTGACATTTCCAGAAATCCCCTGTCTCTGATTGGACAGGGGGGTGGGGATGGGGGTGGGGAGTTAACCCATTCCTGCACAGAGCTGTACAGATATGAGTGATGCCACCCAAAGACCGCAGTTCTGCAATGCTCAAACACCATAGAAAAGTGCGTCAAAGGTTCTTTTCAGTGGCGGCGGCCACTTCTTGGTCCAGAGTTAGGTGAGCAGTGGGGTGTGGTGGTGAAAGCCGATGTATTGTGCACTTTTGTTGTTTGAACCTAAGGATGTGGTAACATTGTAGTCTTGCTGATTCTGTCTAAGAAGCGGGGAGCAGTGTGGTTTAGTGGTTAAAGCTTATGAAGAAGATTCTGGCCTGTATTGCCCGTGACAGGAGGGAGGACTGGTGCCTTCGTACAAAGGACTACATCATACAAAGGAGATCCTGTACTGCAAGGGATGAAGTGTAATATTATACCTGCTTTGCCTTGTTTTAAAATAACAGTCCCATAAGAAAGCCGGTCTGTGATTTTAAAATAAGGCAAAGGACACAGTTCAGACCATGGCACACTGCGTAGCAAGGAGGCACTGTAAATGCATGGAACGGTACCCAGCATTTCATTCTAACTGGAGTGTAACAGAATGAAATGTAACTCTGGTACTGCGAGGAGCCTCGACTGAAACAGTGTGTTTGGGGGTCCCTCGTGTGGTGGTTGTGAAGCACAGCACCGAAGGCCAGACTGGCAGGGAGAGGACAGGCGCCATCAATCAAGCTTTATGTTTTATCATTCCTTGCAAGGAAGGCATCCTTTCAAAAAGAGCCATGCATTAAAAAAATCAAATGCAATAGAAATTGCGTCGCAGCTCTTTTAGCGGCGTACTCCACTGGACAGTGTGCTCTCTGCTTCTGGACAAATTCTTTTTGGCAAACATCGATAAAAACACTGTAACATGGTAGGTCAAAGAATAATATATAATCTTTAGCCTATTAGGAAAGGATTTCTTTCATACCTATCTATGTTGTATACCTGTTGTACACTCTACAGTTACGATTTAATCACATGAAAGCAACGTTTATTTTGCCATTTCAAAAATGAGAATTTTACACACTGCTGTGAAGCGTGCTACAATGTTACAATGGTTCCTGATGTATTTATCAGCTGGTTAATTGGCTGGGTCTGATCAGCACTGGGACAGATCTCCACAGGAAACCAGGCTGTCGATGTAACAGGTGTTGGTGGACCAGTAGGTACAGTAGCTCTCGTCTCTGCAGAATTTCCAAATCCATGTAGTACAGTGTATCCCAAACCTTTTTGTCTCATGTCACACTGTTGTCCTGCCATAACCTTTGGCTTTTCACCAGATGACTCAGTACTCATATTGCTTGAAATAATACAAATTTCAAGGAGAATCACAGGCTGCAGTTTTTCTGAAGAATACTCTACTAGCAGGTGGCATGGTGGGACTGTGGTCAGCTCTGCTGGGGTCCCGGGATCACTTCTGGCCCTGGGGTGCTGTCTGTGTAGATCTGTTTGTTTGTTCTCCCTGTGTTTGTGTGGGTTTCCTCCCACAGCCCAACAACATACTGGTGGGTTAATTTGCTTCTGGCAAGGCAGAATACTTCCTGGACAGAGCGCCTGTCCATTGCAGGGAAGACACATACACACACACTCACACCAAGTCCAGTTTGTATCCTCAGATAAAAAGAGATGCTGTGACATTTTCATTCTTGCTTACTGATATAGTATCTGACTGCGTTTATTTGTAGTTTTCATGGTATAAATTCTGAGACATTTGGAAAAAAAAAAAGCCCTTTATTCAGATAGCTGACCTGGTCAGTAAATGTTCTGCGAACAGGAGCTGTGAATTCGGTAAAACAGCTGTGTGAGCCAGGTGTTGTTTTATTGTGAATTCCACCGCATGTTAGCCAAGTGTTTTAAAGCATTCTGTTCGAGTATCTTAGTAGCACAGAGACCGCTACATGCCAAGATTTTCCTTCCCTGTAATGTCATGAAGTGAACACATGGTGGCGCTGAGGATCACTGCACTGTAGCAGCTGACTTCAATGGTCCGGCATTGAATCCATATTGCAGCTACTTGCATATTATTATTGTTATTGCAGTTCAAATTTTAGACACATTAAACTATTAATCAAGCTTATTAAGGACAGTACTGCACATACAAATGTATGTATATGTACATGTAGACTGGCAGATTTTGTGAATTTTTCTAGATTTTAGATACATCAGTTGTTATGCAACAATTAATTAGTACATTATCAAAGACATGTTTCCTTTAAAAACATGTTTATTCACTTTCTTTTTTACATTTCTTGATTGATTGACTTGTTTGTTTTTTATTTTTCCTAAGGTAATAAGACATTATGGTTTTTATAGCAGTATGCTCACTGTAGGCAAAAGCCTGACATTTGGAAAGTTACAGTAGGAAATGGGTTAATTTGAATGTACCCAATAATTTCCATGTGCAAGTAGGCCTACAGGCTATTCAGTTATGTAAGATGCTTGACCTGCCAAAGTATATTTATAAAGAGAGCAAGCTGTTCTTATATATATTTTTTGCCTAATGCTTTCTCTTTTCACACTTTCAACACACTCTGAGCTTTTGAGAGCTTTCTGGTGACTGTTGGGATTAATAATTATAATAATAACTGCCTGCCTGCGTAGGTCTTTTTTTTCATCCCAAAGTGCTTCACATGTAGGCGGGGGTCATTTTCTCCACCGCTGTCGATAAGTGTGGCACCCACCAAGGCGATGGACGGCTGTCATCCTGTGTCTGTGCCAGCAGCCCCATTACACAGCAGATCTGGTGGATAAGTGAGAAATTACTCTACCGCATGAATAAAGAGGGAAATTTAGTAAGGTCAATTTGTGTAAGCCCAGAGTGGAATTTAGCTATGGGCACACTTCAACGAGAATTGCAGCCTGGTTTAACATCTCATTCATATAATAGCCTTTCTTTGTGGCGCGGTGATCTGTCTCTATATTTGGGGTGTCACCTTCAGTTTGGAGCACAATCGGCACTCTCTGTTATGTGACAAGAAAATGTAGACTTGTAGGTGCAGTTGCTGTAATCAAACACCAGATGGAGGTATTCCAGCAGTGTATAATTTCCAAGTTGCTCCAAGTGTTCCAGAAGCAAGCAAATAAAATGTTGCTTTTCTGCTTGTGTTAACAGCTCAAACCCAATTGATTTTCTAACACAGAGATTAGCTTTGCAGACTTGCAGTGCTGTGGCCCCCTGTTCAGTTCCTGGGGTGCTGTCTGTGTGGAGTTTGTGCGTTCTCCCCCGTGCTCCAGTTTCTGTGTCTGTGTCCGTGTGTGCCCGTAACTCGTGATGGACCGGTCGTACCCCTGTTGGTGCCCATTGCTTGCCAGGATAGGCTCCGGCTCCCCCATGACCCTGAATTGGACAGAGCTGTTAGAAAATGGATGAAAGAAAGTTCTATTAACTGGGTATAAGGGCCCAACATCTGAAAACAGAAAATAGTATATTTAGCTACAGGGACAGCTGAACAAATGTATTAGAATTGCCAGGAGAGAGACAGAAACAATATTGTAACAGGGATAGAAAATAATTCTTAAAGCATCTTTTCAGTCCAATAACAGAAAAAAAACTACTATAAAAGTAGAAGTAAACAGTTTAAGATAATAGGAGATTGATAGCAGAAGATGAACATGTGAACACAAACTTTTACAGAGGTGAGTAAGAAGCCCCATGTTATGGAAAGTGCTTCTTCAGTACTGGGTGATTGTAGTTGGACTGGACAGCTAAAATCTGATTACCAGAACCTGGTGGTATTTTCACAGTTGATTTTAATAAATGAGGGATGTTATGTGTATGATTTATCAATGGAGAACAAAGGTGATTGAGGTGAGATTTAATCAAAGCACATTTTATATATCAGTATATTTCACACTCAGTAATGAAACAGGGAAACAGCGTTACAGCTGGAGACTACAAGACGTGAGAAGAGGAAATGCTTCCTTACTCAAAGAGTTGTGGGTGTCTGGAACAGGCTGCCCAGCCACTCTGAGCCCAGTCTCTGGGCTCTTTTAAGAAATGGCTTGATGATGTTTTAGATTCACTTAACTACTGACCTACCGAGCACACGAGATGGGATGACTGACCTCTTCTTTTCATTTGCAGGCTTTTTGCATTAAAATCCATAAATATATACAAAATACACGATTAGAAAATTAATAATCTCTTAACCAATTGCTAGTTTTATACTTCTGTTTTATTCCATTGCTAATAATTTTACTATCTTTAGCTAATAATTAGCTAGCTAGCCAGGTCTGGTGTACCACTGCTCGCAAGTCATTACAGAACCACTGGGAGGCGCCAGTATGACATTTGTAATTGTTAGGACAGTAAATGTTTCAAAGCAATATGCAGATTGCACAAGAGGTTTCATTTGACATATATCTTTATTAGAGATTGTTAGATTTGTTCTATTAATCATTTGGTTCTTGTATCTTTCAAAACAACAACACTGACACATTAAAAATGGTAGATGAACTGGTTTTCAATGTCATCTAAAACTTAAAATATTGTTGCTTCATCTTCAGTCTTTCAAATATATATATATATTATTTTAAAGTATACACAGTATACTTTATTCCATCTTCTTATCGCATCAGTGTATTCGGGAAGATCTGTTCCATTAATTAAAGACCCCGTTTCTGACACCTCCACTGAGTTTGACCAGCTGCTGTTTTATAGGAAACAGGGAAGCAAACAGCTCTTCCACCCTCTGATCTGTTCCTCCTGGAATATGTACATGACAACATTATCTCTTCCTGGCCATGTATGTAACTTGTACTTTACAGTCAGCTTTGGCACTGATGGATTTTGCTTTCTTGCTTAAATCCGCAGTGTAATTTTGCTCGACTGTTGTCTTTGTGGCTGGAGCATCATCGTTAAGGAGAAAGACTTAACCTGGCTCGGGGCACACTGGTTGTCAGCCAGCAGTACCATTCCAGTTACCAAGAACCTTTGGAGTCGAGAAGTTTTCCACCCTTGTATAGTGTGGAAGTGACTTCCCTGAAGCATGTCAAAGATGGAGAGATCTTGGCATCAATCAGAGGTTATTAAAAGCAATAGCTGATTTTTTTTTAGATGATACCAAATCAGGAACCAGCGCTCCTTTCCGAGCTTCAGGAGTTGGGCATCGACCAGCAGATCCGCTCACCCGCAATCCAGGGATTTACGACGGTATTCACCGAAACGCTCCACGCGTGCGACATTAGCGGTCATTAACGGGAACAAAGTGCCGGAAAGAGGGGGATTAAATGAGAGCCAGTCTGCGCGATTATGATGATTATGATTATCGTCATTATTGTTGTTGTTGTTGTATGCTGTGGGACAGCAGGTGTGGAGGCGGTTTGGACTGTTCCCTAGTGTTTCTTGACGTGACCCCCCCCCCCCCAATTTACGCTACGCCCGTCCTGGAGGCTCGCAATGCTTCTTTTCACACCCCGACGTGGGGGGACTGACCCTCCTGCACCAGCAGTGGCTCTGGAGGTCAACGGATTGCTCTTCTGCCAGGCACTGACAAATTGCTCAGCGGCTCGGATCCTCTGTCTGCGTCTGTCTCCATGCGTGTCTGGGAGGGTTGGGGGTGGTGTCAGAGCCACTGCTTCTGGCTTGAAATAAAGCAGGCCCTGCCCTTGGGTGACCTTCTGTCATGGTGGGTGGGGGGGGGGGGGGGCATGCACACCCCCTGGATGTGTGACAGCAGGGAAAACACAAGCTGTCTCTTCTGACGGAAAAAGGCAGCGGCAGACTGATGGGTGGAGGCTGCTTTGCATAGAAACTCCGGCGCTGGACGCTCGTCTGGGTGGAAAAGCTTGCCCGCCGATCTTGATGGAGCCGCTATCAGCGCACAACAGGACCACGCTGTTGATCCATCACCGTCTCGCCTGCACTTATTGAGTTTTCCACGGGCTTTGGCGCTAGCCAAGCGTCACTTTTTTTCAAGCATACCTTTAACTAGACCGCGTGCCTTTCATTCATGGCGGGTACTGGTCGTCCTCTTCTTTAATTTGGGCTGGCGAGTCAGGCTCCCCGCGGAGGGATTCTCTGCAGCCAGTGAAACTTGAGCATCCTTTCACTCACAGCTACTCTTATGCAAATAATTAACAAGTCACTTACCCTTACGAGTGGAATGATTGCTTTGAAAACCAGCCTAGACTCCCCCCCTTCTGAAACTCAGCATATAAAATAACACTTATTATATTAGCTAATTGCTTGTTTGGGGAGTGAGATGTATACTGTTTCAACTTTGGTCTCCTTTTCACTTTTATGTTTGTTACTGTAGGCTTTTGGTACTAAGCAATTTTTGAGCCTCCTGGGTCATTTGATTTGGCAGCTACCCTACCAGGGTGCCCAAGATATTTTGAGAGCTATGAACTGTTGCTATTTTAACTGGGTACAACAAAAAAAAAAACAGAAGTGAGTAATGGTCCCTGCTGATGATTGCTCACTGACTAAAGCAGCAGGAGTACTCTGACAGTGTTTTGAGAAACAGGAAAAAGCTATTATGTCCTACCAGTAATTCCTGTTACAGTTCAATTCCTTATCTTTAGTTCCTGTTGAAAAAATGGGTAATGAATATTGAGAATAAGAATGGGGAGATTTTTGTCAGAAAACATGTTATTGAACTGTTTCTGTCCTCATTTCCAAAAGGCAAGGGGCAATATTGAAGAAAATCCCTTGGCTCAATATTATTTTGCTCTCTAAGAAAGGATTTGATCTTAGTGAGTCTGTTTTCTGAAATGTTTCCCAATGCTGAAAGACCTCAAAAGGCTCTTGTGGAGGCATTCTATGTTTTGAAGGAGGTGTCAGAGGTAATAGTCCATGGTTTTATTTAAACATGTAGTAGCCCACACCCAATATAATACTTCTCTATAAGAAAAGAAACCTACAAATCATTTCAGTAGTGTAGGATTGCTTTTAGTTATTCTCTGTACCTACAAAAACATTACCTTACATTTTTAAACTCCCATTTCAAAGAGCTGAAGTATGGAAAAAAAAGGGCATTTTCCTTTAATGCACTACTGAAAATGAATCAAAGTACTGAGGCAGCAGAGGCATCTCTCCAAAAGGCTCCAGTTCAGGCCCATCTTCATCAGATGCCTGTCCAAAAACAAAATCAATACAAAGGCAACACATTGATATACCTTGTCACCAATGGTGCGTGTGTGCAATCTATGGCTGACTGCTCTATACATGCCGATGGAACTACAAAAATTTCTACCGCAGTGGGACATTTTAGAATACATAAGGACAGATTAATTCAGAGTATTTCTCACTGCATACCATCCCAGACAGCTTCCGCTAGCACGTTACAGAGTTGTACAAAGAAACTTGGGTCTCTGCTTTTAGAGAACAAGCCTGCTAAGAGCAGTAGAGTACACCATAATGTAAACTTTCCCCAGCCCGACACAGTTACATTTCAGGGGATACAAGTTCAGAATCAGAGGGGTCTAAAGTGATTCCATACATACAGACACTAGACAATGTCTCAACTGCGATTACTTCATTAAAAATAGGGGAGGGAATCCTGAAGACCCCCTGCTCAATTTCCCTTTGTGCATGCTTAATGAAATAATCAGTCTTACTATTACAAGCAAACAGTCTCCATCATCAAATACATTCATAATGTTATACACCTGTAAGTAAAACCTAAGGAAAGAATCCATTTGTTTTTATAGGTAGTGGATTAAATTTGACCAAGTCAATAAGTAAAAAAAATAAAGAGCTTTGAATTATAATAAAAATACACAGCAAAACCTTGATATTTGCAAGTTCAGTTTGTGACTTTGCCTATTGGGGAAATTTCTAGTGACCACTTTTTCCCCTCATTCACAGAAAGCTCAAATTCCCTGTCCCTGCCAAGACCTGCTTGTGCTCCTTACCACCCATTTCCAACTATAAGCTACTACACTAAAAACTATAGAGAAAACTAATCCAGAAATACAGTACACACAAGTGGTGAATGTCCAGTGCATCCAGCTTCATTAAATTCACACAAACCCTTGCAAGCCTTCATTAATTTTTTCCCCACTCCTCAAACCTAAACTGGATCTAGAGCTACTGACTAGATGTCAATGTTAAGGCACAGAAGCTACACATCTGCACTAGTTAAACTCACTAGTCGTCCCCCTCAGACTAAAACCACCACACTCTCCCTCCCCAGACTGCAGGACCATAAACACAGCCCCTGCCCTCTCCACCAGACTGCTTTTATACTGACTTCTGCTGCTCCTGAGAACCCCAGCTAGGTATATAATTCTGCACTTGTGTTAACTTTATTCCTTTGCTAATGTATGCATTTCCCATTTGTCTACATTATATTCATGGGGCATAAGGTAAAGACATTAGTAATGATTGGTTTCTACACTGAGATTTGAACTTTGTTATGGGTAGATATAGCTGTACAATAGGTCAGGCAGAATTGAGAAATAACTTGGTCAAGTGTGATTGATTTATTTTTTAATTGCCAGAAACTGTAACATTGCAGTGACTTGATTGGTTTTTGTGTCGACTCTTCTCAAAGAAATGGAAAAAAAAAGGGAACGTTTTCGTTTCAGCAGTTTCAGTACAAGTTCAGTCAGCCCAGGCTAATCCATCCAGCAGGTGTTGTGCTATCAAGGGGCCGGCAGGATGCAAAAAGATGGTGCATTTCTGGGTCATAGCAAAGTTTCAAGGCCCATTGTCAACACCTGCAAACTAGGTCTGTTCAGGGCTCTCTGGGGCCTGGGTGTGGATTTGAGGCCCCTGTCTGCCTTCGTCTAGGAAATACTGAGGCAAGACAGGAAGCAACAGTCAGCCCTGTAATTATCCTCCAGACAATAAAAATGGCAGGATTGTGTAGCTGAGCTTCAAAATTCCATATAAGGGGAAAGCAGCACCTCAGGACAGAAGTAAAGGAAGTTGACTGTGATAAACAAGTTTCCTGTTCCTGTTGATTCATCACGCTCCATCTCTCCTATGGCATGACTGACAGCACACGGATACGCAGCTGTTTCCAAAGGCGAAGGAGCTTCAGACGTGTTCTGCCATTTCCATTTCCTGACTTAGCCACTTTCTCAGGAATTGTGAGTTAAGAAACAGGAGGTGGTGTGACGTACCTGTATCTCAGCAGCGAGAAGACGGGGTATTTTAGAAATCTGAATGAAGATCTTTGAAAGGCATAATGGGTTAGGACTTATAAAAACAGAGACAAAAGGCAGAGACAAAAAACCTTGCAGAGGAAAAATAGTCAAGAAAGCAATAATGGCCCAACGTACTAGAGCAATGACCAATAAGAAACAAACATGAGAGTCATATTCAGTCTGTAGTGTGGAGTTGAAGCTGCTGAAAACTGACTTTGGTATCTTCAGTAATAATTCAAGACTTGCTCTTTGAAAATCTAAACAAGTCAATATAGTATAAGAGCTCATCACAGTGAAACTGAGAACAAGATTAATCAATGAAGTATTCTGTGGACAGTGTAAGAGTGAGCTAGCCTATATTATTGACCCATTTTTTTAAAGAAAAAACGCAGCTCAGTCACTCAGTTATGGTTTTTGCTGTTCGAATATTGTACAGAATATTGTATGACCTGGAAAAAATTATGTATCAAAATCCAATACCAGGGTACTATATAACTGCACAATTTCAAGTAATATATGTTATCAGTCCATCATATTCCACCGTGGAAATTCGCTTCTGAGACAGGAGGAGTTTTTTAACTAATGTCTCAGAAATGAAATATTAAGCCAGGCCAACTGGAGTGTGGTGCCCTCAGGAACAAATAGGAGACAGTAATCTTAAAATCATATTTTTTCTCTTCCCTTCACTTATCTAAATGGCCACCTGTAGGTATTAATAATGGGAGAATTCCATTCTTGAATGACTGTGTGGCCTCCTTGAGCTTTCTATAATCAAGTCCTTTCTCAATTACAAGCTGTTTGAACTTGTATTGCCCTTTCTGGGAATGCTTAGCTTTGACCGAGTATAGGAATAAGTAAAAAAGTTCCGCCTCAAAAAGTTAGAGGACGAAACCCACACGAACATGCAAACTCACCACCTCCATACCATTTAAGAGCTTCGATTTCAGACACTCTCGTGAAAAGTAATCTAGAGCTTAAATTCAGCGATTGCATTACAGGCCTTTTTGAATAGTGTTGATAACCCCATGTATTTGTTATCAGCAAGCAGATTTGGGTAATATTGTTGTCCTTTAATGTGGCCCGGAGGCAAGATGGCTGCCTGTTGATAGGAGGTCCTGCAGAATGAGGCACAGCTGGTCTGAATGAGTACCTGGCTCTCAGAGGGAGCTACATTCCAGGTGAGCTGCTGTGATTAGCCACGCCTCTGGGCTGATTAAGGGGCATATAAAAGCCATGAGGGGAGAAGGGTTTTAGTCTGTGTGTTGACTCCACAGTAGAAGGAGGGTGATTTAGTGCTCCAGGAGGGACTGTTTGCTTGTCATGGGTTAGCTTGAAGGCCTGCAGGTTTTGGGAAGCTCCAAATGCTTCTGAAACTACAGCTGTGTGGAGAGGGTGCTGTAGGTGCTGGGCAGGTGGGTTATGTGTTAGTTTGCCAGGCTCAGTGGAGGTGAAAGGGGGCAGACCAGCCAAGCTGGGGCACCTGGAGGACTGGAGCATCACCTGATAAGGTAGCAATATCTCTTCTTACAGGTGAGAGAGGGGTGTAGGTTACCCAGATCCTGAGTACTCCCTGGGCCTTGCTTTAAGCAGCTGCTCATGTGCTCTATAATGGGCAAGCTCTCTCCTGGAGCTCTTGCTTACTCTCCTTGCAGGCTGATATTTGTTCCTCCCAACTGGCCTTGTCTTAATCAGGCTAGAATTGTAGTTAATTCCATGCAGTGCCTATCCCAACAGCTCTTCAAGTGAAAGCTAATCATTTAGGCCAGCTGTGCCTCATTCAGGTTCTCCCACATTAACAGCCATCTTGGCTTAAAGCCTTGCCACTTCATGAGTTTTGGGTCATGAAGGGTGGCATTCTCACATTGGCTGTTGATGGGAACAGTAGTTTCTTGTACAATTTGTTGTCGTATGTTAAACATGAGTTTAAAAAATGTCTTTGACAATTAATGCCTTTACTGATAGGAGGGCTAGGATGTTGAATGTCTCATTTATTACACTGGTGGACTGACTGTAAGTGGCCATGACTCCATACAGTAATATTCCAGATGGTCCTCAAAACCTATCTGCTACTAACTTGGTAGTAAGCAGGCCAGGGAGTTGTTAACTTTTGCCATTGAGATACTTCAGTCAGAATGGCAGAGGAAGATGGTAGTGTGCTAAAATATAGGTAAAAAGAAAATTATCCCCTGCTGGTGATGGTAGGTTCTTGTTTCAGTATGTGACTTCCATTTGGATTGGATTAGTCCAAAAGTGATTAAGTGAACAAAAGCAGTGATGTAAATTAGTGGAGCGGAGATGAAGTTGAGTAGCTAGTGCTGGGCTGCGCTGTTAAGTACCTCATTTGTTGGAGCGTTGTGCTGTGATATGGAAGGGAATAGGTTTGAGGAGCTGGTTGGACCTGAAGGAGATTGCTTAGAGAAGAAAATGGGCTCAGCTGTGTTGTGCAATGATACAGGTCTTGGAAGGTAAAATCTGATAAATGATCAGATAGATGGGTGATTAAGCCAACCAGATTGCTGGATGGTGTTCACTGATTGTTGCTGATGTATGGAAGTTGGAATGTGGCTGCTATTGAATTTCCATTGAACCAGTGCACCTGGCAATTTTGTCTGCCAATCATTATTTTGTAGTGGGTATACCATTATGATTTTTCCCCTAGCTTTTTTTTTGTTACTTTTGACTGACCTTGTCCAAATGTCAGTGAATATAGACCTGTGGACTCTGATTTCTTTGGAGTTGCTGTAGCAGAGCTCTATGAAGAGGTTAACGCCTCTTCCTACTGTATGTAACCGTGCACTCTAAGATGCAAAAAATGTCAAAACTGGGGAGTAAAGGACTGTCAGAGGATTCCTGGTGGATTTATGTGCTCTGGAACTAGTTGCAAAGATGTATAAACATTTAGTTGAAAAGTCACTTTTGTCCTATTCTGCAATTCACCTTGGTTGCAGAAAAGATTGATTATTCGGAGACCAATAATGGTGATTGATTTACGGAGTCACACTGACAGCTCCTTATTTTCAATTCCACTTAAATCTGTTTCCTTTTCTCTTCTGTTCTGAATCAATCAACACCCATCTTCCTCCTCGTCCCCCCCGCCCCCCCCTTCCTCCTTGCAACACCAGAAGGGCCACAAGCATTAAGATGCAGCAAATCGCACCTGAGTGGCTTTGCAAGGTCACCATCGGATACAAAATTGGGTTTCTGAAACCAGCCTTGTCCTGCCATTTTGAGCAATTCATTTCTTCAAGGTACATAGAGATGAAGTTGGTTTGGAATTACTCGCATGTCTGATGCATGGTGGCAGTTCTGAGGATCTGAAAATGCGACAGCTGAACTGTTGTAATGAAGGGTGAATTCTCAAGGGTCAGGAATCTACGTTCCTTTATCACACCACAAGAGGAAGGAGAAGGGTGCTGGAAAATTAAGGTTTTTTTTTGGTAGAATTTTCTTTAGTTTGGTTTAACTGATTAAATCTTTATTATGCAAAACTATCTTTTGTTTTTGGTATTTCACCATATCATCCTGAATAAAACTAAAGGAGATGTGTCAGGTAGTCTTATTTCATATCAAAATACACTTGTGACCTGCAGTTGCCTTTATTATGCTGAAGTAAAAATTGCTGTTGTACCTTATGCTTACATCATAATACTGTAGAGCTGGGAACAAACCTACTGGTGGGAGAAAAAAATCCCTATACAATGGATATCTGTTGCTTATCTCCACTATCCTATTGAATTGAGCTGGGCTGGGAAGCAGGAATAGCTGTGCATTGTAGTGCTGCTGTGAGCAATAAATGTAAGAGTCCTTGAGCCAGCCTGAAGGTGCTTTGTTATATTAAGCAGTCAGCCGCCAAAGAGTTAAGGTCCTTTGTACCTGCATCTTCAGGAGGAAGGGCCATTCCTCTTTCCTGACAGCTAATCACCAGGCCACAAATGAAGATGTCTTCTTGTCTTCCCGATGACATTATTAAATTATCATTAGATAAAGAGAAACAAGAGTAACCTCTACATACAGTACAGGGCTCAGAGGAAAAACACCATCAAGAGGACCTGGAGCAGTGTGCTTAAACTCAAACTGAGGGGACAGTTTTTCTCCTTGTTGTTTAAAGGGACTGACTGTGCTCATTATGCAACACTGTTGGGGCATAATGAATAAAACCAGGTGAAGGCAAGGTGAAATTTAGCACTGTTATGGTCCCAGGTGGATGTCCTCAAGTGTCTAAAGAGGGGGAAGTTTAAATAAAACACCTTGAACAAATAGTGTTGGGGATAAAAGTGTTCAGATATGTTTTTGTTTCCACTCCAAAATAATCCTGACAACTCATTTTTTATTCTACATACTGTACACTATATTCTCAAATCTATTTAGATACCTCACCTACTCAGAACAGAACAATTTGCCCTTGCTCTGCAGATACTTTTCTCGATAAAGCAGCAAGTTTTAATGAAAGAGATTGAATAAATATTTCCTTAGAGTCATCCCAAGTCACGAGGCGGAATGAGATGAAACCTGTTTCTGAAATTCAAAGCGTAAACCCTCTGGAAAAACAACAGCAATAATAATAGCTGTAGATCTGAAGAGCTACAATACTCCTTCAACAAAGAAGAAGCCTGTTAAGTGCAGTTCTCTAAAAAAATCTGATAGATGTTTTTGTGGCAAGAAGGTTCCATTAGACATCAGAAAGGAGAAATTGCCCAAAATTGCCTCTGTTTGTTCAGAGGTGTTGTCTGGGACTTGAGCTGCTCTTTGAAGTGAAATGAAGTGCGTGCATTTTGGAACCAGCTGGGTGCAGCTAATGACTCTTGCAGGAACAATTTCCACTGACAATATCTCAATTCCCTGTTGCTTCCTAACCCTCTATTACCAAAGAACCTGCCTCTTTGCCCCCCCCCCCCCCCCAACATGTTTTCCAACTCAATTTGGGGTTCTGACTTTCCAGCAAAATGAAATCGCCCAGAAGAAAATGTTGTTCTCAGCCGCCTGCCTGTAGCACTGTTGTGTTTCTTATTTCTTCTTTAACTGAAAATTGACCTTCTGCCAGATGACACCTGCTGAGTCACTATTCCTCTCTGCCCCCAAAAGAAGAGCATTTACACATATTTGTATTCTAGGGTAATCAAACGGAGACTGTATGAGTATATGCTGAGGCGTCAGTTGTCCAGTCTTTAACTGAAAAGTAACCTGCTGAGCTTTGAAGTGAAAACTAATGTACTGTGTACCCATTACAGGAGGGTTATCTCACTGGTACTGAAAGAACTTGGGGCAGGAATTATGTTCAGGCTTCCTGGTGTGCCCTGTAGCTCCATTGCATATGGTGCATTGCAGTGGGAGCCCATTAGCCAGACTGACTGGGTCCAACACGGGCTTGTAGCATCCAAATACTTAATCAAATGTATTTCTAAATCAGTGTTTGTATTTCATGTATTCATCTCCCTGTGGTTTTCATACATTTCTATCAATATGCAGATTTTTCTATGTCTTCATTGCGGCAAAAAAACTATTTTTTTTTAGTGCTTGAAAACTTGAAAATAGTGTTGAAGCACTATTATTGCTCTGGGAAGGCCCCTTATAGAGGTTTACAGAAATATGCCGCAGTAGAAAACACCACTTAAAAGCTACCACGTGACACTTTCAAAAATAGTTTTGGGAGTGTGCCATATTGTTATTTTTATGTTTTTCAGTTTGAGTTCAGAAAGTGTGAATATTTGCAAAATTGCAGGATAGACAAAAGCAAGCAGGACTAGTATCCAGAACTGTCAGGATGAAAATGCTGATGATTTATTTTCCATTGTCTCTTGATCTACTGTCAAACTGACATGCAACAGACTGGAATTATTCTTCACATTGCGTCCCAAAGTAAATTTTGAGATCTGCACTACGGATATAAATTCCAAGATGATTAACTGAGAAACGAGTGTATGTGGGTGTCTGGGAAGTTGATCAAAACAATTTGAATTGCATCAAATTATTTCAGATTATCCTTTAGTCTGGAAAAATATCAGGTTTCTCTTCTCTGGATTAATTCCAGAGCATCAGAATCATCGAGTCATTGTGATTAAAACTCTACTTCGCAATGTGGTAAATTAGGTCTTACTAGTTCGTCGTATAATTTTTGAATTTTTTATTTTAATCTGTTTGCCTTTTCACTGCTTCCCTGCAGTGTCTTTAAGATTAAAATGATATGTTTACATACTCATTGTTAGCCTCTCTAGTTTGGAGAAGCCTGAAGCTGTTTCTCATTTTCTATTCATATTTTAAGTTTTGCTACCTTCATATAACAATTTGAACTTGTCTGCAATAAATGTTCATCTGCCACATGTTTACTCAGGCCTGAATTTGGTTTAAGTCTTTTCTGTTTTTATTTATTTTTTCCATTTCTGGAGAGCTCTTATTTGGTATCCTCTCAAACTAGACCTCTGCTCCCTGTATCGGAATCTAGATCACTTGATATAAACTATAAAGAGTGGTGGTGTCAGTTCAGATCCCTGTGGAACTCCACTAATTACAGCGCCTGTAATTTTTTACCTTTAGCAGTACAGTGAGGTGCACATTATTGAAACTACCATTAAAAACATTTCTTACCCTGGCATCTTGCATCCCGAGGTTGTGAACCTTGAAATCATAATGGAGGTTTGTATTTCTCCAAGTTGCTTTCAGTCTAAAGCAGATTTGTTTCATTTACTAAGCTAAATAACGCCATTTCAATTAGTCTACAGCTTGGTCATATGTTTTCAGAGGTTGTAATGTTGGAATCTTTGGGTGTCATTGAATGATTAAAGTTTCGCAGAAGTTGATGACCGCCCAAAGGGATTGTTATGTTTTTAAATCAGAGGTCTGTTTATTGGATTTCCATTGCGTGACAGGTTCCTCCAAATCAACAACGTCAAGCTGGAAGACACGTGCATATTAACCTCTATTGTAGGGTCTTTGCACCTTATTTGCTGTAACCTGAACAAACCAGTGTCTAATAAATAGCGAGGGGGGTGTGAGGCCAGGACTGAAAGAAAGACCCACCCTAAGGTAAAGGCCCCCTCACCCTGACTTGTTCTGTAGCTCTACTAACCTCACCTGATTCCCCCGATGGCTGGAGGGCTATTTGGTCCTTCTCCCATCTAACCCTCAAACGTAAGCCCCATTTTTCAGTTTTTTTAACCTGCTTTTTCCCTTCTTACTATGAGAGATGAAGCATTTTTCCCCTGTGTAGCCTCTGGTAGCCCCGATCCTTGTCTTACTCCATGACACGCCACTTAAGACAATTAGAAGATTGAGAAGCATCGCACACAACAGCAGCAGGTCTTACTTTCCCTACCCTGTGCAAATACCCGCACTTGCTTTCTCTCGAGAAAGGTCTCTGAGCTGCACGCCCACAGCACAAACCGACACAGACAGCTTAGACAAGTGACTATAACATCCACATCTATCAAGAAGTCATTTAGCTTGCTGACTGGGGCTGAGAGTTTCCTGGTGGCGGTGTTCAGTTGGGTGGGTTGGGATAGGTTTGGGATCGGTGGGCCTGAGCTCCCTTGGCTTTCTGTGATTACAGCACAGTGGCTGGAGACTTGGAGTGACAATAGTGAGAGCTGTGCCAATCCTCCATCTGACAGCTGCCACGATTCTCCTGTCAGGTGCTGCAGGCCCTGCGTTTGTCCAGGGGTGATCAGCTCTGCAGGTGAGCGTGTCAGAACAGGAGAGTGTCTGGTTCTCTCTCTAGAGCAAGGTATATAACTCTTATGGACTTGTATTAGAAAAGAGATAGGTACTTGTAGGGTAGTTGGTCCTGGTGTGAGTGGGTGTGTGTGTCTGTCTGTCTGCGCTGGCGATGGACTGCATGCCCTTTGGGGGGTACCCCGCCTTGCGCCAGTTGCTTACCAAGACGGGCTCCTGCTCCCCTGTGACCCCGAATTGGAAGAAGCAGTCAGAAAATGGATGGATGTGTTGTATATCCATTTTTTTCACAAGCTAACGATGATAAGTGCTGTTTGTTCAATTTTATTATTCTTCTATGTTAGAGAGGACATTTCCCTGAAGGCAGTTCTTTGACTTTCTCTTTGTAGCTCTTTCCATGTAACTTCAGCCACAGTGTAGATGGATAGAATACAAAGAGCACTAGCAAATCAATAGCCTTGTGTAGCTAAGGTCAGGGATGCGAGTTATATAGTACGTGTCTAAGCATTCGGTATGCAAAACAGAAAAGACTGTTGCTCACATACTCAGGACCAGACTGGCTTTCCAGATTCAACCCACAGTATAGACTGGCAACTCTTTTCTTCTGATTTCTGAAGAGAAATGACTTGTAATCCACAAATGGAATCATGTGGATTAAATCTCATCCCTGCACAGCGTAGAAACCAAACAGCAAGCTTACGTTTAGTGGAACTTTGTAAAAAATGGGAAAAAAATGGGAACATTTAGTCAGGGGCCTTGGGTAAATCAGTCCTTTTTGCTGTAAAATGATGATAATGCTCTATAAAAGCACATGTGGTTTGTCACATTTGACTTTGCGCACAAGTGCCTTAAGACTGCACCGCTGTTGAGCCCAGAGAGTGTACTTTAGATGTGGACAGGCAGACAGATACTTCTGAAACCATCATTCTTCTGCCACTGAGTTCGGAGAATAAAGACATGTCAGAGGCTTCTTATCAGTCCTGGGCTCTGATTTTCTTCTTCTTTTTATGTGAAAATGAATGAAACAAGAAAAGAAAAGCCTTCTTTGAATAAAATATTATTTCTCCTTTGTACCCGTGACCTTGCAAGGTCACTGACGCTCCTTTTATCGAGGGAAACGAGAAGACGGCAGTAAAAGCAATCTTATAAAATTGGAAGTGGGCGTTTTTTTGTTATTCCAATAAAATTCAATTTGCGGCAACGTGGCATGTTATTAGAAGGAGCGCAGATACGAGGTAGGGGGAAGAAGAGGAATAGTTTAAAAAGACTTGAGGCACAAAATGTATTTATTTAGACTCTCAACCTGTCAAAACATTGCTGCAGCTTCCACTTGAAGAAATATTGTACCTAGGTTGGTGTGCACATACTGTATGTGTGTGTATGTGCTTGCACATGACTTGTATAACCTGAGAGAAGGGCAGGAGCAATCAATAGAGAGAGATGATTAATTTTGCATGAGGGCTCACTGTGCAGAGTCGCTAGGGTCCCTGTGCTGACGAGGCACAAGTTTGGAGGGCACAACCATTTGCACTACTGAACCCAAATTATTCTGTTTCATATTTCCACGTCAAAGCTCTTCAGTGAATCCACTGCTTTTCTATAGAGACTTCTCTGTGTTTGAAGGATGCTGTTTGCCTCCCCGCCATCCTTGCTTGTACTGAGAAAGATTACCTTGAGCTATTTGCTCTTACCAACAGGTCACTCAAACCTTCAAACACCGGTTTGATACCCTGTGAAATCTGGGCCTCGCCGGTCACCGTATGTTGAATAAGTGTTGTTTTAGTGGTTGTTTTTTTCACTTAGTACTACAGTGATGTCTTTATCAGTGTCCTTAGTAATGATAATGGCTAAGCATAAGATCTTACAAAGATTTTGCAAACAAAAGGAGGCCATTTGAATCTTAGGTAGTACGTAGCTACTTGATCTATGGATCTCAATGAGCTGTTTCTTGAAAGAAATAGATGAAAGCTAAAGTAGACTTTGCAGTAGCAGCACTGTAATTACCAGAATAGCATTGTCAGATATAAATATACAATATTTATTTTTTAATCTAGACTAAAGGAATCTGTCCTATGTCTGTATGTGCATGGCTTGCAGACTGTCCTTTCAAGTTGTTTCCATTACAGAAATGAAATGTACATATTTTGAATGCGGACCTTATTTTATTGTCTCTAGTTTTGCTGGGTTTTGAAAGTGGGACACCACAGCCGGCAGCTGACGAGTGGAACGCTTCAAATTAAAGTCAGGAGCTATCTGTGTAATAGGAAAGCGCATGCTGACACACAAACACCCTTGCTTTGGCATTCCGCGAAATCCTTAATTTCCCAGCAGAGAGGATGACCTCTTCCCGGCGATGAGAGGAGTGTAATAACAGAGCCGAGCAAAGCTTGGAGCTGTACACACATCACAGGCCTGTCATAAAGCCATCCACAGGAATTAGCTGATTGAGCGACAAACAGGAGCATCTCTGTCACCACAGCTTCTTCAATGGAGGGATGGGACACTGGGGGTTTGTACTGGGATCTGACTGGACCATTATGACAGCTGGATAGCAAACACTTTATTAGTTATTTACAGTCTTGTTATTTACAGTTTTATTGACCAGATGCTGATGTCAGGGTGCCAGAGGTGCAGGCTTCAGGTTTCATACCATAAATAATGTATCTTGCAATTCTACAATATGAATATTTTTACTTTCTCAGTCTCTCCCTGTGTCTTTCCTCTTCTTTCATGTATCCAATGTATTCTGCAATTGTGAACAAATCATAAACTCATAAACACGGTATATCTGCGTTTAGCTTATAAAGAAAGCTGACAGAAATACTGTCAGATTTTTCAGAAGCATAACATACAAGTCCAATTAGCTCATTTTTAACCTGTGATAAAATCTATTACCTATTTGGGTAAATACTCCAGTTCTCTTTTGAAAAAGGGGCAGAACAATATTCCAATCATTTGTGCCTCTAATCATGGCCCAAGACTTAACTAAGCCTAGAAGTACAGAAGGACAGTTTTATAAGGTTTATTCCAAGCTGAAAAGAGAAGAAAAGAAACACAACTTTTCAGCTGTGGAGCCTTCTTCAGGTATGACTGAAGATTAAGGTTTCTTATTTGCTTTTCACTTGTGATTTTGTTTGCTGTAATATCCAGCATCTGCATATCTTAATTCTGCACAATTCTAGACCCTTTTATATTTCTTAATTTGTCATTTTTATATTTGTTACTTTTAATTACAGACCAAGACTGGAAGGTCTTTTGCTTACTTTTACAGAGACAAATGCTCACCTTACCCTCAGTTGGCTTTTCAGTTTTAAACTTCAGGGTCCGTTGGTGATAAAAGACATTCCCGCAAATATTATATTTTCCCTTTTGAGGTATTTGAAAAACACACATTTATTGAATATTTATGGACAGGTGTGAGGTTACGGCTTTCCCAATAATCCTACGGTATTTCCCAATATCCGAATGTAAATTGTAATTGTAATTTTAGGACCGTGTTTAGAAGCACTTCAGTGGCACTTGTATGATATTCCATTGCATTCTATGTCCCATCCTGATTTTTTAAAAAGCCTTCCTGTGTCTTACTTATTATGTGGAATGAGCTCTTCAACTATAGCTTTTAGAGTTTTATATGCAAATATAGTTTTACTTAAGTGCATTTTGTTTTGGCTCCTATCAGAGTTAATCTAGCCCATGCTGAAGAATGGGCTTTCAAGGGAAATTGAACAAGCTGCTGACAGGCACTCATTTCCACTCTTTTCCTAAATTAGTTCACTTTCTGGCTGGAGGGGCTAGGAGGACGGAGAGTGTAAATGAGATAATTGTGCTCTGTGTTAATTTAGTCCCCGGAGTGCTTTGTTTTTGCCAGGGGGGTGATTGCATTCAAATATCCAACACCTTGTTTTTAGATTTAGATAAAGCTTTAGAAAATGCACTCCATGTAAAGTGGACACCGTGAGTGTCTGTGAGTGGATTAGAGGAAGTGTGAATGTGCAAGGGAAAGACTCTGGGATTTTTTAACCGTTTCAGATAAAATGCAGGGCCTTCATTTCTTTGTGGACTGCACAGGATCCCTGCATTCCTCCCCTGTTTGTGGGGATTTATGTGCTTTTCGCCTGCTGGCCTTAGAGTTTCTCTGTTTTCCGCAGCCTCTGTCTTTGCTGTTTACCAGCTCGCTCCTTCTCTTTCTCACATTATTCTCCTCCCTAATTAGCGAGATGTGTGCCTGATCGATTGCAGTCCCCCCCCAGGGAGACTAGTGGTGGAGTCAGGCTGTAAACCCTGTAGGGTTGTCTTATGATTACATGGAGAAGTGTGGGGGGGTGGGTGGGCACAGCCTCATCGTGGACCATCAGGCAGACAGTGGTCAGGTCTTGGTGACGCCCCGTTAAAACCGAGCACCGTCCCGCCCTCGCTGGCGCCGGCTCGGACGTGTGTAACACGCCGTATCTGCATGTGGCGAGCTTGCAGTGGAAGAAAACGACTGTTTCTGTTTTTGTAACGGGAAAACTGCCCTTTCTCCTTTTCTCTCTTTATGTTTTTGAAGTTTGGTGAAGAACTATGGAGCGCTAAAAACAGTATCGAAGCCCAGGTTCTAATCATGCCGGATTCGGTTTTAAAGATGCGTTTTACATACTGTCAGATGGAAACAAATAATGTTGGATGAGCAGTTATCTGTCTGAATTGGATGTTTAAATGTTTAACATTTTAGTTTTCTCTATCCATCAGTGGCGTATTAGTACCCTGATGAGAAATGAATAGTATCCTTGTCTCTGAAGTCTCTGAAGTGACGTTGTGAAGGCTGTACTGCTGTAGTGTCAGTAGGGTGGGGTTGGACTCACTGGGCCCTGTCTCACTCAGGAGGTTCTTTAGCCAGAAGCCAGCTGTGAAACCTGAGAGCTCTCTGGGGTGGCTGCAGTCTGCAGTGCTGTGCTCCGGTACACAGAGCAGCTCTGACGTGTGCTGTGAATTCTGCCCATAAACAAATCTGCATTGAGGAATACTTCATATCACAAGGACACAGCTTCACTCGTCGAAGGTAGCTGTGCCCTGCTGATGAGATTTAACAAGGGCAAGACGGCTGCTAACTTCGACATGATATATTCATAAAGCAGAATAGAAAGATTTTTTTGCCAATGCTTTTCATCATTGTGAATCAGTAAGAGCTAATTAATTTGCACATAGCCTTTCTAGATAAGGATAAATGGATAGACAATATACATTACTGGACATATACAGTATATCTCCATGTATAAATACAATATACAATATCCATGTGTTTATCATTTTTACATTCTCGTCTTCTGTTGTTAAGCAGATTCAGTGTCTGTAGAAGATCTGGTCTAGACAGGGTGGGTTCTTTGAAGGGAAGGGCCCCACTCCTGTTCCTCAGGAATAGGAGACAGTTAGAAGAAGCCAGTGCACTGAACATGTGTCTTTGGGCTGTATGAAGAAACCACAGCAACCAGAGAAAACCCCACATGAACACCAGGGGAACAGTCAGGTACCTGAGTCCACAGTCAAACCCATGATCCTGGAGCTGTGAGGAAGCACTGCTACCTGCCACACCACTGTGCTGCCCATCATTTTTACATCATCATCTGTTAGGATGGGTTATTCTTTTATAGTGCATAGAAGTTATTCTTAGCTAAACACCTTGCACTTACCAATTGTCTTTGTTTCCTCTGTGTTTGTTACTAATGAGGAGCCTAGTCCATCACTGTTTTTTAAAGTACAGGTTTTGTTGAGTACATTTAGATCATTTAGATTTAGAAATGCCCACATGGTTCTGTGGTGTATAGTTGTCTCTTAGAAGGTTGTGAAAACTGTGGCAAAAGGCCAAGATGAGTGAGTGTGTTCAAGAGGCAGCCATGCGTGCCCAGGCCAGACTGTGCTTCACAGATGAGGTCGTGTTCTCATATGCGTTTCCTTTCTTTCTCCCTGATTTAAGCTTTCCATCAGTTTAATAAAGGATTATCTTGGTCTCATCTGTCCATGTTTCAGAAAGCTCTGTTTGTATTTCTGAAGCATGGTGGGGGTAATACCACAGCCTGGGAATGAATGTATGGTCATCTCCTCACTAAATGAGACAGCAGCAGAAAAAATTCTAAATTCTAAAGAATCCAGAATCATTTTGTCTGCTTACGTAGAAGAAAATGCTTCCATACTTGTTGTGTGCCACTTCATCATGCAGCATGAGAATGATCCAATGAGCTCATCAAGAAAAAATAACACTGACCAGAATTAAATCCAACTGAGCGTACATTTTACATGCTGAAGAAGAACATTAAAGTCAGAGCACTCCAAGAAAACCCAAGAACACAACCTGTAAAGGAAAGGTAATATTACCTCTTTTAACAGGAACGTTCCTTCCTAGTTAATCCTAGGTTACCTTCACATTGTAGGATTACAGAGCAAACACCTGGAACATCTGTAAGGTGCTTCTTTAGGGGCTGAGTGAGCAAAGAAGAATCAGCAAAGAAAGGGTAGATGATGATTTTTGTAAGTGGTGTTTGAGGAGTTTTTCTGCAACAGCAAATGTGGATATTGCACAATGCCAGCTGTACCCTGCAGCACTTATCAGCCTCCATTAGTGTGACTGTGCCTGTAGACTGATCAGGAGGCCTCTGCTGGTGAACCTGCTCACACGTGGCTCAGCCCTTTGTTGCTTGTGAATTTAAGAAGCACTCTTTGATGGTGGTCCCCTTCCATGTCAAGCACCCACTGCCACCACTGTTTCTAAACACATTTCTGCAGCTATCTGCCTTCGCCAGCCTTGAGTCTAACCTATCCTTATCTCTGTCTGAGCACTTCTGTAGTGTGCAGGGAAGACCTGGCCTGGAAACCTCTTCTACCCTCAAGGTCCAGAGTGAAATGAGTGGATAACGTTCCCCAGCTGTATAAGCACAGCAAAGTCTGGCAAATAACCAGCCAACGCAGATCCAGAATGAAGGGCTAATTTGCACTAGGCAGTAATTGCTAAACGTTTTTGTTTTTCCTTTCCACACTTGGCAACTTCTAACCTTTTTGCTTTAGAAAAATACAAATAGTGCCAGATAATTGCCAGCTTAATTTCATACTTAAATATTTTCTCTCCTGCAAATGGTGAAGGGACAATTCCAACTTGTGTCCGCTTGATAAAATAAGCTCAGTTTCAGCAACTCAGCGGCAGCAGAAATTAATCCTTTTTTTTCCTGGGCCATGTACTGTAGAACACTGCAGATCTATCTTGCTAGCAGCGATGCACTGAGCTGTTCAATCCAATAAGACGATGTATTCCACTGTGAAGTTACATGATGATGCGTGAAGTGCTTGAAGGTGGCAGGAATCTAGACATTGCACATTCATTTCATTGAAATATTACTGTCAGTGTTCACAGTGCTGGTAATATGATTTGACAACAGAGTGGCATTTGACAAACACATGAATACTATCAATATGAGAATCCTCAGCATGTGTCAGATAGGAAATGGCATGCCAGTGAAAATCCTTGTCACAAAGACCTCAACTATTACAAAGGAAAAAAAAACAGTAAAGAGCTGAATCCCAATAAGTCAGTTGCAGTTTTAGAGGCTTTGTAAATGATTAGTGCAGCATTGTGAAGCTAAAGTACGGGAAATGATTACTTATAAATAATTTACAAGAATATAGTGTTGTAAAAGAAGGAAAATAATTGTAATGTTACATTCATTGGTACTCTTTTAATTCTTTATATTTTCAGTGTATTGTAATCTCAGCAGGACATATACAGTTTAAGTAAGTCTTAGTAAACAGTTGAAGTTGTCAAAGGGATTGTATTCTTATACTTCCCACATGTTCCAGAAATAACCTGCTACTTCCTCCATGATTTCCTGCCTTGTTTCTGGTGCTTTTTTTTCCTTTAATTTAGGGCTGAATTTGTGCAAGAATGACTCATGCTTTTAGCTAATATTGATTCTAATATTGATAATATTGGTATTAGTATTGATGCATTCATTTGAGTCATATCCCCTGCTCGTACGTACAATTAACTTTGCAAGTTAATGAAATACTTTTTGACAAACAATCTTAAGGGCTAAATATTTAAAGGCTAGTAATTAATATTTACATTCCTATAAGTCACTGTACACTAAACAATAGTTTTCTCCATTTATGGACGAGGGAGAAAGTGTGACATTTTCCTCATTGTACCAGCAGTGCACAGATGTTTAGCAGCATTAATTCTGCCTGAGGCAGATCTGAAAGCTGCTTTCTGAGTCACCTCTGGGCAGGGACACTTGCTCTCAGATCGTTTCAGTACGTACAGTATAGCACAGGGGGGACGTGTGTAAGTTGCTTCAGCTAGCCAAAGAAAGCCAATTAAATTTAAGAATGATAATGAATATTTTTTCATTTATTGATTGCTCTGTACCCTGGGTTTATTTTGGACCTGCTAGCTGTGTGAAGTTTGTAAAGTCTGTGTTTGCTTGGGTTTTGTGCTACCAGACATACTGGAAGGTTAATTGGCTTATGGGAATATTGGCCGTGGTGTGAGTGTGTCTGTGTCTGCTCTGTGATGGACTGGTGTCCTGTCCAGGGTGTGTGAGTGTGTATGTCCTGTGATGGACTGGTGTCCTGTCCAGGGTGTGTGAGTGTGTGTGTCCTGTGATGGACTGGTGTCCTGTCCAGGGTGTAGCCTGCCTTGTGTCCGTTGCTCTCCGGGATAGGCTCAGACTCCCCTGCGACCCTGAGTTGGAGGGAGCTGTTACAAAAGTGATGGATGGACTGAGTTCTCTGATGACTCGGCCTGAAAGGAAAAAATAATCTGAAATTATGAATGTGTACATGTACTGCACTTATTTCCATCCGTATAATCATCATTGAAACAGATATTGGGCTTCTTAACTGTCCTATTAAGTTCATATTAAAATTATACGATTTGGGGATTTGTTCGTATTGAATTATAAGTCAGGTTTCATAGAGATTTATATCGTCAATCCAAAATTTGAATTGAGGTTTTGTTGTCGTGATACACTGAAGTGTGTGTCTGGCAAATAAGTGGAAAAAAACAGCGGCTGAATTCTAGGAGCAAGGAGTGTAAATCTCAGACGAAATGTTATGCAGGAATGAAAATGTGAGGAGTTTAAGACCTGCAGGAGGTAGGACAGGGAGCTGTGTTTTTGGGTGGGAGGAGCTGTGTGTGGATGTGTGTGAGTGGAGTGACAGTGATGACAGTCAGGCAGCTGTGGCCCCAGACTGTGGGCTGTAACTGTGGGGACATGAGGTCGGGACCCAGTGCAGGCAGCTGAATGACTCAAACATTCACCAGCTTTCACAAACACACCCCATTGAAGCAGTGACACAGGGCCCGGTACAGTCCACACACACACATTCAAGGAGAGGTTGATGACACACAGTGGTTAACACCCATCTTAACACGATAGATAAGACATCTGTAAGACAGTCCGGCTATCTAGAGTAGGACATGACGCAGTTTTTATTTTAAGCACAAGTCTTCTCCCCAGGAGCTCGTGAGCACCAGCCACGCTGGCTCAAGCTAGTTTCACAGCAGCAGTCGCGGGGAGATCCCCACAGAGTGTCTCTCCGAACAAAGGATTACAGCAGGTTATGCAGGATACAGTAGTCATGCATTATTCATTTTCTGTGGACCACACTTGGCCAGATGGATCTATTTATCTAATAATTGTTCTTCTATAAAAACAGGGGGTTCCTTCCAAGTGGAATGCCAGCGGTTAGGGAGCTCTTGTCTGCGTGACATCCCCGTCTGGCCAGAAACGTTCGTCCTGATGAAGGCTTGTGCTTTGCTGAAACGTTGACAAGAGTCATTAAATAAATCTTCTGAGAGCGGAGCAAGTGTGCGTCTGGTTTATTCTACTGTGCTCACAGGTTCTCTAACTGTCAGCCCTGGGTGTCCACTCTTTCCTACGGACCACACGGCCGGTCTCTCCGTGGAGAGGGACAGCCTTCCAACCCTTTCCGCCAGGCTGACCACCTGAAATGACTGCCCAGCATATGAATACAAGTCATCGCATGACATCTGGACATCTTAGTATAGTTTCAGAAGGTTAATGTTCCATGTGTACTGGGGTCCAGGTCACCCCCCCTGCATAACACCTTTTCTCAGAAACCGGGTTATCAGATGTCCTTAATTAGTTGTCAGATCTGCTCCCTAGGCACGATACACCTCTGCTTGCCTCCAGTCGGGCAGACTGCTCCCTGCTCTCAGTACCTTGAGCACTTTCATAAGTTCATCAACCCTTTTGTTCCACCATGCTCCTTCTTCGTCTTTCCTGTTTCATGTCCAAGTCTTAAACATGGCAGTAAATTCCACTGACTAACACGTGACCAGTTACCTCCTCTCGGAGGCAGTGAATAGTTCAGGCCAGTCCAGTGTAGGACCGGAGCTCGGACACTCGGAAGGACCCACAGCACAGGCTGAAACACAGCCCTCCACTTTGGCATTAAATGGACTGATGCAGCCACAGCAATATCCTTTTCCAGAGCAAACGTGCGGACTGCTTGACTTACTTTTAGATATTTCTTCGAAGGCTTCAGACGAGCTTTTTAATACTGGGCGTCTTAGACACAGAAATAAGTACACTGTGTTCACCCACATTCTTTCCATGCATCAAACTTCACTTGAGAGGCTTGAATTCATAAATTATTTAAAGACTTTGTCTCCGTCTTCTCTTTCCCTAAAATTGGGTTTCATGCATTTTTATTTGGCGTCTTTTCTTAGCCTTAACAGACCTCATATGTCAAAACCTTTAAAAATGGGGCCCACACACTAAGATTTTTTTATCAACCCAGATCCCTGAGAGTGGAGTTTGTTTTCCTTTCTCTTTGTCCTCTGACGCTGTTAAAAGCGGTTGAGGTTTTCAGTGTCTTTCCAGAATCTGACTGCTTTCACACATTTGAACTCCATGTGGAACTACTTTATGCTGATACTTAACAGTAAATTACGCTGTATATTTTGCTTTTAAAACACAGAAAATATTCTGACCCCTGCAGTGTGCTTCAGGTGCACATCTGAAAGTAACATGTTGCTCTTCTTTAGACAGATGAATTAATCATTTGGACATCTTGCATATGTTGTAAATTGTGTTTTCTTAAAGTTGTCACTTTCAGATGCATATCACTGAAACCAGACAATTGTGGCCTATGCAGCAGGCAGCAAAAATACATTTTATATATACTGTATATCTAAATTACCTAAAAAATGTCATCCACCCATACTTTTTATCAGAATCATGACAACCTGAAGCATGTCACAAAAACACCTGGTGCAAGGTAGTGCTACACCCCAGACTTGATGCTGGTCCATTGCACATATACACACCGGATGCAAATGAACAGGTAAAGATTTATTCCGTGGTTAATAATAATAATAATAATAACAATAATAATAATAATAATAATAATAATAATAATAATAATAATTGCTTACACTTATATAGCGCTTTTCTGGACACTCCACTCAAAGCGCTTTACAGGTAATGGGGACTCACCCTCCACCACCACCAATGTGCAGCATCCACCTGGATGATGCGACGGCAGCCATAGTGCGCCAGAACGCTCACCACACACCAGCTATCAGTGGGGAGGAGAGCAGAGTAATGTAGCCAATTCATAGAGGGGGATTATTAGGAGGCCATGATTAGTAAGGGCCAATTGGAAATTTGGCCAGGACACCGGGGTTACACCCCTACTCTTTTCGAGAAGCGCCCTGGGATTTTTTTTGACCACAGAGAGTCAGGACCTCGGTTTTACGTCTCATCCGAAGGACGGCGCCTGTTTACAGTACAGTGTCCCCGTCACTATACTGGGGCATTAGGACCCACATGGACCGCAGGGTGAGCGCCCCCCGCTGGCCCCACTAACACCTCTTAAAGGAAAAGAAAAGAGGAAAAGAAAAGAGACACAAGGTTTTGGCTGTGGAGCCTTCCTCAGGTGTGTGGAGAATGGTATACTTATTTTGTACTTATGGTGTTCATTGTGTCTGTTTTCTTTTCCTTTCAGCGTCGAATAAGCCTCTGTAATAAACCTCTTTGACACTTCTTTACACACAGGGATGATGTAGAGACACCCATTGTCTTTCAATGGGGGGAGAAAACAGTAGAGCCTGGTAGGAACAAACACAATCTTGTGGAGAACATGCAAACTCCACACCATAAGCACCCTAGTTTGGGATCAAACGTGGGACCCAAGAGTACTAAGAAAGCAGCTAATAACTAACAAAACATATCTCTAAATGTTCACTGACAACAAAGTATCTGATTTTTTTTCTCTTGGTAACACTGGGACAGATTTTGCCTCATATGAACTCATGGATAGGCATACAGATGGAAAGATATAATTAAGTATGAAAGATTGAATTTTTGTAATGTTTTCAGAGGCTTATATCAGCTGTTCTTGAGATTACTTTATGGCAACACACTTTGATCTGGATGTCGTCGGAAATAGTGTACTTATTCTAATAAGTAATTCTCAAAATAGGTCAGACTTTATTTTTATACATTGAAAGTGTTCATTCATTTTCTTTTATAAAATACTTCAGATGTAAGACTGGAGATGGATTTTATCTATGGGTGAAATACAGTACTGTATTTACAGCACTACTGTATCAAGGTTATACAGTTCTTTTCAAACTGTATAGGGTTCAAAACTACAGTTGCATATTTTCTCACATGCTTTTGAATAGCCCTTTGCCTTTGTGTTCCCATTAATTTTATTGTAATTGATGTTAACATGCATCCAGTGTTGAATTTAATGTTTAATGGAAATTCACAAAATTGTAACCTATACATGCAGAAATTAAAAGGTCTTTTTGAATGAATGTCTTTAGGAGTATAGTGAACTATTAGGTTATGCAGTACTTTGCATTTGTGATTGATTTCCCTTTCCTATGATTAAAAATAGTGATTGAAGAGCATCAAGATTATAAACTTGAGGGAGACATCTGTTGATTGCTATAGCTAATTGAGGTTTTTGAATGATTCCGCAGTGTTAACTTCTATATTTTTGCAGGTCATGACATGCATTGCTGTGTTGCACACAACAGAGATCACTTGTAATGAGCCTCTGAGCTTCAGCACAGCATAGCCTGGCCCAGATCTAGTGTTCTGTTTTCTGTGGGAGAATTAGTTTTATTATTTCAATCCTTTAACCTGATTCCTGATCCATTTGTAATACTGTACTTTTAATCATCCTGGTTTTGTATTTAGAAAAAAACTTGGTTTGCCAAGCATTACCTTCATTTTAAACTAGACTACGTCTGCTTAAAGAGGCTCAGTTTGAGGTTAGAGATGAGGCGAGCTTTAAAGGGTGAAAAGCAGACTAGCGAGACTTTGGCAGACCTCATCGAATGTGTGATTTAGTATAGAGCTCTGACAGTGGCTCACATTTAAACTAGATTCCATCTAGATGAAGTCAAGAAGACCATAAAATGGGAAATGGTAGCAGCAAAATGCACATTTATTTTAGGTGATTATAAACTGAGATTATGGTTTTTTTCTTTGTGCAAGATGCTGTATATTGCTGAATAACCTTTACAGATGTGAAAGTTCAAAAGAACTAATGTACTTTATATACCAAGGGGGAGACCTTCTTTTGAAAGGCCTTCTAAAACACCAGTGTGTTAAAAGAGTATAATCTTGGAAATAATACTACCACTGACAAAAGCATAAAATTAACATGTTCTGTTTTTACCGATATCTATAAAACAACCTTGAAAGGGACCAAGATGATGTGGTATATAGTTTCTGTCAATCTCATGTCTACAAAACCGCACTTTTCTGGAATATTCTTAGTCACTTGATATTTTTTTACAGTGTCGCCAAATTCAACAGTGCAGTCTATGTGTAGTGTTGTAAAAGTGATATGGAAACAATGCTGAATCCAGAGACGATTTGTGCTGTTCAGTAATTAACAGGAATAGATCTCTTATTACTGTAAACAGACCTCCACCTGAGTTTATTTATTGACTTGGGGGATTGTTTCTTGCCTGGTCTTTAGACTTTTATTTCTTAGCATCCAAAGGTTATCAGAACCTCACCTTTGAACCCAGCCCTGTACACATACTGTGCTTTACACACAATGTAGCAGGTGGGGTCAGCCCCTTTGAAAGGTCAGGGGTTTGTGTACTTTTGTTTGACTTTTTGTAACACCTGTGGGTGCTGATGGCTATTGCAGGCTTTTCCAGCCAAAGGGAGCATGACTGTGAAGGTGTGAAATTGTGTAGAGGGAACTGCTTGTAAAGGCAGTAGTGTCTAGAGCTGGAGCATTAGGTGTTGTTGTTCAGTCAATCACAGGAGCACTCAGTTTTGCTCTGATACTGCCAAACCACAGCAGAGTGTAATAGTGTGAAGATACATGTTGCTTTGAGAGACATGCTGTCTTCCAATTCAGTGTCACTGAAAATAATTTTGTTTCAAACCATTTGCTGTGGATTTCATTAAAAAAATGTAGCCTGCCAATATGCAAAAATGTCAGCACTTAATGCTTTACCATGGTAGCAGAGCTGTTTAAAGCTATCAATTGTTTCCAGATGTCAGTTTATCCTCAGAAAGACAAGCAAATTGAGAGTCCAACCATATTTTAAAACAACAAAGGTACAATAAGCAGTTGTGTCTGGTAAGAAATTACCCCAGAGACACTGGTGAATTGAGATTTGATGTGTCTAGCATACAAGGGTCTATTATTCTCTGTGGAAAAAGATACAACACATTTGTCTTTGTTTAGGTTTTCAGGGATACAAACATGTTACTTCTTTATTGTCAGTTAAACCCAATATACCAGCTTTCCATTACAATGGCAATGAAGACATTCTGCATTGGACGGTGTAGGATTACCTTTACAGTGATGATGAACAGATCCCATTGTGTCACAGCTATTTACAGTCATTGATATGTGGGAGTCTGGAAGTTCACTTTTCTGTCCAATTTGGGAGAGACATGGCTTCTATCTCGCCCGGCGTGTCACTCCCTGATGCACTATCTTTCTCTGCTTGTGTTGGGTTCACAATAAATAAAAGGCTGGAGACGCAGTAAAGGGATGGGTATTCCGTTCTCCTAGTCCACAAGAGCCTTGTAAATCAAGGGAAACCGGAGCCCGGGGAGAGTAACTCAAGGCGACATTAAAGTGACAACGAGGCCATGAGCCTCCGCTGGTGTCATGATTAGAAAGACAGAGTGTGGGAAGCAGTGAGAGGAAGGCAACCAGAGAAAAGGAGAGAGAGCGGAAAGGAAAGAACAGGTGAGAGCCAAGCCCAGGAATGACTGGTAAATCAAAAAGAAAACGCGAAAAGACTGTTTGTAAAGAAAAGAATACATAAGGGGAAAGAATGAAGGTGGGACTAGTTGAGCTGGAGGAATGGCTGCCACAGTGCCGGGAAGCAAAGCTGAATCCCTCCTGCTCGTTTCTTCAGCGTCGGCGTCAGCGCCAGCGCGGTGGCTCTCTCGCTGTCGGATGTGATTCTGTTTCAGACTGAGAAGGGAAGGAGCTGGGGGGGGGGGGGAGAGAGAGCGGGAGCAAAGAGGGGAGGATGGGATTGGGCAGATGCGAAAATGGTCGTGTTCACGACCGTGCAGCCACGACCTCCGCGAGCCACACGCTCACCTGGTGTTCCCCTGGCGCGCTGCGGATTTTAACCCCAACCGGTTTATTTATAGAAGCCATGTCGGGCTCTGCTTGCTCTTCTGCTTCATTGTTGACTCGGTCTGTCATCTGAGGTTTATCCTTTGAGGTCCTAGTCAACGCTGAATTGTTTGATATCCCCAGGGCCCTTTCTCAAATTGGTAAACACGCATCGGGAGTGTTTTGCCCTCTACCCCCCGAATAATTTGTTCACTGTCAGCCGTCATCTTTCACTCCCCCCTCAGCAGTTTATGCACAGTCTTGAGAACCTTAAGAGGTATGCAAAGCTGTGGTCTCACTTTTTTCTAAAAAATGCTGCATTCGTTGCCGTTGGAGTTGCATAGTGCAGAGTGAAGGGAGCGTTGGGACTAAGGAAATTATTTCTGTGGCGTGCTGGAGTCAAGGATATGGTATAGAAGGTGACTGAATAAAATTACACGGAGGTACAGTATATGCAAGACAAATGCCATCGTGTGATTAATCTGTTCAAGGAACGCCACTAAGAATACAGTATAGGTGTACATTTTTTCTGTCCTGTAGAATAAACACAAAAGTAGACGTTTTGTGTGTTTTGACAAAGCTGAAAAGTGTATGAAAGCAGCTTTTGAGCGAAAGAAGCACAAATTAATAGTGATGCGAAGTTTATTTCCTACTTCCACTGATGGCTGAGAAAAACTCACTTCCCTCTGGGTTCCCTAACTATCAGAGAAAGTAGTATCACTCCTTGCTGTACACGTCTAACCCAGTTTGGGGAAAAGTTTACTCACCTTTACCTGTTCTGTAACACATTGAACCGTATTCCACACGCCTAGCATGCTGGAAATCTGTTTTGTTTATTCAGCCTTTCAGTTTTAATGACCTTTCTCGATAATCAATAATCAGGGGTCCGCTGTTAAAATTGTTTGAAACACATTTTAGTAGTTCAGTCAAACCTTAATTGAAGTGCAGGAAAGGTGTGATTTGAGTAGGGAGGCTGGTAGTGTGACTCACCTGGCTGGCCAGCAGAACCCCTTTTAGAAGAGGGATGAGGCAGAGAGCTGTTCCAAGGCTGAAGATGGAGTGGAGGGAAGGATGCAAAAATCAGGATATTTATGCACAAAGGTAGGTGGAAGTGGGAGAGATAAGGTTTTGACATCCTCCCTAATGTTTGTTTAGAACTCTGAA
Organism: Lepisosteus platostomus; assembly: GCF_059453375.1. NCBI lineage: Eukaryota > Metazoa > Chordata > Actinopteri > Semionotiformes > Lepisosteidae > Lepisosteus > Lepisosteus platostomus. Next base: position 8,765,982 of record NC_142635.1, on the reverse strand, counting down.
CCAAAGTATATTAGAATGTTTTGCTTTGTGCATAGATGTTCTTAATAGATCCTTGGTAAATAAATGAGTACTTTGCCAAAAATACAATATTGATATGTCAGCACTACAACAGTTTAACCTACAATATTAAGGAACTGAAGCACTGCACTGGAAATGTAATTGTAAGACAAAGAAATTAAGGAGCTATGTGTTTTTTCTGCCTCAAACGGTGTGCCATTGGTGCAGACAGAGGGCACTGTTCAGTGCACAGTGCCAGTTGCAGTCAACACCACAGACTCTCCATGCTCTTTTTCTGTGCAAGACATTGAGAGTTTTACTAGCCACCCTCTGAAATTAGACAGAAGTGTGCAAAAAAACATGGCTGAAGGCAGGGAGCTGTGCCAGCATGCGTGGGCTGCAAAGGAGCAAGTACAGGTTTATTCCAGGCTGAAAAGAGAAGAAAAAAAACACAATGTTTCGGCTGTGGAGCCTTCTTGGGGTGTGTCACGAAACATTGTGTTTTTTTTCCTTCTCTTTTCAGCAGGGAATAAACCTTTTGACTCATTCCTTTGCAAAAAAACACTGCTACCACTCCTTACGCTCTAGAAACAAATATGCATAAAAGTGAGTCTTCAGAGCAGTAATTCCAAGCACAGCTCGAAGAAATAGGCAGTAATTGCCATCACCTCCCTGTTGTTTTCTTTCAGTTTGAAACTCAGGAGTCATTTCGTCACTTGGGAGCACAATAACAGAAGTGACAGGATTATTGGGAGAACTTCAGGAAAGGAATGGAAGTGTGATTTATCTTGCACAACATGCTGCAAAATTCAGATTTGTGAATACAGCCTGGTTTACAGGTCATCTTAAACCTCAAGCTGTTGGCCCAGTGCATTTTAAGGTAGTTTCTCAGAAATCTGTAGTTTTTATGTAATGTCAAAATTGAAGGCCTATTTCAGAAGTACAATACAGTACATGGTGGGTTCTTGATTTTTCTTTTAAAATTCACACTGCATTCCTTAAATCTCTTAAACCTTCTGCTGATTTCTACTGCTGTCAAAATACTAATTTTGTTATTTGTGACATTGAGTAAGGTGAATTTATGCAAATATGAAATAACCACAGATTTTCTTCCCACACAATTTAATGTTTATAACCTTTTGGTAGATAAAGGGGTTAATTTCTTTTTTTTTTGCCCAATCTTATCTTCACAATTTGTTGAAAACAGAATCCTTCTTTCAGAGTCCTTTTCTATACCGTAATTCTGTGCTCTATTCGGAAGGGGAAAAAAAGGAACAGAGAGCTGTTCTCGGTTCACAGCCCTCCAATTAAGAAAACCTCTCCTGGAAAGACAAGAAAGACAAAAGGAAAGAAAGAAAGAGAAACCGAGGGAGGAACAGGAAATTGGGCATCCCCCCAGCGAGCCTGTGTCTGTCTCTCCCTGGGGGAGGCGAGTTGCAGTGAATCTCATTGAGAACCAGATCAATGAGGAGATAGATTGCAGTTTTCCAGCAGCACGTTTTAAATCAATTAATCTATAATGAAATCTATGCGTCTTCTTAAAGGGCCACAGCCCCGATATCAGGGGATAATCAGCCGAGCCATGCTGCAGAGCAGAACCGGGGCGCCGGGTTCAGGGGGGCAGAGCTGTTACCGCCTTTAATTAAATCCCACAGGGAGAGAGTCAAGCAGCATGAGCAGCCAACCCTGAATCCACAAAGCTCTGTCTATATCAAACAGTAAATCTGGAGCGTTATTACTGTTTGTTGTGCTCTGATGTGTCACATTCCAAAAGTTCTACTGTACGTACAAAACAATTGATCTGATCAGAACGCAGCTAGTTAAAGAGTAGTTTTACTTCCTGGACATCGGTGCTTTCCTTTTTACTTCCTGCCTTTTCAAATGAAATGACAGGCAACCCTGAGTTCCTTTTCACTCTTAATTAGCACTTTAGGGAAACACGGAATATTACAAAGCGTTGTTGTTGCAGCGTTCATTAGCATTAAAACCATGAAGACCATACAGTGAGCTGATATACCACTGAGGCAGTGACCTGGTTGACGTAAAACAGCTTTAGATGATTTTCTGGCCGGACTGTGTTGCTGGAGGGATTTACTTATTAAATGTTTTGGTTCCCATTAGTAAATGGATTTTAGATGTTATAGATTATTCAACACAGGATCACAAATATAGTACAATAAGTCAACTAAATGTCATCAAAATGTTTTTCAAATGAGTAGTATATAGTTGCAGACAGTTTTAAGACTTGCAGGTTACTCCATTGCACTCAGTAAATGATGCAACAACCTGCCTTTATTTACAGCATTTTCCCTCTTCCTTTGCTCGCAGTACCACCATCACTATTTTCCTCTGTTTTCCAGAATGTTCACAAATGTCAGTTAATCAGATCTTCCCTTCATATTTGATTTCACCTTTAAATTAAAAGTGCAAATAATATTACTTTTTTCTTCCGATAAGCACAATCATCACACCAGATGCTTTGTATACTTCATTTAGCCAAATGCATCTTTCCACTGTCTGTTTAAATGATTGGCAGGACCTGTGGGTAATTAATCACGTTATATTTACGGCGCAAACATGATTAAATGAATTAAGCCATTCGTCTAATTACCATATTGTAAAAATAGATTTTTCTTCTACACGAGTATGACTATTGGATTGAAGAATGCATCTACAGTAATCAATAGACTGCAATCCGAGCTGAGACTTGGTGTCCTTCAGAGAAAGAGAGAAAAGCCGTCAACACATTGGTCTCCTGTACTCAATTTCCTTTAGTTCTTTCTCATTATTCTTATGTCTTTCACTCTCTGCCCTCCTGCCTGCTTTTCTGCAAACTTAGTGCCCGGGCATGATTAATGGAGGTGAGGGTTAAATATGTAATTGCATTTAAATCACTGTTACTTGCTTTACTGATGGGGAAAGTTTAGAATAAGTGCCTGTCCAAATTGAGTTATTACTTGGGTAAGGGTTAGACCAAAAATGACCAGGATGTCTTGTGTTAATAGTTGCAGCATTCTAATTCAATAGACCCTAAAAAAAATCCTAAGATTTTTCCAGACATAACTAAAACTGACTAATAGAAACAGCACATATTAAATGCTGCCCCACCACCACTCTACTTTAGTTCATGTAATGTGGCTTACTGCAGTCTCAAACTTAATCTTCTTGACTAACATCTAGAAATACAAGCATGAAAGTAGAGAAATACCTTCTTGGAATGTAAAAAAGAAAGGAACAAAAGACGGGGTTTGGTAGGTGGTATAACAAGTGTGAGATCTAGTTACACAAAGCTTTTACGATTACTAGTACTTGTAATTGTATATTGTATATCAATCCTTCTAATACAGCCTTTAAAAAAAGGAAACTTAAACAGTTAACTTCAGTCACAAAAGCTATGCAGTGGTTGTCCTGAATTGTGAAAAATGAAGATAATGTCGTGTAATATACAACATCTGGCACGTAATTTTAACCATTAAAAGTGCCTTTTTTGTATTGCTAAAAAATTAGACAATAACTTAATAAGGAACAATGACATAAAATATCTGTAACAGCATGGCCGCTGTGGAACACCGAAACCCTTTAACAGTCTAGTCGTGCTGTACTAGTTATCCAAACCTGGAGTCCAATAAAAGGTCATATTGTAAATGCAATAATTCCCATGGCATGTCCTCATTTAATTTAAACAATAACACAAGTGCCTGCCTGATGTACGAGTAGGAGCTATTAAGCTAAATGCTGGTTCTGGTCATGGGGCCACATCAAGGGTATTCACCAAGAGACCAGCGAGTATTAGTTTAAACAGGTGTTTGTATGGAATAAAGCATATGCTACTTTAACTTCTTGGCACTCATTACTTAAGAGTCTTCCATGTAATTCTTCAGAATCCCTTTACAGTACCTCAGATAATTCAGACAGCTCTTTCTAGGTCAAGTGCAGAAGTGTCCATTGCAACCATTCAGAATAATACAGCTTTTGACCATGATTTACATCTTTAATAGTTCATTTATTACACATCAATATCAAGCTACAGTACTTTGAAAAGAGCATGCAAACCCTCAGAAATTTCCAGCATATGAGAATACCCATATCGTTTTGTTCAGTGTTTTCTTTTTGTAAATGTGTTATGTCTTATAAATGTAAAAGCAATGTTTGTTGCCTGTCCCAATACATCACATTAATTCCCCCAGTCAGTTTTGCCTCATCACAATGGATTACTTTTGTATTCTCTCTGCAGTGCGTTGAGTTTTAATGTTCAAAGTCTTCCTTCTGTTGAGCTTCTTGTATCATAAAGCACACATGACATTCTCACACTTGACAATAAAATGAAACCAGGCACTGTAGCCAAGATGAAACTGAGATTTTGCATCAATATAGCTCCACCATGTCCCAGCAGCAACATTCGGTTTTCTACCCATCATCACTTTCACTAAACACTAATCCAGTTCAGGGTCATGGTGGCCTGGAGCCTATCCCAGGAAGAATTGAGCACAAGGTGGGATACACCCTGAAAAGCACACACACTCACACCAGGGCCAATTTCCCCAGAAGCCAAGTAACCTACCAGCATGTGGGACAAAGCCAAAACCCCCAGAGGAAACCTAAGGATTTGAACCCAGGGCCTCAGTGCTGCGGGGCAGCAACACCAAACACTGAGCCACCCTATTCGATTTTATACATCTAATATGATTAATGTTGAGCCTAGTATTATTAAATGATTTGCCTGTTTTAGAAAGGTCTTCTACTTACACTGCATAAAACTTGTTATCTCAAATTGCCTTGCATTTAGGAGGAATATTATCACTGCTGAAGTGCAGCCCCCACACGGATGACACGTGGCCACTGTTATGTGGCTATAAAGCAGATAGAATTGACTAGTTGCTATGAAGGGTGACGTTTAGGGAGGTCAAGTTGCAGCCTAGAGTGAAATTAACCAGGGCACTGGGTTAAGACCCTGACTCTGATGAGCAGTGCCACAGATTTTAAATGACCAAAGAGTCAGGACACTGCTTTAACTACTCATCCCAAGGGTGGCGCCTCCTACAGTTCGGTGTGCACAGTGACCATACTGGGGTAGCTAATTTTGGAAACTGTGGTCCAGATGGAATAGCGCCACCCACTGGTCTGCCAATACCCCCCACGACAACCTGGTTTTCCCTGAAGGTCTCCCATTCCAGCACTGACCAGGAGGCCCAGCCTTGCTCAGCTTCTGACATCTGACAACATCAGGCTGCAAGGTAGAAAGACTGATAGCTGGACCGCTGGAGAAAACAGGCTCGTATTCTGATGAACATCAGAACTTCAGCCATCCTGTCAGCTGCAAATCATTTAATTCTTCTCTCCAGCATCAGGTGCAGGGCTGCTGTTTTATAAGTAACACAAGGGTCAAAGCGCTGGTTGACATTCGCTTAAACAGCCCATCACCATCATCTTACAAACTGGACATGACCAACTTTTCTACAAAGTTTTTTTTTTCCTTTCATAAAGCTGTAGCAAGTTGTTGTCTTGATTTCTTTGTGTCATTATCCAAGGCTGTGTTGTTGAAGAGTATCCAAAACATTACATCCCACCAGAAGGAAATTATTCTGTTTTAAAGTGCTTTATTCTGAAGAGGACTTGGACCTTCCACTTAAAAAACAGTGACAATGCAACCTATGCTGACTTTGCGCGTTTGTGGCTGGACTACAAATTATGAATTGTATTGATTTGCTTTATGGTAATGTACCTCAGCATAGTAAAACTGTCAACCTTCATTGCATTCATAATAGATTTATAGAAAGTTATTACTGTCTGTCTTAAATTAATATATTTAAATTGAAGCCATCCTATTTAACTTATTATTAAACCTCATTTGGCTGTTCTTAGTTTTTGCGTTTTTATCTGTTAGGGGTGTCTGTTAAGAAAATAATAATAATAATAATAATAATAATAATTATTATTATTATTATTATTATTATTATTATTATTATTATTAGCAGGAGTAACCATTTATTGCCATTAACCCGTGAGCGCACTTTATGGAATAAGCAATTGTTGCACCATTCAGCCATTGAAGGGTATATTGATCTCATCACTGTCCCTTTAAAAAAAAACTTATTTCTGACTGGGGAGATGGTTAGGGGTGGGTTTAAGCAATGACACCGCGCTCCGGAGACAGGGTAGTGGGATCTCATAGTAATTTAGTTATGCTCATTCAAATCAGGGACGAGCCGAGGGGAGAGAGGTGGCTGTTGGGCTGGCTGGAAGTCAGCATCGCGAATTAAGCACTCACACACTTGCACGTCGCTCGCTGCTGGCCGGAATCTGCACAGAGATCAATGCGAGTGCTGTAGAAACTCTTAGCCAAAGCATTACACCAGTGAAGATAACTCATGAAATACACCAAAGTGCTTTTTGCATTTCTTTAATACGATATACTGGATCTGCTACTTTCGTCGTTGTTGTTGTTGTTTTTGTCCCAAAAAGGATATACTGTTCGGTGAGCGGCAGGACAGCGGGCGGAAAGTAATTCTTAATATAATGGCTTTGCGCGTTGCTTGTGCGGAGTCGGTGTGGTGGTGATGCTACTGCTGTCTCTGCGGGAGAAATTGACTCGGTCTGGAGCGGAGTTTGCAAAGTTGTGCGGTGCGGGGTTCGTCGTCTTGAAATCTCATTCGAGCGCTGCCTGTCCCCACACCCGTGCTCCTGCCTGCTGAATCTGGATATTTCTTATTTCCGTGGACGTCGGCTTGGATAACACGACGCACATCTGGGTGGAATTGACAGTGCGTTAAGAAGAGCTAAGGCGAGCACTAACCGGGAGAGCGCGATGGTGTTCCATCTCGCGTGGGATGCCCTGCTGCTCTCGTATGCGCTGGTCGGCATGGTTTTAGGTAAGTTGGTAACGGTGAATGGTCCGTACAATATGGGTACTGTAAAACACAGTACTGCGGATAAGTGAGATTGAGCAAACATGCGCGAACAGGTATTAATGTAATCTCAGTAGGCATGGGGGAAATGTTGAAATTCAGATCAATATAGCTGTAAATGTATAGAATCATTACACATTTACCGTACAGTGTACCTCTGATGGATGCATTTACAACGACTGCATACGCAACCTGACAACAAGAAAGAATAAGGACCAGTCCCTTACAAAAACGCCCTATAGAAGACCAATAGGTTTTTAAACAGACCTGAGGCATTTCTGTAGAAGCCTTGAGGTTATTTTCGTGAGGATAATAAACTGAGTTGTGGGCAGCATAGGCTTTGGGCGTAAGAGCTGTGTGGTAAGACAATCATCTTAAAAACGTCTCAATGGTTAGGAAAATGTAGAAGACTGAACGGGGAAACATTTTACACAGATCTTTCAGATTGTGCAAGATAATAATTAAGCGAGCAAGGGCTGTCATATTTGATGATCTTTTTACTCCCACTGAACTTTTCCGCTTGTCACATTGTACTGTGCTACCGGAACAAAAGTTACTATAGTGACACATTTATTTTAGATAAGAATGGTATAGGAATGGATTTATCTCCGCGTAAGTGTTGAAGGGTTATTCTAAATGCTTTAAAATGTATCTAGTTCTCTTTTAATATTTATGTAATGTGCACAAAATATTTGTAATGTAGATTATTGTTATTGTATTCAATATTTCTACTATCGTAGCTCGCACAAGCTCCAGCTGGAGATCATTGTAAGGTAGTGGTATAATCCTTCGCTGCTAGTTTTAGCGCACTTACAGTAACTCCTTTCCCCTCTACTGAATCTGGTTTAACATTATTTAGATTTAAGCACATTCAGATGCATAGAAGTGAATTTGTTTTTGCATTGTCATCGATACCATAGTGTGCACTTAAACTATGAAATAAGATTTTAAATGTTAGTATATGACATCAAAGCACAAACCTATTCTATTTGTATGCCTATTTGTCCCATCTTCTGTTGATTGTCCGTAAGACTGTCTTCTAGTCATTCGGAGTGTGTATTGGCTGTGTTAAAGATATCTCCTTTTTAGGTTTAAAAATGTAAAATTTATACTTCATTTGTTTTGTGCTTATTTAAACCATTGACAAAGGAAAAAAAAAACCCACTAAACTTTAAAATTCTTCTCAGATCACAGATTGCTCCCATATGGTAATTAATGAAATAGACAGTATATTGGTATGCATCGCACTTCCTTAGGTTTCAGTTTAAATGTGTTTCAGATGTCTCCACTGTTGGCAAAGCACTTCTATATGAACATCGCCAAAGGCAAAGGATAAAGAAACTTATAAGTTGCCCAAAATGAGGCTTTTGTAGTTTTCCAAGCAGTACTGTAAGGGTTTTCTTTGCTTTTGATTTGATGGATATTGGTAATGCTCGGTTAGACTGTCATTATTTTTTTTTACTTGCCTGACTATTAATAGAGGCATGTTGCTCTGTCAGTTCATTTTTACATTTAGCTCTCCAATAAAGTAAATAAACTGTGAGAAATTTGTAGGTCTGACTCGTATGGGACCGTGTCTCAAAGAGCATCTGGGCAAGCGGTATGTTGTGTATGGGCAACGCAGTGTCTTCAAACTGCAAATAAATATCCTAGGACTGAGCCATGACAACTGTTCTCAGCCGCAGTGACTCTTCATTGTTCTGGAAGTTGAAAGGGAGACAAGATTCCAAGCCTGTGAATGCTGGTGTCAAATGATTAGTAAGAGGATGGTTAAGGATAACAGTTGGTTTTGACCTCTGCTTGGAAAGGTTGTTCCCTGACATAGGGTGCGGTATCTTTAGCTCTTGCACTGTTCAGGAGAGCGGAATTCCCTTTATGAGGATGGGGGTTGTATTTTTGGGGTCATCCATGGTGTGGGAGCAGAAATGTTTTTGTTTTCCCAGGTGATATTTGTGACTTTGAAGGAACTGCTGTGGTGTGCCTTATACAAAAAAAAAACCCACCAGCTTTGAAACGCTGTCTGTAAACAGGTGTGCTGCGCAGAAGTACTGATTCTCTCAGAATGTGAAGCGACTTCAAAGATGGCTGTGTGTATAAACTGCACCAAGATTGCCATAAATAAACACATAGACAGTGAGGGCAAAGATGCAATGTCTTTTCTCCCTCAAAACACCACCCTCCCACAGCTCATCATAGGATATGTAGGAACACTGCTAGCTTTCCCGTGTTTTCAAATAAAGTCAAGCCTAAATCCTTTGATAAGTATACAAAGAGTGAAATTTTATTTTATTCAAAAAATCATCTGTTTAGAATTCTGACATTCATCTTAATTAAAAGCCTCCAAACAGACTTGGAGGGTCTTTTCAGTCTGCTCGTACTTGTAACATTCCATATGTAGGAATCAGCCTAAGCCTAAATCACCCCCATCACCACCCATCCCACATACACACAGCGCGGTCTTTGGGAATTTGTGCCCGCAGTATTTGGAGCATGTTGTGATTTTGCATTTACTCAAGCCATTAATGATTGCCTTAACCATTCACATGTTTGGCAGGGATTATTGAGATTTTGCAGTTTTGAAGAGTGGAAGGGCTGGTAATGGTACCATTCTGCAATGGCTCTGCCTCTGTTTTATAGGGCAGTAAACATTGTAATCCACTGGCTCACAACATCTGGGGAAATAATCCTTCAGTGGGTCCAGATGCTCAAATAAGATAAATTCCACACAGACTGTGCTGCTTGCTTCCAGCTCTCTAGATGTATTAGAATTTTTTTAACCATTAGATCTTCACAATAATAATAGTGATGATAATTCTGCAATGTGCTTGTAGACTTGTAGTACTGTACTAGAAATAAGAAATGGGTGCATTAACTTAAAGTTATGTTTTCACAAAGGCTACAGCAATAGACTAAATGAAGTGGAACTTGGTGGGGGGGGGTTTAGGATGATTACTGAAAAAAACATCCTTTACTGTTAAATACAGAAACAAATTACTTTCTCCAGCCCTTTTCACATCACAAAGAAAAATGTACCTAATGCAATGTGGTATATAGAAGTATTATTTTCAGTCCTTCACTTTGCTACAGATTGGATTACGTTGTGGTTTCCCAATTATTTTGCTTATGTGTTTTTTTTCTTGGATATTTTTCATCTTGTTAAACTTTGAACATTTCTTTAGCTTCTAATGACTCTTCCCTGCAGACATTCAAAAAGAAATGCATTTTAATGTTGCTTTCCTCTCTTCAAACATAACTTCACCCCCCCCCCCCCCCCATCTTATATTCTTAATGCTTATTGGAAACACTTCCAGTTGCAGGTATAGTGGGCCCTTCTGTTTGTTTAGCATTAAAATATGTTGATCGAGGAGTACAAAAGATGCAGCTCCCTTTTGTAAGGTGTGAGAGCACAGTTCACCCAGGTCCCTGAAGCAACAGTCCCAAGATCCTGCCAGGGATTTTTAGTGGCTGCAGTTGTTTTTATTGCCAGTTCTCACTTGATAAGAGACTTGTGAGCTTTTTGGAGTAAATGTGTTTTGACTGTTACCTTTACGAAGGGAGAATGAAAGACTACCAAACCGTCCATTAAAATATGCAATTCTAAAGCTTCCCAGACAATAAAGAAATGCAGACAAACTAATCAGCATTTTTCATTTTGATGTTACTTTTTAGAACTGTAGCTTTCCTGACTTTTAGTATGCGAGGTCATTCATATTGCTGGAAAAACCATTAAGAAATTATAATTAGAACTTGTTACTTGCCTGCTGCGATTTCCTGTCTGTCTGTGGGACTTTTCCCAGACTTTTACTGTATAATATCTTTGAGGAAGGGATTGCACAAGTGTCTTCCTACTCTGTGCTTGACCTAGAGAGGCGGATGTTGGAGTTTTTGTGAAGTGACATTAAGATACAGTTGTTGCAAAACAGACATCAAAATGATCTTTGATGCACTTGAAACATTGCCTTTCCCAAGACTAATGACCGCTGGCTGGAGATGGAGTGGGGCCTCCCTTAATTAAAGGGTTTCTGCTTCCTCTTGAGAACAGTCCTGCAGATATGTAAAATAAGATAAATGGAGGAATCGCATACAAATACAACACTGCCAGCAGCATAAAAGAAATTCTGCACAAATGCACAGTGATGTAACCAATGTTACACTTTGGTGTTACACTAAAAGAGTGATACCGTACTGCTTTGAACAGATTTGTTTTTTCTGCAAGGAAGTGATACTGCGAAAACTCTGTCGTGTCTGTGTCGAGACAGTAACCTCAGAGGACTTTGGTTATTACAGACAAGGCCTTTCCCAGTGGTGTTTGCGCAACGCTCTGTAATTACTGTTTGTGGGCATGTCATTACCTTGAAAGAACAATCTTTAAATATGGCTGGTAAATGTATCATACAGATGAGTCTCCTAAATCCTAAGACCACGTTACTTCTTTCAGCTGCTGTGTAAACAAGTGGACCTTTAAGTGGTAGTCAATAAACCAGGGAACAAACATAACTCTTCTGCTTGAGGGGCCTCTCTTTCCTTATCAAACCTGCTTCAGTGTCAGCTATACACTGGGGAACATGTCAGTAAAGTCATTTGTCTCATCAATACATTGCATTAGTAATTAACTTTTGTATTTATATGTCCAGATATACTGGTTGAGTAAATGTATATTTGTGCACTTAAAATGTTAAGCACTTCAGTTTATAAAGCTTAACTTGTATCTCTCAGCATACTTTAGGCCTTAAAGGAAATTTGCCTACATTCCACATAATGCTGGCCATTGTGAAGGTTGTTTTATTTTATTGTAAAGCATTTGCTTTGGAAATCTTTCTAGTTCAAAAATAGATTAGAGGTTGCACTCTATAGTTTCTCTTAAGAGAAGTAAAAGTTTATTATTTGTTTTAGTTTTGACATTATTTATATACTTAGTTTATGTCGAAAACAAAAGAATCCCATTTTTCTTGTTTTGGAGTCATTATGAACAGAATGTAGTTATTGTTATAATTGAATTGCTAGAATCTATATTTTCTGTGGCTAGAGCGTAAGATGTTTCTGACTTGTATATATTTAAAATTGTGGATTTGTGAGTTACACAGAAGTAAGTTTCTTTCAGAACCAAATAAATAAGCGGCATGCAATTTAACGTTTAAGAGACACAGAACAGCTCTGTACACCATTGGTGCTGACAGAGCACTCTAGTTAACCTTTGAACCCTCGACTGTTTGACATGGCTGTCTGTCCTGAGTCCAGAAACAACAATGCAGCATCATCAATCTCCAGAGTATGTGTCACTGAGTCATGGACAGATTAATGGTTGTTTGCATTTGTTCCAAATGATAATACAGAGTCCTCTGTATTCCTGACCAGAGCACATAACGTGAATCAAGTTAAGCGAGATATCTAAATCAGTTTTTTGAGAAATTTGAGCTATCTCAAACCTAAGTTAACTTTGCAATATCTAGAAATTTAATATCAATAAAAGTCTTGAATTTAAATCTCATTTAATTTGGCTCTCCCATTTAATGGTGGTCTTCATTGACATGCATATTTTTTTTACTTGAGTCTTTGTTTCATGTTAGTTACATCTTTGGTGTTTTTGTTTAGAAAAGACGCACAGAAACAAAAAAGACAAAAGTCATAGTTCTTTCTTTGCTTTGCGCACGGGTCTTTGTTTCCCCTGTTTTTACAGACGCTTCTCTTGTTTTATGGTTTCAGCACGTCTGTGTTCCAGTAATGTGAAAACAGCACAAAAGGAGCTGAACGTATGAAGTGCCCAGGCAAATGGGTTTAAGGGCTCTTCATTCAGCAACACTCTCACTCTTTGAACGCTCCACTTCAAGAACTGGCACACAGAAACAATTTTGACAAAACATTTGCCTCTGCTGTTTCTCGGAACAGAATTCTAATCACTGAGCACAGCCCCTGCTAACAGATTTTCCACAGGCCGTCTAGGACAGTAGACATCAAAATGAAACTATAAACCTTGTCAAGGCTTGTAAAACGGTTAAAAACAAAACTGAAGTTTAAGTAATAGTTTCAGAGAAGTCAATCAAACCGCACCGTCATTAATTTCGTAGGCCGAATAAGATGATTGAATAATCATCTTATTGCATGTTTTGTAAGGTAAACAAAGTTGATACCACTTCATACAGCTGGGTGGCTTGGGGCCATCTAGGTAAAGGATGGCTCTCCGCTAGGATGTGAAACAACCACCTGTGGTCAGAGGTGCCTAACTAGTTCTCCAGACCGCCACCATTGCACGTTGAAACCAGAGAGTGAATGTCCTGATGCACAGCTCAGCACAGCTGAGTGTGGTGAGGCTTCTAGGCTGGAGGTGTGTTTGGATTCTGACGGTGTTGTCTCCACAGCAGAGCCACGAGCTGGGCAGTGGCAGAGAGCTGTAAGTAGCTGCAGGCTGAACTCCCGGAATGGGAATGCCGGAGTGGTGCTCTGCTGGTCTAGCGGGCAGAGTGATCATGTTCTCCATGCTTGTGTGCGACCAGTGGCTATGAGGCGTGAAGCGTGTTGGGGAAACACAGCAGGAAGTAATAAGGGGAGTGTGCGTGGGCTGCTGTCTGAGTAGAAATGGGAAGGTTTCGCTGGTCCTCTCACCGGGGGTGTTAAAAAAAGCCAGAAACTAGCAGAACTTGGTTCCTGATCTTTGGACACACTTATTATTTCCAAATCTGTCTGACCCCTTGACTGGTGTAAGTGTGAAAAATGCCCTGTGTGAGTGTGAAAGCATGAACGGTTCTTGTTCTGGGCTTTTGAAAATCTGTCATGTTTGTCTGCACTGGAGCAAAATATACTGTTTTCTGTGTTTCCTTGTGGGAAGGTGTTACAGTTTGCTGAACTTTGGCTTTGTATAATTAGGATTTTAATTTATTTCTCATCAGTTTTTAGGTTATTCACCTGATAATATAAAGATGGGTTCATAAAAAATATCCAAATGATTTTGCAGGCAATAAAATGCTGTGCTTTGTTTTACAGAATCCTAATGCAATAGAAGAAAATCTTGCAGCAGACTTGTAATTGCACAGCAACATTTTGCTACATGTTAATACTTTTAATAATGTTGTGCAGGACAAGAGAATCCTTCTGAGGATATCCTTCAAGTTTATTTATTTAGGAAAGTATAATAAAAAGGAAATTGTAAATCCATGCAACAATTATTAAATTAAGGCTAGTGCTGATTCATCAGCAGTGAAGTACTAATCCAATTTTAAAATACATCATGGCACATTTTCTGTGTTTTTTTGTGGGAATTAGCATTTTCCTACGGGCTTTTTTTCTGCAGCTAAAGTTAATTAAATGGGCCACAGGACGGAAAAAAACATGCAGATACCAAATCAGGCACAGACACAGCACACTATCGAATCTACCTACGGTGATGTGAAGGCAAGCTGTCCTAGTTCTCTTGCTGATACAGTGCATCATCAGTGATCATGGAAAACAGGCAGCAGTGAGGAATAAATATTCAGATGCAGACAGGCAGAGAATGCTTTGAGACAAAGGCACAGATAGAGTGGAGCAGACACTGGCATACATATTAAACACGCACGGGTAGACTGCAAAACAGACAGTGTCGCGGCGCAAAAGAGAAGTCTCACAGAAAGACAAAAATATCCTGTGCACAAGCACGGCACAAAGGATGCACCCACACGCATGGATATGCAGAACATAAAATGTCCCACACATAAGGGGTTTTCACCTCCAGCTTTGCATTAGTTATCCCTGTGCCCGAGTCTTGTACAGTACGTGTTCCTGTGTATGTGTATGTTTGGCTGCGTCTATAGAAATAAATTGCTCACCATGTGCCGTGAGTTTAGAACATATGTGAGCCAGGGTGTCTTTTGACCTGTGGGCATGAGCGGTGTCTGCGCTCAAGGTGCTGATATAAATAGAGACAGCCTCTCGGAGACAGATGAGTTTGAGGAGAGCATCGCCGCGGTGTCAGTCGCCCCTCTCCCCCATCCCTGCCTCAACCCCCAGCAAGTTTGCCAGGGATTCAAGCAGAGACTCCAGATTGTATCGGAGAGCAGGGGACGCCGGCAGTGTCTGACGCACTTAAAGAGCGGGGAGGCTGTGCCAGGACTGGGGAAGTGTGCGAAGCAGAGAGGGAGGGGAGAGGGGCAGGCGGCACTCAGCAGGGTGCCGGGTCCGGCAGACTGCAGCCAGGCTTCTGCACAGCCAACATTGCTGAACTTGCTGGCGTTCCTTTCGAGCTGGATTGTAAAGGACACCTCAAACATGGGCCATATTGACATATGGGCACTTCCTTACGAACTGTGCTCTGAAAGGCTCCAGTCCTTCCTCAGTGACTCATCTTCATTAAGATGAGCACTTATATACCCCTTTATAATTAAATGCTGACTTTTGTCTTTCTTTCTCAACATTTTATCCCTCACGTACTGCAGAACTGCCGAAATGAGCTGCCTTCACGAGTCTCATAATATCGTTCCTATTTACTGAGTGTGTTTGCTGGAACATTAACAGAAAGCACTAGGAAGCCTTGATAAAGATCAGAAATTACTGTGGCAGAGTCTATAATGTTGCAGTAAGTTCAAAGAAGAAAGAAAAATGAAGATGTAAATTTTCAGGAATGTCTGCTATCTAAAAAATTCATGAATAGAAAAAAAATGCATTTTAATTTTAATTGCTGAGATTAATATTTCTAAATATCTTTTGCCTTGCAGCCTGAATGAAAACCATAAAAGGCTCTGCTTTCATGCTGTATCTCAGAACACAGAGCTCTTACAAGACCTAATTTAGTTTTTTTTCCCCTTTTCTGGATTGTTTTTAGTATGAACCCCTCCTTCTTGCCCAAACCCCACACACAAGTCAAAAAGTGGGTGTTGAGCAGCATGTACTTTCAGTGGATTACTGCATCAGCACTCCTGATGGCTGGTCCTATCTGTGTGGCTGTGTTGGTTACAGAATTTTTCCTTTGTCGTGGACAAGCCTCTTCAGCTGCTTTGACACCATATTAAGAGGCACGGGAGTTTGGAGATTTTTTTAAGTGCCCAGTAATAAACTCCAGCAGTCCTCAGGCACTTTTATCAAGAGAGATAAGAGGGTGTTATCTTGGAATTCCTAGGTGCTCCCTGGTCCAATCTGTAGAGGAATTACCAGTATAACCCCAAGTCATTTCTCAGGAAGAATTCTGATCCCTGCTTCTTTAAATCAGTGGTTGTTAATTACACAACAAATTGGCAGCAGAACATCTGTTAAATCTCTGATAAGACAGCTTGTCATCTCCAACAGACATGGCAAGATGTATTCTCGCAGTTTTGCTTTTGCTGGAGAATCGGTGAGTGCTCAACGATTGTATTGATCAATCATAAATCATTTCCACTTTAACAATATGGCGCTTCCTTAATTGTTTTGTCAGTTGCATTTTAGCTGTGTTAGAAAATGTAGTGAAAATTAAATATTTTCAACACATTCTGGTAATTTATAAGGACTCTTTACTATGGTATTTACTGCATTGCATTTCATAGATGAATTGCAATATTTAAATGTTAGATGTATGTTTGTATATATGAGTACAGAAAATGGTGTATATAGAGCACTATATGGTGTGTACTGTATATGCACGTATAGCAAATACACATTTCTAAACATGATCCACAATTCTGTATTCAT
The DNA here is from genome assembly GCF_059453375.1 of Lepisosteus platostomus. Lineage (NCBI taxonomy): Eukaryota > Metazoa > Chordata > Actinopteri > Semionotiformes > Lepisosteidae > Lepisosteus > Lepisosteus platostomus. Next base: position 8,749,447 of record NC_142635.1, on the reverse strand, counting down.
AAATGGGTCTCAATTCGAATTTTCACAGCTATGTTTTTCTATTCTAAAATTAATTAATGTCTAAAGATTTCACGTCGTTGTGATTAAATGAATATGTAGACTGGAAATGACATCTACTGTACCTCCACCTCACTTTCAAATCAGCATGAGTCGAGCCAGGGATGTAGGTTCTCGCTGGAATTTAGGGGGAATTAGGGGGTCTAATCACTAATCACTAATACTCAGAAACAAAACAGAGACACGCTCTTGGGTGTGTGTGTGTGGGGGGTGGGAGCGGGGATTATTTCTTCTTCTGTCTTTCACAGAAGTAATTTCCTCAGCGTTTTGTTCATTTCCTTCTGCGATAACAAAATAAGGAAACGTCCTTAGCATCTAGCTCACGCCTGGGAAACTCCAGAGAAGGCAGAGAGTGAACAAGCCCCTAGACCACTTCCCCCTCTTCCCCTGCTTGCACTGCTACAGCCACACAGATAGCCCAAACCACCCAGGCCTCTGCAGCCACAGAGCCCGGACAGAGCTTCTGTGCTTGAACTGCAGATTGTCTGTTATCACAGGGATCTCAGGACTGCAGTTACAAGGTAATTACACCCTGTGGAGATTTGAGAACAATGGTGACTGGAGTATTTTCATTTGGATAAGGCTGCAGTTTCTCATTAAAAATTCTTTTCATTACATAGCATTAAGCCAGTTATAAAAAAAAACAACAACACAATGCCACTTGTGGTAGTCGGTGTTAAATTAATGGAATTTTCAACCTCTTTCACCAGAGAGCAAATTTGGTAGCGTCCCGCAATTAACAAACGTGTTCCCAACATATTCTGTGGACAAGACAGAATAAAAGGGTTGTCAGACAGTGTAATGGAGGGACAACAACAATGTGATATTGGTACTCGTATTAGAGAGTGAGCATTTAAGGACCTGGCCTGTGATGTTTGTTTCAATCATCGTGCAACTTTGTGGGTCACTCTTAAGAGAGACAAAATAAACACAGCTTAGTTCTTAGTTTGTGTAAAAGGCTCTGTGGGTTTCCTTTGCTGCTCTGGGTATATTCAGCTTTGGGCATATGGAGGATATCTGTCGGATCAAGATCAAGAAATAATAAATGGAAAGATACTAGAGCTGCATATATTTAAGCATCTTAAAGATAAAAAGCTACCTTTTCCTGCAGATGTCTGGATATTGAGTGAATATTCGTGTGTGCAGCTGCGATACAGTTGTAAATGCCCTCTGACCTTTTCTGCGGTAGCCTGGCCAGCATCAGAACAAATCAGCTCATTATCTTTCTTAAAGATCCAGACTCATATAAGAGCTGGAAAAATGTCATGTCATCAGGTGCGTGTTAAGAAACAAAAATAAAGAACCGTGAAAGTGGAAGGCTTTGTGGAGTCCCCTCGCGTGGCGCGGTCTGGTGAGACTCCGGAGCGTCGAGGGTCGCGCCTCGGAGGAGCCGGCCGAGGCCGGCATCCACCTCGCCCTGTCCCCGGCTTCCTGTTCCCCGCAGGCCGTCGGACAGGATGTGCCCCGCTCAGGGTGCTCTGCTGTGGCTAATTCCTCGGAATGCGGCCGCAACCCGATCAGGATGTGTCTGCTCTTCCACCCAGCTGTGTTCTGTCGCAGCCGGCTCCCCGGCCCTGAACCTCTCTCCCGGTGACTTTTATTAGCTCTGCGCCCAAGGGGTTTTATTACAGCCTCCCAGACAACACGTTACAGCTGGGCTGCAGCCCCGCTGTCGCACACACACCAACAATATGTTATTCATGCTCCCCCACTTGGATTGACAAACCCTAGCGGGGCGTACACATGCCTTGGTTACAATCCCTTTTCGAGATGATGTATGCACGGGGCCTGCATTTAAAGTGTGTAATGTCATGGGAGAGGAAGATATGTTTGGCCTGTTCATTCATTGTTGAAACAGTAGAACTTATTTCTTACTTTATTGGATTCTGGAACAGGGAGGTCCTCAGGGTTTCCCTAAATCTCACTTTCTTCCCATGGAACATCTATAAACATTTCAAAGTCCAACATGCATTGCTTTGGGCTTGCTGTTGTGCTTTGTAATTTCCATTTAATGTGATTTCAGTTTAATCATACGGACCTTAATGTCTCCAGACATTTCAAAGCTCAGCACATAAAGTGTTGCTCCTGATGTTTTGCTTTATCTATATGTAAAGGCGTGATGCTGATGGTTTCTGGTTCCAACTGCATTACTGACAAGACATTGAGGTTTCTGGTGTTGTCCATATTGCAGCACACCCAATTGAAATTGAGACCAGGCACACACACACAGGCTATGCTAATGTAATGGGTCTCATAGTATAACGTCAGGCTCTTGTATTGACAGTCTCTCCCCAGGGCTCTCAGAAGCAAGGGGCTGATCCTGTGGTGGGTGTTTGTGCTGTTTTTGTCGACCGCACAGCTCCATTGCTGAGAGACATGGCAAATCGAATCCCCAGTCCTATTGCAGGGGCTACAGTAATTAAAACTAGATACTGATTTGCATTAGGAACTATTGTTAATAAGCTAAAAAAAGGGTGGTGAACATGTGGCAGCGTAATCTGCAAATTTAAGTGACAGGTCTGTCAAGCGAGTAAAACGTGCTGTCTTCGCTTGTGTGACACAAAAAAAAGAATCACAAGATTTGCGTGTTAATTCCTTGCTACTTCAGCCAATTTAAAGAGAGCCTTTTTTTTGTTAATGCTTAAATTGCTTTAGAAGTACTTTACCTGGGGCCAATAAGATTTCCTTGAATGGCATATTGTGAATGCTTGGGGAAAAGGCTTAAGCTGTGGGCCTTCAAGTCCTAAAGCACCTTTTCTATGTGCAGAGCACCTCAAGGTTTTCTAAGATAAGGCAGCAAAAACAAAGGCCTGGTAAACGATTTCAAATGTGCTGGAGCACTCAAGTGCTTATCTCTCCACCTGAAATCTTCACAGGAACTGGCAGTGACAATGAAGAATGTGCTCATGGTGCTTCAGGAACAATACAGCTTTTTGTGTGAGGATTGTGCCACTGTTTGCTGACAGTGGGTAATAAAAAATTCTAGGTTATTTGCAAAGTGGGGAAAAGACATTTCTGTCACAATGTCAACAGATTTGGAGTTGGAGTAGTTAGTTGACTTGTTTGCCTGTTTGTTTTTCCAAGGGCACTCATGTAAATATGGTTTTGAGCACACTATGTTGTAACTGAGATTTAACCACTCACCTCCTGTGGTTCCGAACTGAACTAAGACAGCAAACCTCTCCAGTCGGGGAAAAAACCGATGAAAGACCCAAAAACCTCTTCGACTAGGAAAAACAGATAAAAGACTCCTCACACAACGGCGTCATGTAGCATCCATAGCGTCAAGCCAGCAGCCATATCACCCTGCAACTCACAACTGGCAACCCACTGAAGCTAAGCAGGTGTGAGCCTGGTCAGTACCTGGATGGGAGACCTCCTGGGAAAAACTAAGGTTGCTGCTGGAAGAGGTGTTAGTGGGGCCAGTGGGGGGCGCTCACCCTGCGGTCCATGTGGGTCCTAATGCCCCAGTATAGTGACGGGGACACTATACTGTAAACAGGTGCCGTCCTTCGGATGAGACGTAAAACCGAGGTCCTGACTCTCTGTGGTCATTAAAAATCCCAGGGCACTTCTCGAAAAGAGTAGGGGTGTAACCCCGGTGTCCTGGCCAAATTTCCAATTGGCCCTTACTAATCATGACCTCCTAATAATCCCCCTCTATGAATTGGCTACATTACTCTGCTCTCCTCCCCACTGATAGCTGATGTGTGGTGAGCGTTCTGGCGCACTATGGCAGCCGTCGCATCATCCAGGTGGATGCTGCACATTGGTGGTGGTGGAGGGGAGTCCCCATTACCTGTAAAGCGCTTTGAGTGGAGTGTCCAGAAAAGCGCTATATAAGTGTAAGCAATTATTATTATTATTATTATGAAGCATTTTAGCTTCTGGAGCCCCGAGTTTAGGTTGGTAAAGTTCTGTTAACTTCTTAGACGTTCTAATTTGTCTGCAAAAGCTCAGTTTGACATCACATTAACAAATATTTTCCCCCTTTTAGTCTACAGCGTCTGGGTGTGCAACCACATTAACATTCTATGCTCATTCTAGAATGTTCTTGAATACTTGTGCTTGACTCCCCATGATCAAGCTTTCTTTTATCTGGCAAGGCTGAGACATTGTAAATCACCAAGAATTGCCCTCAAAGTACAATCCTTGTTGACTCGCAACATCATTTCTCCATGCTGTTTAAGCATTTTTTGTTTGGCCATCACATTTGCATAACGCTAGAGTTGCAACACTTCCTTACGGTATAGCTTGGTGTCTGCTAATGTTACCTGACACTAATTTATGATTTTATTTCTTTTCCTGGAGCATTGAGGAGATTCCTACTTTCTTTCTCTACCTGTTTCTGCCGTCTCCTCATTTCTCACACAAAATGTATCCAGGCTGCTGACAGGACTCAGGTGTCAATGTTACGTTGGAGCTGACAGAAAGTTTTGAAGCTGTTTTGTTAATCTCTTTACAAGACTCTTTTCTTTCTCCTCCAATCACTGAGACCTCCAGCAAAGACACTGTGTTAGTGCAAAACTGTGCCAAATAATTTCCTTTTTGAATGCGGCCAGCCCGTTTTTTCCCTACTTTAACAGAAACCTAATTGTAAAGGCCATGGCTTTATGGCCTGTACTTGTTATTCTCATGCAAGTACCCCTTTGTTGTCAGCAGCAGTGTCAAAGAATGGGATTGAGGTGGTGGTCGTTGGGGGGGGGGGGGTTGGTGGTAGAATCTCCACTCTTTTTCTCCCAGTTTCACTTAGGGAAATAAGGCAGCATTTGCAAATCAATTCCTAGGCTTCAACTGAAGAAGAGAGAAGGCAGGCTGTAAAACAACTAACGGAGGCGGGGGGTGGGGGGGGGGTGGGGTTTGTAAAAAGAATTGCAGATGAGGGTAAAAAAAGGAAAGTTAGTCATTCCTCTGTACCCTTTCTCTTTCTCTCTGCCCCTCTTTCTCCTCCCTTCTCTCTAGTCTCTTTTCTCCCTTTCTCCTTCCCTCAACTGGATGCTATATCTATAGCAACTGTATTTACTGGAATTACAATCTGAAAAGGGCTTTACAGCCACAGACAAATTGCGTGAGCAGTGGTGAGGGGCGAGGGGTGGAGGGGAGTATGAGGTTCTAGAGGGGTGGTTTGATTTATTTTTTAATGACTGAAATTGAAGGAGCCATTTCAGGGTTTACCAAGCCCATACTGACTGAGCTCGGGTGTCAGGGGTGTGTGTTGGATCCCTATTGAAACAACTGCTCTTGTCGGTCGTCTTCATCCCGACAGAAACCTAAGGACCAATGCTTGTTTGAATAAATGAATTAAATCACAGCTTACAAATATAATCCAGTGAATAAAGATGAATATAATATTGTCCAATGGAAAATGGCTGTTGTGAGTTACAAAGCAGAAAGCTGGGTTTATATTAACTAGGGCTGTCTGTGGTAATCAGTGAAAGTTTGGGGGATGAAAAGGTTCCTTTTACAGGCTCTTAAAAAATTAGCAATCATTAAACTGACCCCTGACCTCTCCAAGGGGATTGGGAACTGTTGTCAAGGAGATACCCAACTATGGCACCCTGACTCCAGAGCCCGATCACAGAAGAGAGAAAGCACCAACACTCAAAACATATGCATCTGACAGTCAGCACCTCAAAAATTCACTTGCCTTTAGCTCATCTAGTTTCAAATCACATAGAACAATACCAGTTAAACAAGGAGAAGCATTAGTAACGAGTGATTTGGCAGTGTTGGCTATCATACTTGGAATGAAAATTTTCAATAACATTGTATTTGAATATGCAGCCTTACTCGGTCATGAAAGCAGGTGATTCTTTACTATTAGTTACTTGAAGAAGGTCGTGAAATGTTATTGTTCTGCGTCTTATTTTTCTTTAAATTTTAGTTTACACGATTAAAACGGCTCTCCATTGAGTGGAAGGTCTGACCGATGTACAGATCCATCCGCCCACAGCTGTGCACGCCGATCGATAGGTGAAATCATGTACAGTGTGGAGTGATTTGTAGGCTACAGGTAGGCCCATGGATTTATAGCAGGATGCGTTGTGTTCTCTAAATGACACGTGCGCCCGGCCCCTCAGCCCCATGCGCTGCAAACCGTCGTGCCTGCTGTGGTTTTGTGTGAGTGGAGAGGGAAGGAAAAAACACCCCGTTTTGTAAAAATGAAATAAATCTGCTTAGCTCTGAAAAGCCAGCTTTGGCAGCTTTTGCTTCCAGCCCCAGTGACACCGGCGTTTTAGAGCAAGCTGGCAGCTGCAGTCATCTGCTGTGCTGTGCTGTGCTTCCTGCCTGTTACAGCAAGGTCACCTCTCTGACTCAATAACTTAAAAGAACTGCAAGCACTGCGCTGTCTCTCGATTCAGGTTTACTGCTATCTTCGTTACAGCACAAACTGGGCTCGGCTGCTGCTTCTGCATGCTTCCCTTCACTCCTTTATCTCCTGCTCTGAAATGCCTGTAGCATACCCATTAGGTTCAGGCGGTGGCTGGAAAGCAGTCTGCAGAGCTGGGAAGGGAGTTAGGCTTTGTTTTCTCAAAAGCTGCCCTGTTTGGAAGGGTGTAACTATGGCAAATGTGTTACAGGATTCAGTACAATTACCAGCCTCAGTCCACCATCAATCTCATTACATTCTGGTGGAACCATGTTCAGAATTGATCTGAAGCCCCGACACAGTAACGCTGGAAGGTTTTCTTAACTTTGGACTGATTTTGCATTCGAAAAGAGCTTTCATTGTGGGGATTTACATAAAACAGGGACAATGGCTGTTAGTTGTGCTGTTTTGTTTTTAGAGAAAAACCTTCTGTATTGTGGAAAAGGTCCCTTTATACCATGTGTGTCTTGTTCTGCACCCTCCTCCTGTGCTTCTGAAGGGGAGGATCCATGGGTGTCTGTAAGTGAGAGTGTGCTTGTTGTCTGATGTTAACGGGTGTCTCTCACATGCTGTATGCTTGTGACACCGGGCCTTGCTCAGAGATTGTTTAAGAGAAAGGCAGATTTTTAATGGGCCAGTGAAAGTGAAAAACAAGATCTGATGTCCCTATCCCTTTCATTTCCAGAATGTCTATGTGTGTGTGTTTAAATATCAAGAAAGAACAGGCATTCAGAAGAGTTAATTACATAAATATTCAGATAGTTGGGATGAATGACTTCAGAGTACTTTTTTCTGCTTGGCACAAATGACTTTCAGATTTTTAAATGTATGCATTCAAAAGCACAACTAAGAATGTACAATATCAAATGGATGGGAAAAGAACAGCCTATTTATGTCATTTTTCCACACCCTGTCTAACAATAAGATCAGTGTGATTTCTTGACTCATCAGTTGATACATACAGGCAGTATGGGTTAACAGAATACTTGGATATTCTGAACAGCACTCTAGAACAGACTGCAGTTCAACGCAATTGTGTTTTCAATGTAAAACTGATAAAATCCAGTCAGATAACATCTTGTGACTCTGCTTCCAAGAATATTGTATGTTCTCTCTAGCTTAGTCCAAATCTGCATGCAGTGCTTCATGCAGTCTCTCCTCTGCAGCTATCTGAAATGGTTACTCAAATGGAATCCATCAAATACCTTAATCAAGTGTATTCTTTTCATCTTAGTCAATCTGCACGTATCCACACACAGCTCGCACCATGCAGAATAGTGAATACAGCTTCCAGGCTTGACTGTTCTAGTGCATTGTTTGCTTGTGTATCCAGAACGTGATCTTGACATGTTGCAGTACATTCACAAACTCGGCTAGATCGATTTTGGTTTAAAAAAGCAATGCTTGAGCATATGTCGCCTGCTTGGGCGTCTTTGCATTGGCTTTCCACAGATTTCAGAATGAGATTGTTTAAGGGCTTTAATGCCTTGTCTCCTGTGAACATCAGTGGACTTAAGCATCTGCATGTCATTTGCAGTGTCTTCAGACACTGGGTTTCCTTCAGTTCCCATCACGAGGCTCCACGCACTGGGAGATGTGCTTCCTGTTGTACCTCCAGCACCGTGGAATCATCACCTGGCCTGAAAATGAGTCACCACTTGCAATATCTGTCTTAAGAGTCATTTATATACCCCGGCTTTTAATTCTGTTTACATTTTGTATATACAATGTCTCTTTTGATTATTTTATTTTGAAGCATCTTGAGATGATGTACCAGCAAAGATGCTATACAGTAGGTACAGTAAGTAAATACAATATAGAGCTATATCACAAGTAAGTAAATGCTGTACAGTGTGTAGTAAGGTAGTTGTTATTAAAGATAGTAGAACAGCTGAACTGAAGTCCAGGGATGTTACAGTCGTACTATATAATTTACTAATACTAGTACTAGTCCAGGGATGTTACGGTGATACTATATAATTTACTAATGCAATCCTGTCTTGAGTACAGTGCTCAATACTGGTCAACATTTTTCAAACACATTGCAGTTGGTAAAGATTTCAGCAACCAAGACAATACCAAAAATAAAAGGTATGTTGCGTACATAAACTGTACCAAAAAGATCATCAGATCCCTGCGAGGCGCTTTTCTCAAAGTTTTGGAACTGCTAAAATTTGTCAAATTTCTAAGATGCCTTATACTACTGAATGGTTGTAATTTCTTTATAAACAGTCTGGTGCTTTGTGTCATTACAAAATAAGGAAATTAAGGATTAAGGTAAAATTGAAAGCATTGTCTTTATTCTTAAAAATGTGCTTGCGGGAGCTGTATATATCTCAACTCACAATCAGTCTGCTTTGGTTCAGTATAGTTTATCCGCGTGGGTCTGGGTGCAATTTCCCTTGGTATTACATGGGATAGCTGCCCTCCTCTCTCTTCTTTGTTCCAGTGGTCGTAGTCTCAGGTTATTTCCCTGTACAACTGCCCACCCCTTCAGCCTGGCTCCGCCTCTCAGCTTCATTCAGCCCTGATGGCCTGGCACGAGCAGTACAATCCTTATATATTGCCAAAGTTATTACATATTGTCCAGTGGGCACCTTTACTCTGGTGTACCTAGCATGATGGAAACTGATGAGTTCAACAGTTCAAAATTGAACTAATGAGTTCAAAGGCAGACAACCCTTAACTGGTAGACAAACGCTGAGGTGCGCTTTACAGACACACAACTCTGCCAATGACCAAGCATGACATCAAGCTAGGAACATTCTAAGAGCAGGAGGACTTGTATCCTTTAATTTAATTTTCTCCATTAACATTCCTGGGTGTGAATGGGTTCCTTAAAGGAAACACAAGTGAACAACCCATACAGTATTTGGCACACGTTTTCACACAGTCTCAATTTGTTTTGTTGTTTTGTTGCTCCCCTGCCCTGATTCAGAGTCCAGGTGATGTGGTACCCTGTGGCCACACTGCAAACAGATTAGCTCAGTTTCCAGAGTCTATTCCCCTTTAAAAACCTCTGTGTAACATTTCCACTTGGGCAAGTTTCGCAGCCCGGCCTGTAATATTTATAAAGCTGCTCTCAGCGCCTTGTCCTGCTGGGTCTCCAAACCTACCCCCTGCCAACAAAAGTCTGTTCCACTTTCTATATGTGTCTCCTGAAAGCTATTAGCTGAACTCTGCTGGTCTTGCCTCCTCATTTCCCAGCTAAAAACAAGCCCCCTGTAGAAAGGTTTTGTATGATTTTGGGCAAACGCAGGCTTGCAAAATCTACTCCCACATTAAAATCTATCAGGCCTGCCCCTACAGAGATATCAATACCCTATTTATATCTCTACTGTAGCTTTTGTGTCCTAATGACAACTTAACAAGGAAATATTCAGATGGCTGAAAATTCTTCAAAACCATCTGAATGTTTTACAATTATACATTGTCATATCTATAGAACTGTCTCCTACCAAGATATCGCTGCAATGGCATAACTGGCTTAACTATTCTTTAAGAAACAAAGAAATGTGTTCTGATTCAATTTCTGAAAATAATAGATCACAGAAATGTTGGCTCTTACAGTTCCTCCTGCCTGTCTTCTTATTCTGTCTTTATTAATACCTTAAAGGAAAAAAAGATTACCGTCTTTTTTTAGAAAGGAAGTAAATCATGTCTTTCGTACAAAATGTTATGAGGTATTTTCTTTCCTTTGATAAAAATCAGCATCACAAATGTGGTTTCGGTTATCCAATGTATATTGGGCCAAGGGCAGTAGAGAAAAATCAAAGCATCTGTTTTTACTGTTATTTATTCAAGTGTTGCTGGTTTTCTACATCACTTGTTTATTTGCATCACAAAGCCACTGAAAGCTGAAATCTTCCTCATTCAAATTGTGTGGTTTGACCAGTACCGCTTAATAACATTCCCATTTTTGGAATTTTTCATTTATTCAAATCCAGTTGGGTAATTGGGTGTGTACTGAATTTTGAAATTGTAATTCAGGACAGAAACACAGTAGGTGGTTCACACTGAAAGGTCTCTGATGCAGCATCTTCTCTGATCCCCGTTGTAAGAAATGTATTTTAGGCCGTGGTCTGTCATGTCCCAAAATGGGTCACATATGACATCAACAGACTTTATTGGAAGACGCAGTGATTCTGCCCCAAACCGAGACAGTGCTTTAATTAAATTGAGCTTTCCCTAAATGAAACAGATGTTTACATCTCTAGAAATATTTACATATGAAAACAGCCATGAATAAAACATTTGTCTGAAGAGGTAAACCAGGAGTATGAAGTGGTTCTCCTTCAGGTTTATGTTTACGGACAGAATTCTCTCCTTTCATGTTTTTTTTTACTCTTATTTTGCTTGACTTCAAACAACCGCCCGGTCAAGGGCGTCAACGAGCGACCGCCTTTAACCGAGAGACCCTTCCCCCCCCCCCTCTCGTCCTGCAGGCTCCCGCCTGCGGCTCGAGGACGCGCCCCCCCACATCGTGGAGCACCCCTCGGACCTGATCGTGTCCAAGGGCGAGCCGGCCACGCTCAACTGCAAGGCGGAGGGCCGGCCGGCCCCCACGGTGGAGTGGTACAAGGACGGCGAGCGCGTGGAGACGGACCGCGACGACCCCCGCTCCCACCGCATGCTGCTGCCCAGCGGCTCGCTCTTCTTCCTGCGCATCATCCACGGCCGGCGCAGCAAGCCCGACGAGGGCGTCTACGTCTGCGTGGCCCGCAACTACCTGGGGGAGGCTGTGAGCCGCAACGCCTCGCTGGAAGTCGCCAGTAGGTCCACCGCCGCCCTCGTTCCTTTCCCGGTTCTCGCGTCGCCCGGGCTCTGTGGAAGGCTGCGCTTTCCGCCTCTGCTCTGTATGGCATTTGTCTTCCGCTTAGGATTTGAATGGTCCTGCGTGCTCCCACTGTGCACGAGTCCACTGGAGTATGGTAGCACCGTGGTCCTTATGTTAGACACTGTAGGGCCTGCAGCTCGGCCCTGTTCCTTTAGAGCTCAGTGCGGGGAGACTCCCGCTGGATGGGACAGCCACTGCGGTTTGGGCCAGGTGAGTACTGGTGCTCATTTAGCTGGACGAGCTGGTGCAAAGGGGGTGAAGCATCTTGTTCCAGAGACAGCACGGGGGGGACATTGGGGACTTGAACCCACCTCCCTCTGGCTATGTGTTCCACAGCCCTAAAAATGTTAAGGAAATATTGCAGGATATTTAAACACACGTACTGTACTGTGGTCAGGTGTGGTGTCACAGCAGTAGGAAACTAGGATAAAAGTGCCCGATTCCTTTGCAGATTTGCATATTGTAAGGATAAATTGGGTTTCACCCAGAGCAGAATTAATAGACTATACACTTAAGTCTACATTTTGAGGGGAGCAGATAAGTTCCTTATTGATTTATATGACACAGATGCTTTCAGAACGTTCCAGTTCCAAATGATCTGTTGATCAGGCCTTTAATATTATATCAGTGATTTAATGTAGTGATATCAGTAATAGTATATTAGTGTAGATCCCTAAGGAAGGATTTCAGTTATTTTCTGCAAGACTAATCAGTAGAATTCTAAACTTGGAAGTTATGCTGTTTCCTGGGAATTATAATATGCATTGTCCTCCAAATTAGAATATGCATGTTGCATGAAAATACATAATCTAGCATCTGGAATGCAGATAGAGCAAGGAGAGTAAGACCTGAGTACAGGCTGCCTTTATTTATAACTTATTTATCTAAATGGCAGTAGGTCAGATACACATAAGCTTTCATCTTCTTGTTATTTATATCTGTGTTTTAAGTGCTGTCAGAGTAGATAAGAAAAGGACAGACAAGCAAAGTATCACAAATAAAAAGAATTTTCCATTTGCAGTTATAGGCATCACCCAGAGCAGGTTGCAGTGATCTTGTACATAGAGCACTGCCTGTGTCATCACTGCCACCCCATATACTTTATACTGCTGGCCAGCTGTGCTGGGCTGTAAGAAGTGATGTTTCCACTGTTTGTCACACTGTCTGGCTGCCTTGCTGTCTGTTTCTCGCTGGCCTGTCCCTCCATCACAGGAACTACATAGCCAGCTTAGCAGGGAGCTGTTTGCTTGGGCTGTAAACCAACAGGGGGAACATAAGAACAGATATAAATAATAATAATTACAAATAATAGCCCTGTGTTGCTATTAACCAATTGAATCAGGAATGTCAGACAGAGGTGCAGAGACAGGACAGAACAGATCGCTCATCTTTTAAACTTAATGACAAGATGATAAACTAAAAGCCAACATAGCAGACTTTGCAGCAGTGATTGAAATCACAGAACAGAGATGATTAATCTACAGTGCGTTTTGTTTTCGTTTCGCGGCACTGACTTTAGAAAATTATGTTTATGACTGTGTAGCTAAGCAATTTGTTTTTAATACCTAAATTTAATGTCTAAATTACCTGTTTTGTAATTTAAAATTGTAAACAGTAAATTAAGTGAGCTTTGGTTTGTTACTAAGCTTTCTTAATGAATCACCCTAAATGTAATTGCAAAATATAATGGCACTTTTAAAATACAGATTTTAATATTAAATACAGATTACTTAATGTAAAATATTTTAATTATATGTACTGAAGATTTATTTAAATTTAATTAAAAGGCAAGTAGATTAATGAAAAATAGAACTAAGAATGAATGTTTGTTTATGTTATTAAGGGTGACTAAGTTTGAAATCTGTAGTTACTGGGTCATAGAAAAAACAGTATTTATGGTCTTTTGATTATAAATTATACATAAAATATATTAAATTTGTTTTCCAGATCAAATCTGTAACATTGGCAAGCTCCTTATTCAGCAAGAATTGCAAACTATTTATCAGTGTTCAAGGAAGCGTTAAATTTCTATAATCCTTTAATAGAACTATCACAGAATATTCCTATATATATATATTTCAATATATAGTATATATACTTTATAATAGAAATGTAAATATTACAATTATATTCTAACCCATGCCCTCTACGTCATGTTGCCACAAGAAACTTTCAGCTTTGATCATGCATGAAAAAGAAAGCAGAGAGCATTTGTTAGTGGGGCACTAGTCTCTCTCCCTCTGGCACAGATATCTTTGCTCAGGTGTCAGTCCCTGGCAGAGATACAGCAGATCTGAAGGTACCCTCACCTTTCACTTATCACTGCCAATAGCTTTCTGCTGTCTTTGACACAGAGGCCAAGCTATTGTCTGTGCTAATGGCTTCATGCAGACAGAGAGCCTGGTATAAATGCAGAGTAAGAATCTCTCTCGTAGGCGAGCCCAGAAACACTCGCAACAGATGTGTTGTCCTTGGGAACACAGTTGCTGAGGAGAAAGTGCTACAGCGAGAGAGGACACTCAATCCCAGAATAACTACTGACAAAACTGAGCCTGGTTTGGCTTCATTATATCACTGTGTTGCGGGATTTGAAATGGAGAAATGCTGACAAAGGCATTCAACAAGGATGCTAAAAAAACTGGATGCGAGTTGCATTTCTAATCATGGAGTAATCTTACGTAAAGAGTATTTGCAACTATAGTACCGACTGCAGCAATATTTTATTACTTACTGTGCTGTAAGCTGTTGTCATTTCCACAAAAAATAATGCGTTAGACCAATTGATACCGTACTCACAGTTGCAGTTATAGTTGAGGTAAAAGTACAAGCCAGATTGTCTTATCTCACCAGAACCTACCCAATTCACACCCTGGAAGGGGATGAACCCTCAAAAGGATAAACTTTTGAACTTTGTAAATAAATACCTTGCATCAGTCTAGATTGTAGCTCCTTTTCTTTCTTTTTCTTTTATGAGGGCATCTGTGTTTCAGGCTTTTGTCCAGGATTTTGTTTGTTGGGTCTCTCTGAAAGGTAGGGTCTTTCAGATGTCTTGAGGTTTGCCTCAGTTTATCAAAGGCTTCACAGGTGCCTCTTGGGAGAGGTAAACAATGTAACTGGCTACAGGTAAATATCGGACTATCTGTTCTGATTGTAGTCATAGGAACCTTATTTTAGGTGGCCGGGGTTAATGGTGAGTGATAAGGAGATGCAGTGAAGCAAGGGGAGTAAGCTTTTATCTGGACATAAAAGGTCAGAGAAGAGCAGCACAGAGACATGAGGTCACCTTGTTTCTGGGCCTTTTGGTGTCTTACAGCTAGGCCACCCCTCTTATTCTCAAATCTCTCAGGTCTCGTCCTTGTGACTTTTTTTCCCCTTTGTTCCTTACTTTTAACTACAAGATTAAAAAAAAAATTAAAAAGTACTTTTGTTGTTATGTATTCTTGGTTTCTAGAGTGAACGTTTGACTTTGATTTTGGCCCGTCTTTCCATATCTTCAGATAGACATCCAATGGAGCAGCCCGTTGCTCTACTCCAGATCTACCCTCCAGGGCGACAGCATTCACTGCAACTGTCATTTTCGGTTCCGCATGCGTTTTCCAGGGCTGTGAGTACCTGCAAGCCCTCCTGTGTGTTTCTGTCACCCCTCATATCCCACGCCGACGCTAACAAGAGCTTCCGTAGAAATGCTCGAGAGGAGCGTTTAAAATCAGGACTTTGAACGGGATGAAGCCCGAGCTTCTGCATTAAATAGCCAGGGTTGATTGAGGCGTTACGTCAGCCCTGTCCGAGTGCCAGCTGCCCAGCAGGGCTGTGTCTGCCAGGACACTGAGATGCGTTGAGCTGATTCCTTGTGCCAGCTACCCCCCCCGCACGCCAGCAGGGTGTTTTTTGGAGAGGTAGACTGAATGGACTGTGTCCATTTGCTAGCAGGGCGTGGGGTGGCCAGGGCTGCTTAATGAAAACCAGATTCCCTGGCATTTGCCCTCTTTGCCAGCATGGTGTGTGAGTTTAGTGATTACCTCAAATATTCCCCTCTGGTGCCAGCCCGGGATTATATTCGATGTGGCCTGAGGATATCCGAGCTGCGCTGCCTGTTTCAGCAGCCCGCCTTGGATCTAAAAACGCAAGAGATGTTTTTGGACTCTCTCCTTCTCCAAGGAACTGCAATCTGCCAGGCGCGAGTTTGTTTTACTCTCTATCCTCTGAATTCGTATGATGGGCCTTGTCATATACTGTACAGTATCTGTACAGCTAAATCTAGCACTGTGAGCATGCGTAGGGCGCACCATCTGGAAAAATCAGAAAAGACAGTAAAACGTGTGAAGCTCACATGAAGGCAAAAGTGCAGAAGAACCACATTATAATAGCATTTTGATTGTAGTAGTTAGCCTTCACATTTTGGATGCAACAGTAATGACTTTTCAAGCCAAAAAATGACTTTATTAAAAACAAAATTTAGATAAGACTTCAAGTGAATTAACAGGAGAGTTTTATACAGCAAGAAAACACTGTCAATCGTTGAGGTTTCCGAACAAAAATACTATCCATATTTTATTAATCGTCTCAAGGTTCTGTCTACTTGTTTGATGGAGTAATGTAAATGTTCCAAATAAAATGCTACAACATTACTATAAACGAACGAGAAAGAGATTGGTTCTGTGCTGAAAAGTGAAACCTGACCAAAGTCCCAAAGGTGACATTTCCTTTGTTTTACTTTTCAAAGCATCACATCTTCAGTGCACCTTTATTTCTATCAGTTAGTGAAGAAAATGATTCGTGGGTGTATCGAGGCAAAACATTATTACAAAGTGTACATATATCATGTAATGGCAGAATGAACATGGAATTCCTCTGCCACTCACGCACTGAGGCAGCTCCAGACTCTCACCTCTTCACTATTATTGTATTCAGCTTTAGTGTCATTGCTCTGTGAAAAAAAATGAGTAATAATAACATGGTTTCCTTGGCAGAAATGCTGTCTAGTTTTTTATTCCGCACTTTAATTCACATTTTACAGGTGAGAGGTTGGGTATAAAAAATAGATCCAGCTGGAGCTGGCTTGCGTCTATAAATCAAACTGTTGATAGTTCTCCCATGGCTTTGTAGTAATCAGCAGTTTTGAGTCCAATTCAATTTGCTAGTGTTATCTAGATATTTTCTGTCAGAAATGCTGGGTGCTGGACTAGATGAAAGCGGCAATTTAGAAGTGTATCGGATTACGCAAATACATACATAAAATAATTTTAAAAAAAGTTGGCAATGTTGAAGAGAAGACTTGTTTTTTCTTTAACATCAAAACCGATCAATGAAAACTATTGTAGTGGTGCCTTATTCCTCTATGCCAAAGTTCTGCTTCCAGGGGGACTTTCTGTTTTATGTTACCAAAGACCCATGTTTATCAAGAGTATGCCCCCCCGTAAAAAATAGCAGATATGGTTGCTATTTCATGTGTCGCATATTTCCCTGTAGAGGCAGGGGAAGCTGAGAAATAGATGGATTTCAGGCTGGGGCGCCTAGGGTAACTGAAGTCGCATAGACCCCCAGCATGAAGGTCATCTGGAGGTCAGGTCTCGTTTCCAGGGGAACAGGTGAGGTAGGGGTGGCAGCTGTCTTGGAGAATGCTGGGAATGAACAGGTGAAAAGGAAGATCTGACGTTGCCTTATCCTGTTGTGTGGCGGGGCCTCGAGCCAACTTTCTCACCCTGCTCCTTAATCCTGCTTGCTGTTCTCGGTAACAGCTGAATAACAACCCCGCTCTGCATAAAAAAGGGGTTTGTAGGCTTGTGGATTAGTTAAAGGGCATAACAGATTAGGGGACACAAAGTCTTTCAATAAAAGCTAATCTGAGGTTTGAAGTTGTTTTATCGACTCCAGCAGTCCTCACTGTCTGTCGACAGTGTTTGTAATTTTGACACCACTGGGCTCGTTACCTTTTATTACTGTAAAACTGTTGGTCAGACTTAAAATGAGGCAGATAGTGAAACATTTCTTAAAATATGCTCATCTTAATATATGGTCTCTTAATATAAGATCTGGGCAGTAAAGTGTTTACATTTAGGCTGAACCATGTTATCCACGTTATACACAGACATTTCTGCTAGGAAGGCAGATTTATACTCCAGCCCCAATCTGCACAGAGCTAAAAATAATGAAGTATTCAGGAGGCAATGTCCTCTTTTTCTTTCCTCAATAATAAAGAATATCAGAAAAAGCAAAAAAAACTTGAATTCCCATGTTGAAAAAGCTGCTTTCAGAGACCTTTTATGAAGAAGTGAAATAATTTGGAAGCCGTGACCTGCACTTCCTATGTCTGGACTCAGAATCCAAGTCCATATCCCCGATTTTGCTGTATGACACCTACACGATTTCCCAGACTAAATGTTGCAATGTACCTGTTCTGTGTTTCCTATTGCTTGCACCCTTTAGAAAGTCTGGTTTGCAGGGCCAGAAGTACCACCATGCATGCAAACTTTGAAAGTTCTTCCATGACATACTTTAACCAATGAGCTAATAATTTGCTTTTATTACTCCAACTTCCAAAAACTGGAGAAAGGAGGAAAATTAAGATGAGGGAGCTGTGCCCACTGGTGACTTTTTCCTGCCATCCAGTCTTGTATTAGTAGGCTAACAAGAAAAGCCTGCCCCTTGGTTGCTGACCTCACTGTGATTAATGAATTAATTAGACCTGGTTTGAAGTTAATGAGCCTGTGGCTGATGCTGCTGTCCATGTTGCTTGAGGGTAGAGGAAGGGTTTGTGGGGGGAAGAGGAGACACAGTTTTCTTGACAACAGGTGGTGGAAGGAAGAGCTTTAGAAGTGCCCCTGGGTTAATGAGGGCTCTGTGCATCTGTGTGGCTTTTGTGTGACTAAAATTTACAGCATGGATGACACTGCACTGAGAACAATGGCCCTCTGGTCTGTCCGTTGTGACTAATCGTGTTACATTAACGCTATAGATCTGCACTACTTATGGTGACAGAGCGATATTTAATAAGCTTTATCTATTCATCTCTTTGACAAACTGTCTGAGGGACAGCATGGCTTGAAAGAGGAATGGATCTGTTTTTAGTGTTTGCAGCATAACCAGAAATAATTTCTTAGGGGATTAATTGCACCACTTTTGGTCCTTTAGTGTTTCATACATGTATTTTAGAATGTGGTAATAGTGCACCTCACATTTCCACCTAAATAAGGTACTATCCTATGTCCTAATACAAAGAAGTAATGCATATGGTCAAGTGATTAGCATGATAATGCTTAATCGTTTTTGATTAAGGGTCAGAAATGGTGCAGGCAGCCCAGGTATTGTTTTTGGAATATTCCATCTGTCAGCTTGTCTGGTATATGCTGTTTAATTGACATAAGCAACATTTGCTTTGTGGTGGCAGAAGCAGCCGATTTGTGATATTTTGAAACTTCAAAATGGTTCCTGTAAGTCAAGTCCTTGGAGTTCCTCTGTCGTTCGGGTTTGGTTTCCGTTGGCCCTTCTCGATGTTGTTGGAGTTGGCTGAAGGTGTCTGTGGTCGGTGGCTCTGGCCAAACGCTGACGTAGTGTATTCTATTACATTATCGTAA
This sequence comes from Lepisosteus platostomus, assembly GCF_059453375.1. Taxonomy (NCBI): domain Eukaryota; kingdom Metazoa; phylum Chordata; class Actinopteri; order Semionotiformes; family Lepisosteidae; genus Lepisosteus; species Lepisosteus platostomus. The sequence continues at coordinate 8,730,609 of NC_142635.1, read as the reverse complement.
GATACTTCAGAAATAAGGAATGGCGGGAGAATGGGAGTTTAAATCTGGATCTTGCTCTACCAGCCTCAGCAGCAGGAGGTTGTGAGAAGAGCTTTAGTAGCATTTAGCATGATATAAAAGCACTGCCACTTTTATCTGTTTTGGCCACCTACATTTATAGAGCTAAGAACTGTGTGTGACTACACAGTCGGACACTTCATTATCTTATTATTTAATGGATTAAATTAGCCTTAATGAAAGAGCTAAGATAGGAATCCAAGTAACTAGGTAGGAGGTTTGATTCTCGTCCAGTCTTTTATCGCGCTCCCCACACTGAACTAGATGAAATTGTTTTCCAGTTCACCATTCTTTCCTGGGCCGTTTCTCTTTTCGTCCCCCATCACTTCTCCCACGCGATGTTTTTTCCGATCGTAGCTGGTGATAACTTGATCCCTGTTGAAGCTCTCTTTATGAACCTCTGCCGTGCTCTCCGCGCGATCTTCGCGCTGCCAAATGGAAGTGGACTCTCAGCAAGAGGTCCTTGGCTCCCGGTAGAGTGTGGACGGAACGGCGGCCTGCTGGCAGGAGTGCTGGGCGCTGAAAAGTGGGAATGTGGAAGGACAATGCTCCGTGACTCCAGGGGTGATTGATTCCCAGCGTCACGTGCCTGAAAACTTGGCAGTCTGGCCTCGTGGGGAGGGGAGGGGGGCGGTTTATTGTAGAAGGGGAGTGAGTGTTGCTACTGTGCCAGCCTCATGGATTTCTGACCCGACAGGCAGTACGAGACCGGGCCGTGGGCCAGACTAGCATGCAAATCAGCATGTGTGAATTGGGAATGCTGTGCTGCTCTAGGGCATCTGATACAGGTCCCTTCCAGCCTTGAGTATAACCCAGTCAGACCTGCTGTTCACTGAGGCAGTAGCTGAAGAAGCTTTCCTAGGCCGTGCTCTGGAACTGCGCCTGGTGCTGTTGGTAGTGTGTTTTTTTACAAATCCGTGAAACCCAGGAGCACGCCCACTACGTTTTAGGAAGCGGTGATGCAACTTTATTTGCTGTCTCATGCTGGTGACGGCAGGGACCAAAATAGTCGGGAGAATTGCACCACCACAGATCCATTGATTAATATTCATAACTCGATGGCATCCACGGCGCAAGTGTGGAGCTGTGTCTGTTTTGAAGCGTGCTTTGTGGTGTTAATAACTGTGGGAGGGGAAAGACAGCACTACACAGTATGGAGTGAACTTCATACATCAACACAACTCTATTATACACTCCTAGTGCATTTATCCAGGAAACAAAAAAGAACATCGGTACTGTGCATCTGGAAGCTTCTGACCTCCGACGGTATATTTCTTAAGCATTCCTGAAATTCCCGCGAAGAACTGCTTCACTTCGCTACCCTTTACAACCTTCTAATTTTAAAGCGATGTTTACATATAACTTGTCAAGCAAGACTTTGCAGTTGTCTCTGAGTAATACCAGAGAACAGTTCATTCCTTCACACACAGCTCTTCCGTGAACAAAAGTAAATTGCTTTAATCCTCCTGTTTAAGAGGTTCTGAGAGATCGTATCTCATCTGCCCGGTAGCAAGGTGTGTCCAGATTGAGGAGTTTGGGAGCAGGACTGCGCAGCCTGTTTAGCTGCGATATGTCTCCATGGATTTGATTTGAAATCTGTTCATTAGTTTCGGTTCAGATATGTGGGTTTTCATAAAGGGTGACCTGAGAACACGTGGGAATAGAATTGGGAAGATTAATGAATGCACTGAACTGTATAGGAAAGCAGTGTAGAGTAGTGATTAAGGCTCTGGCCTTGTATTGGAAGGTCTTGGGTTCAAATTTCCAAGTGAGTCACTGCTGTTATACCCTTGAGTAATATACTTTACCTCCTGCAGGACGATGCCCTGCTGCAAGAATGGGTCCACATGTTAATGGCCTTGAATAAAAGGATTAGCCCTCTAGATAACTATCGATAAATTAATAATTTTTCCAATATAGGTGACGGAGCTCGAGCGTGCATGTCAAGAAATTTTTTGTCAGGGCTCCAAGTTAACAACGTTGAAGACTTGTTAAGGTTGGTGTGCATAAAACGCACACAAAAAAGTTAAATTCTAAAAGATTTGCGACTCGTGCTTTTCATGACAATTGTTCGTCGATCAATGGTATTGAGCCATTTTCTTTCCTTCATTTCTTTTTTCATACTGAGGTAGATGGGCAGTGACTTAGTACCATATGCAGAATGGGCCAGAGAACTGGAACTAAATACTCCAGGGTGGGACCTTCCTCCTACCCACGCTCACCTGATTTAAAAAAACCCTGTGCATTTTCCCCTAAATGCAATGAATGTGGACTATTACTAGATTAAAGTAATCCTCTTTCTGCACAGACAATTGCTCTATTAGCTCGTACACTGCTCGGCCACACGCACAGGATTAGACCACCTCTGTAATGGGCTTACTGCTGCTCCGCTCTGCATACAAAAGAACAATAGCCGGGGCCATAGGGCTCCCTCAGCCCTGTCATGAATATTGCAGGCTTCTCTGTTTTTTGTCCCCTTTTGTTCTTTATTGATTTGTTTTGCTGGCCCTTCTGTCCTGTAGGCCAGGGGTGTCCACAGTTTACACACACTGACTAGGCCCACATGGCACATGGTAGGATGGTATTGGAAAATCAAGAGAATTCGGGCTCTGTCTAAATGTCATCCAGTCTCTTTCCTTGTTTCCCCTCTTCTTTTCTTTAATCGAATGCGTTTAATTGCCTCTCTTTGGCTTATCCCATTCGAAAAACCTAACCTCAGTATTCCCTCCTTTACTCCTTCCGTGAAACTGGATTGATCCTCACTAGTTCATCACATATTAAACGTACAGAGAACGGAATGCTCTTTCCACATCCCGCCATGAGAGCTTCTGTGTGTTGCCAGTGCTTGCACAGTCCCACACTTTCAATTGTAGAAATAAAAGCACAGAATCCCAAATACGTTTGCCCATTCGCACTCTCTCCACTAGATATTTTTTTTCTTTCAATAAAGTTGGAATTAGTCAATCTACAGTATTTTTGTTTTTTTATGTTTCTTGAAATGTTGAGTTATGTCCCTCAAATGCTAAAACTGAACAGATTTAAAAGGGAAAAGGGGTTTGCATTGTAAAAAAAATGATGTTTTCAAGATATAATCTACACATATCTGTGATTGTTTAAGCATTTTTGGAAATTCATTTTTTTTGCCTAGATATTAATTCACATTTTTTGTTACTTAGTGCAAAACTGAACTTTTAGTGTGCTGAAAAAGGTGTTTTTTCTGTCATAGTCCCAAAATAAATTTAATACTTTGCCTACAGTGCCAGTCATTAGTGAGAAATTCATTCCCTTATGATTTTTTAATCTGCAGTTGATTACAATTTGGAATTCAATGTTTGTTGACAATTTATAGAGGACACATGGGTTAAAAACAGTCCATTAAAAAGATTATTTATATCTGTCCTGAAATCATGCCATAAAACAATCTGTAACATAATCAGAGATAATTGAAGCCCTACAAGAAACACAGCATAAGCAAGAAAAGAAAAAAAACTGTAAATGGTTATTATTTTATTTACACATACATAGATCATTTAGAAGAAACATAATCTTTTTGTTGCAAAATAAGAGAATTCTTCAGGAAAAACCTTGTTGGCAAAGAAAGGTTGAACTTGGATAGTCTTTCCCTCTGCACTGGGGACATCAAGCAGTGCACGTATTGCAGAGGACTGTCGGAAAGTCATTAATACAGTCCCTGGCAAAGTTTAAAATCTGGCTGTTCTTAAGCTTTCTACTGGATATCTATCTCTAGACAGAGTGTATGACCTGACTGGCAGTACAAGCAACAATGTCTGGGCCCTTGTCACAACAGGGATATTAATTTTTCACAGAGCAGAGGCACCACATGCTGGAAAGGTGGAGGGTTTAACCCCAGACTTGCACAGTCAGGATCTCTCTAATGAGGACGTCTGGGTAATTATCTCTGATAGATTAGCTGCAAGAAGGACACTTCTAGGTATGCATTCCTGATGGCGAGAGATTAAAACTTGTAAAGCCCAGAAATCTCTAAAGGCTTAGTGTTCTTCCTGGCTTGGTTTTCATCAGCTCAGAGAGCTTTGGTGTAAAGTTTGGCAAAATGATCCCCGGTAGAATGTGAGCAGGATGATTGCTCAGAGGTTTCTGACAGCCTCCCCTCAGGCCTGAAATATGGGTGACTTTCAGGGGTTATGTTTGAAGCAGGTGCACTGAAAGGGTGTGGGTTGCTCGAGGCTTTGAAACAAGGCTTCAAACGTGGGCTTTTGGACTTCAGCTGAGCTCCCCTTAGGCCCCTAGAAGCAAGACTAGTTTTTGACAAGCCCACTCAGAGACCACAGCTCACTGGGGCTCAATAATGAGCCTCGGCTCCCACTACGCACATGTGACTTGTCAGTACGACAAAGTGTAATTTATTATTTTCAATTGTCAGGCCTGATACGCTGGGGTTTTTAAGGTGTAAAAGATGGCCATGTTGGGGGGTTTCTGGTCAGTTAAAGCCACAGAAAGCCCAGAAATGAGGTCTCATCTTTCTCCTTCCTGCATCTTCACTGGGCATCTGTTGTCTGTGTGGTCGATTTTGTTGTTGCGGTCAGGCCTCATTTCTGTCGTTAATTTCTTTAATTTATAGAGGAGTCTTGTGTAGAGCACTCAGATGTCAAGTTATGTTCATGGAAGGAAGTGTCACAGATTTACTGGCAGTACATACACTACTGTGCAAAAACCTGAGACATTTCGTACTAATCTACTCTTTTTATTCAGCGTATCTCCTTCTTCATGAAGTTCTGTAGTGTTCTGAAATTGTAGCTGTTTCTTCTGAAATAACAGTTAATCTTGATAGATTTGTGTTCTAGAGTAGAGAAAGTAGTCATTGAGCTTTATGGATGTGTGGGCAGGATCTAACATAATGCTGTTCGGTGAGGAACAGCTGACAACAAGCCAATTAAAGCTGCTACAATCATCGAAAGTACTAGTGGAGGTTTTAAGTAAATTTGATGCACACTTGATGTTGTAATTCCTGTGTCTAAGATGTAAGATACAGTTTATTTGTTGTCCCACATAGGTAATGTTTTTTTTTTATCTTAAATGACCCCTAACATATGTCTAGTCAAATAAATGTGTTCATTGCTTTAGTGAATATGACAGTGTGAGTAGAACAGTCCCTGGAGCAATGATCTGCTTTATCCAATTTTGAAAAATGTGGACTTTTGGACAGATACTGTCAAACATTTAAAATCTATTAATAATTCAAAAACATATCTGATATATATTATTAAAAAATAAGGACAAAAAAGTTTTTTGTCCTTCCGTATTGCGACAGTGAGCCAGGATGCACACATATTTTTCCATGTACCGTCCAAACACAAATATGGAGACATGATGCTTTTCATCCACATACACTCAGCTGCAGTTTGAGATATAGGCAGAGGAGACACCCCAGCTGTTGCCTCCAAAGTGGACTCTGGTGACATCTCAGGCAGCATGCAAATGAGGGAACAAAGACACACACACACACACACACACACACACACACACACACGTGCAGGAAACAAAAAAAAGGCATCACTCCAGTATGAGGACCTGGTGGTGGTTTCCCACTGAAGCCCCCGAGGCAATCTCTGGCCAGCCTGCACAGGCGAGCCCCCTGCTTCCAGCTACGGTACAGGCCTCATTATCCAGCATGGATCTCTTTGATCATTTTTTGGGAGTCGGGGGGGGGGGTCGTTCAGAGAGGGACAGATGTCCAGGCACCACGGGCCTCCAAGCACCCCCCCCCCCCCCAACTACCCTCGAGTCTGAGGAGGTTTCAGCTCGGGGGGCCCAGTTCCACTGTGACAGCTGTGCACGGTAATACTAGGATGCCCCTGAACTGGGGCATTCAGCCTTCTGCGCGTATACCAATAATCCCCCATTATCTGGAGTAATAGGAGAATACTAGTCCCCAGGTAGCAAAAACCGGGGCAGCAACTGGTAAAAGCTCTACCTTGCATGTCAAAGCCTAATATACGGTCTAAAAAATGACTGGAACTCCTGATGTATCAGGAGCCGAAGTGCATGTGGAAGATGCATCAATGCCCACAGACCCAGTGCAGGTGAAGAGCAACCGTATGTTTGGTAGCCATGCTCTCTGCTTGTTTTATTTAACCAAGTTTTGTTTTGATGCTTTGCCAAGCAAGCAGATGATCTGATTTGATCCGAAGTTATCCGATTTGTACTTTGGGTAGTCATTTGCAATCATCATGGAATACTGCTTCATGCAAAAACAAGGTTTCCAAACTGTTTCTCTGGAGACTACCGCTCAGTATCTTGTCGGCAGCTCGTTTGCTTCATGATATACAGTGCAAATCAACACAGCAGGGAGAAACAGTCTTTTAATACACTGAAAATGCTTTATTCATTTATTCTGGTTGGAGATGCTAACCAATAGAAGGCTTTAATATCTTATAGGACCCATTATAAAGGCTCAGCATTATAAGACCACAAGCTCCAGTGAAAACATCCCACTGGATTCCAGTAAGATAAAGAAAACATTAATACATCTGCTTTTTGAGCATGTTTTGTGTTCCCATTGTATTTTCTTCTAAACTACCAGGGGGGTTATACGTGTATGGGTTTGTGCACACAAAACTATTCTTTCCTGGAAAAAAAACAACATCTCCACAATTTAAATTGCCCCTTTTTAAAATTTAAATGTAAAAGTGTGAAACCTAGCACAAAACAATAATCAACTTTAAAATAGTACACAGAATGGGAGTCGATGGGAGTCCCCACAGTTATGAAGTTAAAACATACAGTAGATGTGGAGTACATGGCACAACAGACGTATCTCTGAAAGAATATGTTTTCATCTCTGATACAGAATAGGGAGAAAAAATAATAATATAAAAACCAGCATTATCATCTGATTGATGTGCTTGTGGCTGGTGTTCAAAAAATAAAGTTAATGCCAATTCCATGCATAGGTCAGTGGATAGATGCATAGTCATCTTTTTATTCTTTAGTAGAAAATAAAACAGGGGAAAAAAACAAAGACAATGAAATGTTTGCCATCTGGCTGTGTGGACAGTCTGTATCTGTGAGCCTGTTGCTTGCTCAATTAAAGACGTAGTCATCCAGGGATCCACAAAGACAGCCTACGGAGCCCCCAGTTAACACACCATTTTCATTTTCATTTACCATTTCATTTCATTTTCACCCCAACTTCAATGGTTGACTCTCTCACAGGGTGGATCTGCCACTGTCTGATGGGCCTTTTAGTGGATCAGTTGGCCCTCACATCGGTTTTTCATGTTTCACATTTAATATGAACAATGAGTAGAATGTATCCTGTGCGGGAGGAATTACTCGAACGGGGTTATTTTAATCAGAGGACGGGTGTAAGACGGGTGTCTCTATTGGAATGCCAACTGTGTTTTTGGCGGGACGGTTGCAGAATCCGGTTCTTTAAATCTGATAAAAGTGGAGTGTGTTCAAATGCCCCCCACCCACAGATGTAGAGGCTTAGAGTGTCCATCTGTGCTGAAAAACCTCATGATGATGCACAGGATTGATTTTTGAATGGGGGAGGGCAGTAGTTCTTTTCAGCTCCTGTTGCTTTGTCACTCCCAACCTGTAAGGCTGTGTGTTTCATGTCTGTTTGTCTTAGCTGTTTGCTTCTTGCAATGAAGCTGGGTTTTTTGAGGGCTCTGTGAGAAGATTGCATATTGAAAAGGCGCTGGGGTGTGAGCACTGGGTTCATCGAATGTTGGGCAAGTTCCCAGTGGCAGACGCTCCCTCTCAATGGGAAAACAAAAAATGGAGCAGATTCAAGAGACGTCGTATGTTATGCTTTAAGTAGTTATCTTGAATTTTTTTACATTTTTGCATTATGTAAGATTATGTTTTCTGGCGTCGGATCAATCCCTAGTACCGGAACAGCAGTAATTAGATTGGCTCATGATCTGCTGACTCTGGATTTTGTTAACCATTCTTGTCCTGCTGGTCCTGCTAGACCTTTGAAACTTCAAAACTAATTAGAGTGTGTACTGTATTGTTTTTTCTTTCTAGATCGGAAGGAGTTGTTGGTGTTACTTGAACTGAATATTTGTGGTTTAAATCCTACCCAACTGACACGAAAAAACAATCTGTTCAAGTCAAGTGTTGTTCATCCATTACAAAAGCATGGTTTAGGCCAGTTTCTCTCTTAAGTATTCAGCCTGATTCTTTTTAGGTATGAAATCAGCTCCCATTTGTATGTCAATGACACCCAGATTTATGTTTGCACAACAGCTGATATTAATCAAGCACCACCATCTGCCTTGTCACACTAATTAGATGATCTTAGAAAATAGAGCAACAAAACTTTTTACTTTTGAACTCTGACAAGACTTAACATATGTTGACTGGCTCTCTTTTTCAGCTTCACAAACATGTCACTCTTCGTTTGACTATTGATGGCTCTGGGACATTTTTAACAAGGGCAGCTACAAACAGGGACACACGCACACTCACACCCAGCCGTATGGCTTTGCACTCTGGGAAACAGAAGCACCTGTAGGAAAGCCAGGTGAACACAGGGAGAATTTACAGCCCCAGTGCTGTAAGCAGTAGTGCTAACCACTGCTCCACCATGCCAGCCTTCAATATAACCAGAAACTGAAACATCTAAAAGTTTATTATTTATATTTGTTTGTTATTGTTTAATTAGAACACAGACCTCATTAACAGATAATCAAAAGGCTTCTGGACTTTTGTGTAAAAAAATGAAATTAATTATTTTTGAAGAACTATTTTCTTCGGGAATGATGGAGAATTCCGATTTCGGCTTTCACTTGTGCCTGAGCCCATCTTTGCTGAGAGACTCTGACAGATTGCTTAATATTATGTAGAGATGAGAATAGGCAGATTGACAGATGACCACCACAAATCCCAACAAGAGATCTGAATTGTAAACCTCTCAGCAACAATTGAAGATGATTTGTCATAGTCTTGGAGATTTCAATATTCCTGAGTGGTAAAAATTGTGAAAGCTGTCAGAGAAGGCAGGAAGCAGGAGGGGGGAATTTCAAGGCTCATAAATGTATTTTTAATTCAACATCAGACGCTGCGGTGTTTGAACATTTATGTCAAATAAAAACACAACTGATCTATTAATAAAAGCTTGACAGAAAGAGAGCACACTTGATCAAAAGACTGATGATGATGTTAACAGGCAAAGAAATATACAGTACAGTATCTGCAGAAGCCTGCCAGCTAATTTTGTTAGGACTTTTAAGATTTAGACTGTTATTTACAGTTGTTTTTAAGGAGGAATTCATAGAATGTACCCCTTTATCTGAATTATCTGAATAAAGCAGCCATGCAAATAGGTGGATAGCTTTTCAGTCAGATACATCTATGGAGATGCAGACAGATGGATAGGTATCCTACGTGGAACAGACAGATAGTTAGACAGTTAGATGGATGTTTTAGGTGATTGTTTACTCTGTAAAAGACCCTACTAAAAAATTAACGAAGGTATAGGATGAGAAATTGATTTTTTGACGGGGAAGGAGGGGGGGGTTGCAAGGGATGTCTAGGGATTTGTTAGAGAAGCCCCTCCAAAACCACCAATGGGGTGAAGGTAGCATCCTAATTGAAGTGGATGGGGGACTAGTGGGGGATTACACAGGCTTTGTTGTAGTCAGCACAAGGGGTCCCCTGGGGCCTCAGATCAGGGTCAGAGGGCACAAGCTTAATCTGCCAATCACCCCCAGGGCTTTGTGGGTAATTGCCAATGCCTAATCAAGCCCCTCATCCCTTCTCCATTTCCAGTTCAGACGGCAAACAGGAGGCAGGGGTGTAGACTTCAGCATAAGGAACTGGTATCAGTCTTGACAGACCGACACAGCCTCTCTGTCACCTCCTGGCACTAAAACTGGGTTCTCCCTTTGTTAACCAACCAGGATGTTTCTATAAATAAACTTCAGATTGTGTTACTGTTTGTGATCCTTGGTTTTATTGGTTAATGAAGTTGGGCTGATTGGACCAGAGTGCCTCTTGGTTTGAAGAGTTGGGGCGTCCTGACTGCTGTTTCCTCTTCGTCACTGGGGCCCAGGAATTGCCCAGAGGATTGCCTTTTCAGGTTGTTTCGGAGCTCAAAGACCACATGGTTTTTCCTTGCGTTTTTCTAATTCTTTGGAGGTTAAACTTTCTTTGGAGTCAGTAAGATTGTGTATTGTTGAATAGCGATCGTGAGAATGTGACTCCAGATTAAAAAAAACATATAATGCGTGAGAAGACATATGGCCAATCTGAGGAATCAAAAGTATATGTTTTGCAAACATGGTTATAAGATATTTGTAAGGTGCTGTGTCCTGTTGCCTAGTACTGTATTCTCTTTAATGTTTCACTAACATTTAGATCACAGTGCCGAGACCAGTGAATCTAAATGCTGATTTATTGTAGGTGTAATTTCCCCTTGGAAGACAGCAGCAGGAAGCTGACAGGAAGCCCTGGCTACCCTCACATCATTGGAGACAATCACTTGAGGTGACAAGCCTCCATTAAAAATTTAAGCACTTTTTCTCCCGAACCCTCACGTTATAATATCTGTCCATTTCGTTGGTGTGGCTTCCTCTTCATTAAGAGGAGACGAACCCATTAATCAGCCAGGGCCATGCCTTCCCTGCTGCGGTGACATTGTGGTGATATTAGCTCTGTAATTCACTCCTAATGATTGCCCTCCCCCGGCACACGCACCGAACACACACTCTGAATCGCGGAGCACTTTCTCGAACAGACAGACTGACTCAGCTCCACCTGCCGTAGAGAGGAACCCCATTATCCTCTAGTCGTACCTCACCTTTGGAGAAGGGAGTGTTGCAGGAAGAGACTTGGGGCATCTATGACAGGGGCGGAATTTGAAGTAATTACAAGTGTGGCGCTGCCTGCAGATCAGTCAAGTACACGCCTGTGTTTTAGGTTTTATATCTTCATCGACAGGTTCACTCATTGTGTGAGCATATGGGAATGACAGTATACTGTAATTATTGCACGTGCTTCACAAGGTGTATCTCATCAAGGGTGGTTTCTGAACTACCCATACATAGTTCTTGATGGTAGAATTTTCTAAAGAGCAGCTATATTTTGTGGTCCCTGTATTTCTGTGCTTTACCTTCTACAAATGCATCTGCCTTTGCGTAGAACAGACTAAAAGAAGATACACTCTGATTATGTTGTTGTGCACTTTTCATTCTTGCTAACCAAACTACTATCTGAATTGAAGTGAATAATGAAAACATTATTTCAGTAACAAGAGTAGGATGGTATTTAGGAAAGCATTGTTGAAGGCTGATCAATTTTTAATTTCTCTGCATTATCGTTTTTGTAACTCCTTTTTTAAAAGCAAGCTTCTCTTGCACAACGCTTTGTAATTACTGTGAACATAATTAGTCACACCTTTGCTTCATTTGAAAAACCTGTTAACAAGCATAGGGATCACTGTGTCTGGTATCGTTTAGAACTACAGGTATCATCTGGTATCGTTTAGAACTACAGGGAAAAGGGTTTTTTCTTCTTGTTGCTTTTTCGTCTTATCTGTTGGTCACTTGAATATCGGTTTGGTTCTCAATGTCAGCATAATGCAATGAAATCTTATATATATAGAATCCACTAAAACTGGAGATGTCTATTAAAATCTGTATACTTCTGTACAGATTGTAATCTGTTGGTTTGCAAGCAAATATTCTAGAAAAGTAAAAACGTACAGTGATTGTTTTTTACAGACATTTGCTCGTGTCTTGCATTTAAGCAGTTTGATCTGTGTGATTCTCAAAACTGACAATGATGGCAACAATCTGCTGATGATCAGTATATAATCAATATAGTCAGGCTGTCTTAACTCATGCAGTGGTACTCTTAAAGTGTCTGTGTCCTGCAGTTTTAGGTTATCAATAAATCATTTGCATGCCTTAATGTGCTAATATCGAATGAGCTTCTTCAAAGATTCAGTTATAAAGTCAGCAGAATCTACTGAAAGAAAGTTCAGTCGGATATTTTCCAGATATACTAAAATCTTATTTTCTTCAAGTGAGCTTCCTTGTATCTACAAGTGTTTAAATCAATCCTTACTTTATGTAATTCTTAAGCAGGAGAACTTGTATTGATTGCGTTGATGAGATCTGTGGCCATGACACTAGGATAAAAACAGGTTTTTATGCAGTCAGAATAATGAGTCTCTTATTTCATGAGCTTATTTCACTCAGTCTCAATTGTCCTTTGAATCTCTTCTGTTGAATCTTATAGAATTGTTACCTGAGTACTTGAATAGTGAGCTGTTTCTACTGGGGTAAAGTAATGTCTACTAGGCACTGCATCCCAAATCTGATCCTGAAGGGTTTCATTTACACAATTCAGCCCTTCACCGAGCTAATGACAGTTTTAATTTCAACTTGTTGCTTTCCGCTCTTAAACATGTAGAAGGTTGCCTTTTAACCATTGCCTTAACTATTTTAAAATAAAATTCCAGATGTCTGAATAGAAAACACTCTTGCAAATATGGCAACCAAGAAATATGTTAGTTGAATTAAGGCCTAATTTAATTACCTAATTTAGTGAGGTAATTAAACTTGGCTTTAATGAAAACTAGCGGGGGTGTGGACCTTCAGGATAGTGACTGGGACCAATGTGCTTGATTACTTATCTGAGACAGTCAGCTTGTTTTAAATGAAACCTGAAACTGATTTGAACGCGGGCCTCCAGGCACAGAAATCTGGGGTATTCAAATGTTTTTTGCATCAGCTCTGAATTTATTATGATAAGGCTTAATGAGAAGAACATTTTAAAACTGAATTCTGAATATTATGTTGTTAAATTTATAGCATATTATACAGACTAGTTAGTAGTAATTGCAGATCACTTAATCTGACAAGCACAAGTTGTGTTGAAAAGTTGTGATAGTTTTGCTTTCTTATGAGTTATTTAGCAGCCAAAGGCTTGCATTTCCAGGTGTTTTTAGACCATATTGAGGCAGAAAGTAAAGAGTATGCTGGTGTTTCTAACATAAATGTTTCTGATATGGTACACATTAAGTAAAATCAATACATGTAATTATAGAATGGATGTAGGAGATGAATTTTCCAGCATTTAGCAAGGAACTGCTGTAATGTAATATTTGAAATAATTGATTTTGAAGACATTGATATGAGAAGATTAGTATTAACTGTTTCACATTTCAAGCCCTGTTTGGTGGTGTGTCACAGGCACATATACATAAATTTCATGTGAAGAGTTAAACAAATTACATAGCATGATTGGAGTTGGGGAAGTGTGTAGGTATAGATATAGTACACTTTTAGTTTTAGAGCTTTAGTTTCCTGAAATCTTGATAAACTCCAATGAAAATAAAAATGTCGATGGAGTGCTGTATCGATAAAATCAGCCCTGGAGGTACATCTGAAGTTTTGAGAGGGGGGGAAAGGGCAGACACAGTCTTTAAAGTAAGAGTGTGTGTGTGGATCTGAGAATGTGGGGAAGGAGAGTGTGTGTGACATTAAATTATTCATCTGGTTCGCATTGGAGTGGAAAGTGTTAATTATTTATAGGCCCTGATGGTTGAGTCAACAGACAGGCAACCAAACACAGGGATAGGGAGCTAATTGAGACCAGAGGGAGGGCCTGAGTTTGGGGTCTGTGGAAAAAACTAAAAACAAACCTTTTTACTGAGTTTCTCCAAATTCTGAGCACAGGGAAAGGTAAAGACAGCTCAAATCTGCTTCCTAAAACACAGTAAAGAAACCTTGTATTAAAAAAGTCACTATTACAAGTCTTTCACATTTCCATTTTTATGTATCTATCTTTCCTGAGTGTCCACTGGTTTTCTACAGCTCCTGCTCTCTATTCTCTTGCCTTGCTATGACAGTAGACCTAGAAGAAGACTTGACTAGGTTCTGAAGTCAATGCATTGCTCTACTCTTCACCCCTCTACCTCCCAGCCCTTTTTTTATTTTATATGTATAATTATATTTATATATAAACGAAACTCCACAGTTTATGGGTGATTTCTGCCTTCTTGCTCGCTTTGCTGCAATAAGTGTGATCCAGTTCTTCCATCTGTCCTTTTCTTGAAGGACTCCTCAGTATCAACTTCAACCATGTCACTGGAAAGCTCTCTAATAGAGCCTTTTCCCCTTTCCTGTCTTGAATGTTCCTAAACCTATTTTATGCTTGCCCCTTGATTCTTGTATTGCTGCTAATCATGAAAAAGTCTCCTGATCGGACTTCAGTCAATGCCTTTCAAGGTTTTGAATATCTGAATCACGTTTCCAAATAATCCCCTTTGTTCCATGCTTAGAAGGATTCAGTTCCTTTAGTCTGCCAAAGTGTGGTGTTCCCTTCCGATGGAAAACTAGTCTGAACACCCTCTGTACAGCCTTTAGGGCAGGGTGGGGAACCCTGACTCTGGAGTTCCAATGTCTACAGGATTTCTAGGTCTTCCCAAACCATGAGCACCTGAAGAGAAAGAAGAAGCTGTAACATTGAAGCCTATAGATCCATAACTAAGCCAAAAATGAGCTTCTTGAGCTTGTTAAGAGCCGAGCTGGAACACAAGCCTGCTGATGCACAGGCCCTCCCGGGAGCAGGACCGCCCACCCCTGCTCTAGAGCTGCAGCGTCTCCCACAGTGTCTTACCTGTTTCTGTCTTCCCCCGCCAGTTCTGCGAGACGACTTCCGGCAAGCGCCCAGTGACGTGGTGGTGGCAGCAGGGGAGCCGGCGGTCATGGAGTGCATTCCTCCCCGGGGTCACCCAGAGCCAACCATTTCCTGGAAGAGGAACAACATCCGGGTCAACGACAAGGACGAGAGAATCACAGTGAGCCTGGCTTCAGATTTTCCCAGGAAGTGTTGGGGTGCTGTTCTGTCTTGCATTGTGCTCACTGATGACAGTAGAAGGCCAGGGTGTCTCTCAGTTTTCTTTAAAAGGCAAAGAACTATCAAACTGTCAACCATATTGTAGTTTTTCTAATGTCCCTCAAAATGTTAAGTGTAAAACTGCCACATATATGTTTAATATGTGGGAAAAAAAACTGTTGAGTATAAACTTAAGGTGCACTAAATAAAATTCTAACTAAAACCTATTCAGGGTGTCAAACATGGTGTCATTGGCAATTCTGAAGCGAGCACAATTTAGAATGAATTCAATGAATAAATCCATTGTCTTTTTTTCTTTTATTTGATATAAAGGATCGAAATATTGGAGAGGCAACAGTTCTCGTTAAGAGTTTTTTTTTTCGCTGTGTTTCAGATCCGAGGGGGCAAGCTGATGATTTCGAACACACGAAAGAGCGACGCTGGCATGTATGTGTGTGTAGGTACCAACATGGTGGGGGAGAGAGACAGTGACCCCGCTGAGCTGGTGGTGTTTGGTAAGTATCACAAAAATGATGTTCTGTGCCTTAGCTGCTCTATGTCCAGGCAGATTTAAAAATCCCGATTTCCCGGGCGCTTTTTATGATGTGGTCGGCTCTTCTCTGGTGTTCCTCGCAGAGCGGCCAACGTTCGTCCGGCGGCCAGTCAACCAGGTGGTGTTAGCGGAGGACTCATTGGACTTCCTGTGCGAGGTGGTGGGGGACCCCACCCCCACGGTGCGCTGGCGCAAGGAGGAGGGAGAGCTGCCCCGTGGGAGGTGAGTCCGTGTCAGGACCCGCTTTTTATCTAGGAAAATGACATTCATCCGTTTTTAAAATGTCGCACCCCTCCCAACCTGACATTGCCAGCTGTTGTAAGGCTCTGCTGTAATGTACCTGTACTTACAAGAAGGCCAGAGCTCTGGAATCGAAGACGGGAGCCCATGGCAGGTAAGCGAAGAGCCGGGGAGCCAAGCCGAGCGGACAAGCAAGCGGAACATAGTCCGAGGCCAAGTGAGCGGACAAGGGTCGAAACCCGTAAAGACCCTAAATCAAAAAAGCCAAAGGAGAATCAAAAAAATCAGAGAACCGAGGAGGAAGCAAAGCTCGGAGGCCAGAGCAAGCACACGTAGCAAGCCAGAGGGTGATCCAAGGGCGAAAGTCATGAGCGAAACTTGGGTCGAAACAAGGAAGCTCACGGGAAAAACCGAAGCAGGTGACCGGGTGAAGAGCACCTTCACCAGGTGAACAGAACTCTTAAGAGTCAACACAGTAGTATCGCCAGGGCAGTTCTTAAATACCGTGTATTAAGTATGCACAGGTGGAATAGATTTCTGTCCATACCTCGTTGTTATGGCAGCGGCCTGATTGATAGGCCTGCCAGTTGTAGTGCTTTCATGGTAGGCAGTCCTACGGCGTGAGTGGACATGCTATCAGCTGAATGCGACATACAGGCTCAGACACACCCAGCTGCACGGTCATTGGGTCATTTGGCACATTGCGAGTTGCACGGAGACGGACAGGAGAGGTCGTGGTGACTGGCGGCCTCAATGCCGGCTTTCCAGACGTCACGGGGGTCACTGTTCACCAGATCTCTCTCAGCCCTGCCTCAGTGGCACTGAACCACTTGTGAGTCACCTCTTGTGGGCGGCCTTGTACTGTCAACTCGTGAGAAGACAGAGGTTGAGGCTGCAGGTTCGAGGTCATAGACACTGAGCAGGTGCCTCTACTTTTTGAGTCACCTGGGGGCTTCTCACTTGCTAATTTGCTAACCATCAATATTGCTATGCATTTTTTCCTTTAAATGTAAAAAAATTGATTGTCGGAGTGGTGTGTAGTCATTTATATTTGTATTACCCTCCTTTTTCTAGTATCTGTAGTTTGTGCCAGTTATTTTTATTTTTACTAGAATACTCGTTTTACTCAGTGTCATTTACAACACTTCCTCTTGTCCCCATTTTCGATTTGCAGGGATTATGTCATGTTGCACACATACTGTACATATTTTGTATGTGCCTTTGTACATATGCATTTCTTTGTTTCTGGAACTGTAAAGCTTAAATATCCATTTTCAACAATACATATTTCTACAAATTAGAAGTCAATCTTATTTTAGTTGGAGTGGTGAAATAAATTATAGCTGGGAGACTTAATTTATTGACACTGTCTGCAATAATGAAAAAACACTATGTAGTTCCTGGTATTGTGAAATAAAGGGATTTATGGGCAGGAAATGTTTTGTTATCTGGACAAGTTACACATACTAAAAATGATAAATAGTGCTATAGTAAAATGTTTTATACTGAGATGACACACAAATTAAATTACCATTTCGGAAAAGGTCAATTAGAAAAGCATTCTTAAGCACCCAGTACTTTTTCTACATCAGCTTTTATAGAAATGTAATGGAAAATGTATACTAGTGTAAAAAATTGTTCAAAACTGCACAAAATCTTTCTGTGATCCTAAAAGGCTTTCTTGTCCATGTCGGTAGCTGTAGAATGGTGGACAGTGTCTAGTGAAAATCTAAGAAGATCCTTTTCTTTTATCAATCATTTTTTAATTTGGCTCAATATGTACTGCTTTTCTTTTTAAACATAAACATACTGTATCGTCTTGACCAGAAGGCAGTGTGTTCTGTGTGAGGAGGGGTGTGAAAAACAATGCCACCTGATACTCCGGTTCTCCCAAGACACTGCAGTGTCTTTGCTTCGCTTCAGGGGGTTGGGTGCTGAGCTCTGGTTTTAAAATAAAGCTGAAAGATCAACACTTTCTCCTGTGGAGGCGTAGGTGTGAATACAACTCTACATGAACATCACAGTCTCACACTGGTCCTTAGCCAATCCTCCATACGGTACAGCACAATAGAGTCTAGCCTTTTAAGGTAAGGCCCAGGACTGTCCAATATTGAGACACATAATTCCTGAGCAATTTACAACAGTAAGGTGTTGCATTTAATAATTGGAAAGTTGCTTTTTAGCAATGAAGGATTCACGCAGAATAAGACTGCAGTGACTAGATCCCTTTTTTTTAACAGATTCCTGCATAGACGTGTTGTAGAAGCTAATGGAAGATTTCCGGTCGAGTCAGTAGATTAACGTGCAAGGTGACTTTGCACTGTATGCTTCCCGTCAGGAAAGGGAATAATGTATTTAAGAATTCCCCCAGCTCACCGAATCTTGACCAAAGCAAAAAATAATAGATTCCAAAAACAATGATTTCCTGTGGTACTAAAATGTGGTCAAATAAAAGTTATATGTAGTAAAAACAGCATATTTCTGCCTGGGTAATTAAATCTGCTAACCTACTCCTTTTCTGCTGTGTCTCCATCCTGTTCTGGCTGGGCCTCCGAAGGCACGAGATTCGAAGCGACAACACTCTGCGCCTTACTCAGGTGCGCGCGGAAGATGAAGGCGCCTACACCTGCGTGTCTGAAAACAGTGTGGGCAAAGCAGAGGCCTCGGGCACGCTCCAAGTACACGGTAAGACGCATGCAGACACAACCGAGGGGGATGCAGAAAAAACTGAGACCCTTCTTTAAAGATATTTCTGTGTTCATTGACCCTTCACTGACTTCACTGACTGCGGTTCCCTCCAAGTTTATTCATATTCCTGATTAAAAAATAATCACATCATACCGTATATAAATTCCTGCTTAAAACATTGTGAATGTGTTATACAGAAATCTTAAATGCATTATGCATAGCAAAGTCATATCGTAAATAAATTCCAGTAAACACAGAGTCACATTTATTCTCACCCCTGTCGTTTTTATTTTGAAAGTCTGGCAGGCTTTACACTGCCTAGACACCTGTACTGTGCTATGAGGTGCTGACACTTCACAGGAGGTATTTATGATCATTCCTCCATGACGAATTACTCTTAAGATCTTCGGGACCCTTTGGTTTCCATTAGTGAACCTGCCAGCTTGAGTTAAAATCACAAATGTTCAATTGGATTGAGGTCTGGAGATTGAGATGACCGGTCGAGAACATTTGTTTTGTGTTCAGTTAACTAAGCTTTTGTCATTTTGGATGTGTGCTTTGAATTATTGTAATGTCAGAATATCCATTTTCAGCCACGTTTTGGCTACTTGACAGAAAAAATCAGATGTTTGGCCAGAATATCCTGCCACATTGCAGTCCATGATATCCTTGACAAGTACTCTAGGACCTTTAGATGCAAAACAATCCCAAAACATAACAGACCCCCACAGTATTTTGCAGTGGGCATGAGTGGTTTCAAAACATGAGCCTCATCTTTTCTTACTCTAAACAAAACAATGATGAGCATGTCCAAAAAGCTCATTTTCATTCAATCATATTCTGATTATGGTCTCATTTGACCATAAAATGTAGACACTGGTCATTCAAATGAGGCCTGGTAAGTCTGAGTCGTCCCCTTTTGTAGTTAAACATCAGACGAGGCTTATCTCTTTCAACCCAGCTATGAAGGTCACATTCAGCAGACAATTTCTGCTGGTAGTTTTTGACAGTTTGTATCCTGAAGGTGCCAGTGTGTACTGGAAATCTCCAACTGTTTCCTTTGGATTCATGGTGTCAGAGAGCTCTCTGGTTGTAATCTGGATGCAGCATCTTCTCCTGAATGTTAAAATTGTCACGTTTTCTTCCGACATAGATTCGGGGGCTTCGAAGAGCAGAAAGTTACCGTAGCTTTAGTTTTGTTAAGTTTTATTTAAATCGATCTTGAGGTGTGAATAGGTATGGCCGTCTTGTGTTCTGGAATTCAATTTTTTTGTGTGGAATATAACTTTGCATTGTGCAATGTTATTATGATTACAGTATTATTCGATTTTTGGCCAGTACATAAGTAATTTTGCTCTATGATGTTTTTCCCATTTCATCAGGGGTGTGAATAAATCTGGAAGGCACTGTAAATCAAAACTTTGACCAACCTGCCAGAAACAATTTATAAACCCATGATTTTATCATAGTTGTCCATTTCTTAGAGACATTTTGCTAATTTGCAGAGCAAACCCACCAAAAGGTACAGGGTCAGAAGTGAAGAAGTGGCGGTTAAGTCAAAGCTTTGATTTATCCAGGCTTTAAAATCTATGAACTACCAGACTTTCTTAGGAAATTGGTCAAAATAGATTGGTAAAAATTTCTTATTTTTAATTTTACGGTTTGCTATCAAATATTCTGTAAACCACTACTGATCCAGTTGACTGTGTTGTAAAATAACCTCTTTATATTCCTAGCCAAATGTATTTATAAATACTCTTTTGTGGAAAGCCTTTTTTGTGTCCATAGATATTGGGTTTATTTAAATAAATATTTAAATATTCCATGTCTTCCATAATCTTAATATTTTTCAATTTTTTGGTACAAATCACTCTGGCCAACCTGCCTTTGAAATAGATCATAAAAGACATCAAGCCTTAATTTCAGCAGCCTGAAACCACTGTGCATGCATTATAACGTTTAAAGCTGCCAAGCAACAGGAAGACTGATATGTCAACATTGTGCAATAAAAGATTGCTGCATATGATGTTTATTTTTTTTCAATAAAATCAATAAAATGCATTCCCTATAGAGAACGATAGTAATCCCTATGGATTATATTATTTGACAGCTGTCGGTGGAATAAGTTTAACAAACTCTGAAAACGTAGCTGCATTATTAATAAATAAAAATGGCATGGAGTGTTTATTGGCACTGTGGTCTAGTCTAGGCGGAGAGATGTAAAGGCCATATTCAAATACCTTGAGGGTGAATTTATTCTTCAGTCACTTGAAAGTTAAATGGAACATTCTGAAATCCATTCTTTTGATTTCCATTTAATTTATCATTATCCATGCAGGCCACAACTGTGCTCGAGTCCATTTTGCGTTTTCAAGTCAAACTCATCTCATATTCATTTTTTTTCTTAATTTTTCTCTCCATTCCAGTCGGCCCATTCCGTAAGTAACCATTTCATCTCATCTTTGCATGTGGGGTTTTGCTGAAGGTGGAATACTATTGTGTGAAAAGTCAAGCCTTTGAAGGTTGCTGTAATGGGGTGTATATAGCACAGTATAAGTGCAGAGAATTTAAAGTATGGGCAGAATGTATTATCCTGAAGCCTTTCCTTCTCTGAGGATCTTTACTGTACTCTTGAGGAAATAATAGAAATACCTCATCAGGCTAAAGGAATATATATTAAGAAAATGCTTGAGAGCAAACGCAGGGCCATCTTATCAGCACTCTAAATGAGCAACACTTGAATCTAATCCATTGAAATTCAAATGTATTCTGTTTTCTTGGATTAAAATGTGCATCTTGTATTGTTGCCCTTGTGTCCTTGAATCCCTGGGTGAATTAAAATGCGCCGCTCCCTGTAACAGCATAGCAATGGACAGGGATATTGAGAAATGACCCTGACTGACAATCCTGATAAAACAGTGGAGGAGGGGGATGGAGAAGCCAGCACCCCAGTATTTACATGCAACTGGAATGAAGTCCAGGAATTCTCCCTCTACAGTTAGTCGATAAGACAAAGACCACAACCAGAAACGAGTTATTGTTCCTTTGGTGTACCCAGTCATGCCAGAACCAATATCCCATTGACCAAAACTATCAAATTACCGCAGCAACTCTGTGAGGCTGCTGTTGGACAAAGTGTTATCCACACCCAGTTACCAACTGCAAAGGTTTGACCTAAAGTGTTTTGCATGACAAGATCTGAAACAGTTTCTATTGCAATTAATTCTAAACAGATGCATTGAAAACACAGCAGATTTCATTGGTTCGATGCTCACTTTCAATGTTTCCAGTATATAAACTAGCACTTTAGTGATGTACTGTATATTTAATACCTGTTTAATCTTCTTTGCACAGAACATTTATTTGTACTTAAAGTAAGGTATGCACTGAAGCATGGATTTTGGATTTTGTGATTTTTTAAATCTCCCTTTTTTAGCAGGTTTTAGATTTGCCCAAACTCTAATCCTGCGTGTCTACCAAGACACATGGCTGTGTTGCTTAACTATCTGAGGTGAATTTGTCTTGCACGAGAAGAACACAAGGCCCGCCAGAATTTCCACATATAATATTTGACAAATTAGGGAGCATTTGTCCTTTGAAATCTTTTTAGGCATTTTAAATAATTCATAGCCTGCCTGTTTACTATTCGAGTCAAGCGGGTATTTTTTTTGTCTGTTCTTCTTGATCAGCTGGCACAGAGCTAAATTTCAGAATAAGATGTGGGTAAGTTAGGACACTGTATCAACACATCAACACAACATGCTTCACAGCTTTCCCGAAACGCATAACAAGAACATAGAAGTTTCATTTAATGCAATGAAACAACAGAAGTTTGTGTCTCTTTCGAAAAGGAAGACATCTGTGGATTTAATGAATACTACAGCTCATGTTTGAGTTAGGCTTTTCACACATTTTTGTGCTTCATCGTTCTTCCACAGTTTTTGAGATTACACAGAGCCAGGAGTGGGTTTAATAGGCCAAGTGCTCCACTGCAGTACTGTGAAGAAGATGGATTACTGGTGTTAGGGGGGAATCTGTTGCGATAGCTTTGGTATTTGGGTGAACTTTAAAAATGTGGATTTGATGCGACCCTACTATTAACAGCACTGTCTGAAATAAGCATAGTGCTATAAGAAATGTGATCATTTAAAAAATGTCAGTAGAGTGACATAAGACTGTTTAAGGGTTGAAGTCAATGCAGGTGGTCAATTTTCAGTAGTTCTTCATCCTTTCTTATTCATTCTAGTACCTCTGGGTGCTAGATTTGCAAAGTATTACTAGACTTGCAAACTATTTGCAAACTACTTGGTACTGCAATTTAAGAAAACCCCAAAATAAAAAACCTGATATCTTTTCTCAGTTGTTTTAACGTCTGTCAGTTGATTTTACCAACAGTTACATTTAATCTTTTTCTCTATATATGCGCTCTAAAAAAGGAAATATGAAGACATATAGTCTTTACCGCAAAGAAATTGAATCGAAAAAAAAAGATGTTTCTCTTACAGAAACACAGGGGGAGAAAAGAAAACAAATCCTGAACATATGAGTTTCTCCTCAAACCTAAATCGATTTCCCTGATTTTCAGCCTGGCTTGTTGAAGAAAGGAAGTTATATTTAGAGTTGTTTGGAAGTGTAACATCTAATTGAGACTGAGAGAGTAGCAATTTGGCATGGTCCTGGGAGAATATGAGCAGAGCTGGTTTTCATGAAGTCCTGCAAAATGAAAAACTTCAGAAAATGAGAAAAAAATGCAGTTTGGGGAATACAGTGTATTTTGTACATGGTGATATTTGTGTGTGGGTGTAAGGGTGGTGGTGGTGGGGGGGAGTTTTGGTAGACTGCAGATTTGTAACATAGAGCCCATATTTTCCTGCTCCTCTCAAGTCACGTTATAATCCATCTTCATTATTTCCTAAATGTTGATTTTATGAACATATCTAAATTGATTAATAGGCTGAGGAAATAAGTCCGTGCCGCAGTGACTTTACACAGGATATAAACATCTGGCATTTTTAAATCCATTTAAAATGGATTGTTCTGGCAGAAGAGATTGACACTATAGATCCCATGTACTATTTTTCAGTTTATGTTTAATTGCTTATTTCTTTACAGAGTATTTGGTTTTGATGATCAGATAATGCTCGAATTTGGGAAAGGGAATATATTGAGAACATATATTTTTTTTAAATAAATGTCTCTCAGGTGAAATGTTTTGAGGAAGATGCGCAGAAGGTGGCATTACCTGTGCTGTCGTTTTCAGTGAAATACAATTTAATTCTTATTGTTCAGTCAATCTCAAGTGTAATTTTCGTTAAAATTGTTAAAAATCTAAACAGGTTTTTAAGATTTAGGAGTATTGAATGAAAAAACATTAAAAAAAAGAAGACAAAAGAAAATTACAAAAAAACACACACAAAATGACACTAAATCCCGCATTTACTTTGGTGGCTGACTTTTACCTGGTCAAGCATTACAGCTTTCAAAGGGAGACAGTAAAACTGAGGGGAAAGAGTTTCTGACTAAGGCCTTCGTTTGAAAGAGCCTCGTCTGTTTGGTTGAAGACCTGCTGTGAGGGATTTAGGGCAGCTGCAGTCCCTCGCGTAGGAGAGCTAAGACAAATTGTGCGCGGATCATTCAATCTGTGTCTTAACATAAGTGGCGTGGGCGTTGGCTGTGAGGGGTGGGGGGGTGGCTGTGCACAGCACTGAAGCAGACAGGCTGTGCCACCCTGTGCCCACTGCTCTAAGCTCTGTGTCCCAGCCGGCTGCATTCCCATACACAGACTGATCCACCGTGTGTCGTGACCGCCGCCATCCCAGCGTGCCTCTCTCCACCCTTGTCTGCGTGGATACCAGAGGGAAGGTACTCGGCCAAAGAGGATTAATTTTTAATGGCACTGGGCTGATATTCCTTATTTTTCTGCTGGACAGAACATTTAGTGGCGCGAGGTAGAGCAAAGGTGGGCGTTGCGAATGAAATTGCCAGATTATCCTCCGTCAGATGTATATGGTCATTCCTGTTCTTGAGCTGAGAACGTCTTATGCGTTACTACGAAAAAAGAAAGTGTCCAAAAAATTGCGGATGAATTCGTATTCCCTTGGCACGTTGAAGCATGGTCACCGAAGAAACAGTGATACTATTTTGAAACCACTGTTGCAGACTTATCCTGTCATCTTATTTTAGAACTGTGCTTGGCTTAGCCGTGCTTGCAGCTCTGGTCTTTAATTTTCCCCTCCTAGCCAATTCTTCAGCCTTGTCAGGCAATGCTGGTCCATTAAAATGAGCTGCCAGATTCCAGGTTTTGTAAGTAGTACTTCTAAAATGGAATGGCTTTGCAGTGAATTAATCCTGATCCAGCAGTTTGGGGGAGTAATGTGTATACTTACAGTGCATGTTTTTCAGGGACCTCTTATGTATATTTCCATTCAGAGACCTGAAGTGAAATGTGGTAATGGGTTGAAAAAACATTCTGTTTGCTATTTTTTTACATTTATGGAGTCAGACACTTGGGTTGTGGTTTAACTGGTATTTATTATGCATTTTTTTATTTACCCTTTCACCATAAATTGGCGATAAAAGTTGTCCAGGTGCTTGAAATGCTATTATTGCTTGCGGAAAAAAAATAAATTAGTTTCTTGCAATAGGTTTTGACAGCATTTTAGAGGTAGTGCAAAATCATTTTTTCACCCAATTACTCAGCTGAGCGCATTTGAAGATGCTTTTCAGTCCTGCGTGATGTTACTACTAGTGGTAAGAATTTTTTTCTGGCTGGAAAAGTAAATGTACAGTATGTGTGGCTCCTGACTGACGCTTGAAGAGGATGTGTTTCACATTTACATCCACAAAATGTCTTTAAATGCCCAGAGAATCTAAAAGTCTTTACTTGCAAGTGGTAAGTTTTACAGATGGAGCTGGTTATGTCCTAAATACATCATTCCTTGGAATTGTTACACACATTTACAAGGCAGGACCAGGATTCCTGAGCAAAGCACAGTTTTAATTCAGGTTCTTACCCAGATTTTGATTATTTTTAGTGTGTACTATTACCGCATTGGTGATAGTCATAAAAACTGTTGACGTATTTTTTCCACTGTGTTATTTATATCTTTCAGCAGTGATACAGATATACAGGTTATTACTTGGAGTTACTGTGATAGTTCCAGGCGACTGCATCAGTTTGTGCAGAGAATGAGAAAGAATCAATTTTTTGGGCGCCCTTGAGACAGAAATCGAGAAAAAGGAGAAGCGGGTTAGTGCTGTTTTATGAGCCCCACTGCCTGATAGGTCAGGGGGTCTGAGAGGTCAAATTATGGCGAGAGCAGCGCCGCTTCAGCAGTGACCCAGGAGGTGAGGTGGAGGCAGCCAGCTTGACCTCTGCGCATCACCTTTGCGATTGCACATTTTCAATATGATTTATTTAATACGGCACACATGACATATACGCTGAAGCACGGAGTGCTCCATACCAGCTGAGGAGGTTGCTGATCTAATATGTTCCAAGACTCATGGAGGCATATTGCAGATGAGTTTTGAAAACTGGTCAGACTGGGACAGAGAATGACCCCCCTATCGCGTTTAGTCAAGGTCAAAGATCCCTTAAAAATGAAACTCCCAATTTGTTTAGTATTTCATGGGAACAGAAATGCAGTGCTACCACCTAAATCGAATATATAGAGTGTACATATAATCATAAAAAGAAAATGGCCCTTTTTTACATTAATGTAAAATTGCACGGCGGTGTTGTTACCATCTTGTAACCTGATCCAAACAGATAGTGTA
The DNA here is from genome assembly GCF_059453375.1 of Lepisosteus platostomus. NCBI lineage: Eukaryota > Metazoa > Chordata > Actinopteri > Semionotiformes > Lepisosteidae > Lepisosteus > Lepisosteus platostomus. The sequence continues at coordinate 8,704,454 of NC_142635.1, read as the reverse complement.
TCAGAAAAGAAAAGCAGGACCCAGTCAGTGCTGGGATGCAACACTGTCAAAGAACATTAAAATGGCTGCTGCAAGTGGCACTGGTGGGCCAACAGGTAGTGCTCTCCCCACTGGACTGGCTTTCCCCAACCGATGCCCCAGTAGGGTGACCGGGGGCATTTTTCTGCTGGACGTTTCCTTCCTTTGGAACACACGTTAAACCGGGGTCCTGACTGCTTACTCATTAACAGAACCTTAGACCTGTTTGCAAGAGCAGAGGTTTTCACCACAGTGTCCTGGCAAGATTCTCCATCAATTCAATTCACCTCACGGATCTGCTGTGTAGTGGGGCAGCTGGTGCAGAATGGTTGCCACTCATCACCCAAGTGGTTGCTGCACTTCAGTGTGAAAGAAATTGATCCCGTCCAGTATGTGAAGTGCTTTTAAATAATTTGGGGGCCGAACATGCTAAACATGTAAGAAATTATCATTATATTTGGACTTATGCTGTGACTCACTTCATTGATCTAGGCAGCAAATCAACTGTATTGCAAATGTCCTGTACAAGTCATATTAGGGCTCTCTAAATTGAGTGAGGTCTTGCAGGTTTAAAGCACAGGGCAATTTTATATGAGTCTAGAGTTGGAAATTCCAGACTTTAATAGGGAATCTGGAAATGTATGCATTTGTTTCTGTTGCTCAAAAGGAGGACTGATGCGCTTTAATTAAATGGGAAGTCAATACGAAGACAGATGTTAGTCCAGTGTAAAAGCTTGTCTGTCTCTGTCCCCGAAGAGGCAGGTGGAGTGTCTTGTGATGTATTTTCAATTACAAGCCAAAGTGAGAGAAGAAAAAGGTACAACAAGGAAGGGAAGATGGGAGATGAGAAATCAATTTGCAGCTTAAGGGTAAAGGTGTCAGCATTACACATTCAGATCCTCATGAAAGGGGCAATTGCTCATAAGCTGATCAATAGCAATCAGGCGATGCAGAAAAGAGAAGCACAGTGTGATATAGATTGGGGTTGAGGGGGGCATCATGCTTACATGTCCCTCTGCGGAGACTTAACAAGATCAACCCCTCATATCACCCCTAACCCCTCATCTGTGCCAAGGGGCAAGCAGGGCAACTTTGCCTGGTGGGCATGACTGAGACTGTGAAAGGCCTTTGTATTCTTTCATAAGGAGGCCTAAGGGAGAGATAAGTCCAGAAGATAAACATCTGTAAAACCACACCATTGATCGTCTTCTCAGAAAGAGCAGGGTTCACAGACACCGCAGTGCCCTGACTAACAAGGGCTCTTCAATGTCCTTTGTCCCCTCCTGAGCCTGACATGTGCAAATTTGAGGGCCAGGCTCTGAGAACTACGCTGCCTAACTTGATAGGTACAGGGCTACAAGCTTAAATCTCTACATAAGAAAAATATGTGGGCGCTTAGTTTGTGCAGCCATTATGAAAAAGTAAAAGCTTCTCGTGTGGCTTAAGTAACCTACTTAGAAAATAGTAACAGCGAGCCTTATCATACAGCAACATACCAGTAACATCGCAGTTGCAGCAGCGTAACTGTTGGTCACCGCAGACATTAGAAATTTATAGAATTTCTACTGCATAAGAAACTCAGAATCACACACCTTGAGCAGCTTTGCACAGTGTCAGCTCTGATGTGTTTATCACTTTCTCTTTAGATGAACATCCAGAGTTTACACAATCAGAGGGCCCTCTGCAGGGGCAGACCGGCTGCTTGGACACAAGAGCTCTTTCTTGTCTTAAGAAAGGTCGTTAATCAGATCCTGTGTTTCTCAGTCCCTCCCCAGATTGTTGTTCGGCCCCGGGACCAAATCGTAGCTCAAGGACGGACTGTCACCTTCCTCTGCGGGACGAAGGGGAACCCCCCACCTGCTGTCTTCTGGCAGAAAGAAGGGAGTCAGGTATGGCAGCCTGTTTCACGTTTGGTGGCTGAGGATCCCTGGTTCCAGAGTGAGCCAAAACAGAGTGAGGCGTCAGGAAAATGACTTCAGGAGAGTCAGTACTTTAGAGTGTATTTAGACTTTTTTTAACCTACTGCAGAGTCGAGGAGGTTGTGGAGCAAAGGGAATTACACTTGGTGCATTTATTCATACAAAACTCAAATCAAAGAAGGAATACCTTTAGGTATTATCAAGTTGAATACATATGTACCTACTGTAGTTAGGCTTTCATGCATGGAAAATGTCCTTCCCACAGTTTTGAATTGTGAGTATTCCTGAGTGAAAGCGGACAGCCTGAGAACACTAACCCTAACACTTGCACCCACCTAAGTAGAGCGTCAGTTTTCCAGTCAGATGATGGTAGGCGTAGGGATGATAATCTAAACTTTAGTGCAGGCATTAATCCTTCAGAATCCTTCCCTTAATCAAGGGGCTGCTTGGAACAAGTTGGCAGTGGTGTGCATGACCTCCTTCTGCTTCCTTCATTGCTTGTGCTGTGAAGAGTGGGGTTGCTTTCGAAACGGTGTCAAGCCAATGCATCTGCAGAAGGGGTTCTGTTCTGTCGTGCAGTTGAGCTGCGGCAGAGCCAGATTTTAAAAGCAGAGACTGGGGATGGAGAAGCTGAGTGTTCCGTGCTTTCAGAGACAAATCTTTCTGCTAAATTGCCTGGTGCGGCAGTGTAGGAGGAGAATGAGTAGCCTCAGAAATGCATCAGAGAGAGCAAGTGCATCAGAGAGGAGAGCCCCGGCGTGGGTGTGGGAGGTGGGGATGAGCAGGACTGCAGCAAGAAGAGAGGCGTTCCGGGCTGCCTTTGAGCTGGAGCGGGGGAGGGCCGACCCTCCTCTGCGTTTCCACGCTAGAACCCCCACTGGACGCAAGAGGTTTCAGAGGAAATAATGATAATCTTTCACCACTCACAAACCTGAAAACTTCTAGTTTTGGACAGAAAAAAAAATAACAGGACACAATTCAGTTAGAAAGACATTGACGCGTGAAAAGAATCTCACCCTAAAGGTTTGACATGATGGTGGTCATCTGTGACGACTGTGTTATCTGTCAGGGCTGGATCTGAGCATTAAAAATTCCAAACCCATCTACTTCTGCTTTGTTTTCTGATGTATCTTTGCCCTTTGTCACCTTTGTTTTATTTTTAGGATTAGCCTCTCACCTTTGACCCTGTCTACCCCAGAGATGTAGTTTAAGCCTCTAAAAGAAGTGAGCCTCCAGTCCCCTTAACCTCACCCAAGTTACCACCCCCTGTTCCCACAACCCCTCATTCTGGTCCGTGCCCTTCACCACACCCTTGCTTGACACTTCAGACGATAAAATGCTTCTCAGGGTATCGCTCATTGTTTCCACAGGCCTGAACAGCCCCAAGGATTTAATTCAGTATTGGTTCATTCCAGTTGACAATGAATAAATAGACTTTGTGTTGCAAACCGTATCTTAAAATATTTCATTTTGTTTGAGATTTGTTTTTCAGAGCGTTTACAGATTTCAAACTAACAATTCAGAAATTATGTGTTCTCAAAGCCCAGCAGCAGTTCACTTACAGTTTGCTCTCATTTTTATTTTTTTTAAAGTTTAACTTCAATGTGAAACCAGCGCTTCTCACGTTCAACGCATAAAAATGCCAATAAATCTAACTGAATAAATGCAGTGGCTTATACTTCTGTGTTTAGTTTAAAACTTTAGTCACCACTTGCATTTTTGGCTTGAACATATTTATTTTTGGTCGAAGTCTGCTTTATGTCTGGTTTTCTTTCTGCAGTGAAGCAGAACCGCTCCCGTTTTCCAAGCCAGTAGTTAACGGCTTTTTGCTGTGGGATTGTGGGATGGTGTTACAAAACACATGCAGATCCTCAATTGTGACAAAAGTCTGTTTAGTTTTGTAGCTTTTTAAAAAAAAATTCTGAAGGTGTTCCACACTGACTCCTTCTATTCCTGTGTGTCCAGATTCTTCTGTTCCCCAGTCAGCCTCCAGAGCAGTCGGGCCGTTTTTCTGTGTCCCTGAGTGGAGAGCTGACCATCAGTGACGTCCAGAGTGAAGATTCTGGCTATTACATCTGCCAGGCCATCAGTGTGGCCGGGAGCATCCTGACCAAGGCACTGCTGGAAGTGGAGAACGGTGAGCGTTGGTCGCCGAGTAAGTGGGTTTGACCTGTATTCAGACCGCAAATGACCCAGGAAGTGATTCCACAGCCTCATTTTGGTACACGAAATTCCCAGATGTTGAAGTGACCAAACATGACACCTGTGCACCACGCTCCCAAGCATGAAAAGAAGCAGGCTCCAACATTGCAATAGCTGGTAACTTGGCTTTGCACATATACAGTATTTGCCTGCTACAGCTGGCAATGTACAATAATGCAAAGGAATAGTATTTGTACTGTGGGAGGCTGGAGGTGTTAATTTTAGTTTGGCAGTGATTCAGTAGAGAGATTCATTTAGCACATGGTGTTTTTAAATGCATCACTTTACCGATATAGCTCATGAAAGTATATCTCGTTAATGTAAATCTGGCATACCAAATTGATGATATTTCGTATATCTGCTTTTTTGTGCCGTTTCCCTTCAATATCTGCAGATTTCCCTAGATGGCTTTTTTATAATATTTCATTAAGAGCAATCCAAAAGCAGCTCCAATTCTAATAGCAAATTCAAAAGGTTTTTTTTCAAAGGCTTGCCGTTTTTCCCTCGTGTTTATAAATACAGAAGTAATTATAAAAGCATTCCTGGGGAGATCTTTTTTTTTTAAATCTCTTTAAAATTGTGGTGGATAGACTTGTAAGATCTTTTTTATATCTCTAAGAACAGACGCTCGCTCAACATTTCGATAGTTAAGTGTAATTTGCGAAAACAAAAGAAATGAAAAGCCAGGCCTCTCAGATAGATAAAACTCCTGACACCCAAATGAATCGACAGCAGGAGGCCCTGGATATGTAATGTGTAAGAACAGACATGCTCTGCAATGAACTACCACAGCATATGCTCAGTTCTTTCATGCACTTGGTTAACTGGATAAACTGTGGGTACATATGTGCTGTGCCTCCTAGCATTCAAATATTTGGAGCCTGTTGTGCAAATGTGAAAGAAGATTTGCTGTTTTTCTTTTTGTTTTGTTTTTTCCTAGCAGGATTTTAGAAACAGTACTTGCAAGCATGTAATCTCATTAATGAGTCCTGCTTTGCTTCTTAAATCGACGAGAAAGCTCCTCAGATGGATGCCAAAGTAATAAGAAACTTGGATTCGCCAACTGGAGTTGTGAGGGGGTCTCGGTACAGCTAGGGGGTTAAGCAGTCAACTAGCCCCTAAAGCTGTGCTCCCAATGGAAGAGATTGTAAAAGCATGTTATATATAGGCTTAGCCCCGGCAGTGTGAAGGACATGGTGGACTATGGAAAAGGGCTCACCACTGAGTTTTATAAATGGCCTGTCAGTTGTGCCCTGTTTCCAATGAGGAATGGATGATCCAGTGTCCAAGTGCGGTCAAGACTCATTAGGCCTTGATTTCCAGATATTTTGACCCTGTCAGTGCTCCTGCTTCACACAGACCGTCCCTCCCTACACACACTCTTCCATGTTCCCTGACAGCCTCTGGCTCCCATTCAATTTCCTCTAACACTGTAAACACACACACACACAAAACAGGTATGAGACCTGAAACTGGTTCTGAGGCAGACCTGAGCACCAGACACAATTCTCTCTCCCTTTCTCACTCTGATGTGTAACGTACTCCAGTGGTTAAGCTAGGGGTATATTAAATAAAAAATAAACCTACTTCTAATTCGGGGAATGGAATGAAATGTGTTATATTTCCCCCTTGTAAGGTAGAAATATAACACATTTACCAACTTGCCTTCTAGGGTAATGCCATACGTTTTAAGCATCTGTGCTGTGCTGCTGTGTGTAGGGCTAACTGCTGTCACAAATCAGGTCAACAACATTGGTTCACTGGTTTACTTAAAATCCAGAAACACAACTAGCTTAATAGGTTTTTAGACCAAGACTTTTTACCCTCATACGATTGGCGTGCACACATTAACATGTGGCTGATATGGAAGCTATGGAAAGCTTATGGTAACGACTGCCTGTTTTTGCCTCTTTAATAGGGACCGGTTTGCATTCAGTATCTCTGTATCATTATCCCTCAGTGTTTTTCATATAGAAGATACAAACTTGCATATCTAGGTCTAGGCCAGCTCAAACCCAGAGATTGCTTGTGAATTTGCTTGGACTTCCTTCTGTACTCTTCTTGAAAACTGCCGTAACTTTTATCTTCACCGTATCTGGATTTTTAAAATTCAGTGGAATTTTTTATATGTTCTGCTCAAGGAAGCCTTCAGTCCTCCCGTACAAAAAGGCTGTTAAATATTTTCAGATTTGGAATTTCCAGGGGTGGAAGATTAACTTTCAAGAAAGCATTACGAATGCTCATCATGATCAAAGGTCTAGTCTAGTTTTTTTTATCAAAATATATTGCAATTTTAATTTCAAGGCATATGTAGTATGAACATGTTAAATAATTGACTAGTTTTCTCCTTTATTTGATGAAGTCTTTCACTTAAGTAATTTTCATTTTTAGTGGTTGAAACGTGAATTATTCATTCAGACTGGGAGTTGCAAAGGGTTTTTTTTCCTTGCATTGCTGCGCAACTGTTTTACTGCTGTCTTACAGCTCAATGCCTTCTGAAACGCAAGCATTATTATATTACCCAGCACTGGTCATTTGTAAAGCCTGTAATGTATAAATGAGCAGGTCATTCAAACCTAATAGCTCATTAAAACTGCAGTCATTAGAAAAATACTGCGGCAGGTTAAAGGGCTAATTAAAAGGAGGATCTCTGGCAGTTGTTAAGCTCTTTCAGAAGCACCAATACATCTTAGAGTAATCAATTAATACCCTCCTTTAATTGGCTTTTTACTTACGGCTAATCGCCAGCCAGTATTTCCTCAATTGCTGGGCTCCAACAGACAGCTGTAAGTCTAACACAGCCTTGTGCGATCGATTTAAAGAGAAAACAACAGGCCGAGAAGCAGGCATGAAATTAGTGCATTTGCTGAGACTTGCAGGTATTTTAAATCCCATCCTTTCTGTTGCCAAATGAAAGGAAAAAGGAAGAGTTTGATGACATATATTCTTACAACAAAGGCCGGCTCCTAGTTTGTCACAGCAATGCCTGGCTCATTGAAAAGTTCAAAGTCTTCCTTACAATTTCTTACAGAAGATCTGAGATGTGATTCTGTCTTTCATCTGCTACGACAGTCTGAGTAGTTTTGAGCTGGACATGCCTTCCTCATTCAGTCTTGTCATTTTCTTGTCCACCCCTCCAGCACCATCAGACCGTGTCCCTCCGATTATCCGCCAGGGGCCAGCCAATCAGACTCTGGCCCTGGGTGCCACGGCACAGCTGCAGTGCCATGTCATGGGCAACCCCTTACCCAGCATCCAGTGGGAAAAGGATGGACAGAGGATTCTGGGAAATGATGCCCGCATCAGCCTCATGGAAAACGGCACATTACAGATCACCCTCCTGCAGGTATTTAATAAAGACTTGTGTGAGAATGCTATTGAAGACTTAAGAGAAGATCAACTTTATTGTGCCCTAGGAGAAACATTTTATGGGCACACATTGCTTCTGTATATCTGAATACATCAGGAAACATTAAACATCACATTTATTGCACATGCATAATTACATATACATAATTTGTGACAACATAATCAGTTTACACTGACCCAATTGCAGTTGCACCCTTGCCATTTATGTGTATTAACTGCTTTAACAGATAAGGGAACAAATAAATATTTGCATTTATTTTGATCCACGTTTGGCAACCCTAAAGCGTTTGCCAGAGGGAAGAAATTGATATTCAGAATCATCTTAAGAATAAGAAATTTATGCTAGAATGCTAGAAATTTAAAGTAGACAAATTCACTTAAAACGTCTAAAAAATCACACAAGTAGTCATATACCTCTTCCCCTCCAGTACTTGGTTTTTTGTACAAGCAAACATGTTTGTAAGTAAACCAATGCAGAAAAAAGCAGGCCTGCTTTCAATTCTCAGCCTGTAACTATCAGCACATATTCAGAAGTATTGTATTTAAATGCAAGAGATTCACCTGAGATAAGTCCCCCGATTTCTCTCCAGAGTGATGTGAAAATGTTAAGTGATTGTGGTCCTGGATGACAGATGACTGTGGAGGATTTAATTAATTTGAGAAGAAATGGGAGCTGGCACAGATTCTTAATGCACAATATTCATCAGTGCTACAGTATATAGTGCTATATTAGTTCTCATCCGTTTCATACTCATGATGAGTATTTTGCTAATTGTAGGACCAAGGTGTGGAAAAAGGCTTGGAGTGTTTAACCTTGAGGACCATGTTCTGAAATACTCATTTCCATATAAAGGTATTTGACTATTGGCTGGCATGGTGGAGTGGTGTTGAGCACTGCTGCCTCGCACCGCCTGGGCCTGGGCTTGATTCCTGGGGTGCTGTCTGCGTGGAGTTTGTATGTTCTCCCCATGTTCATGTGGGTTTCCTCCGAATACTCGAGTTATCTCCTAGTCCAAAGACATACTGGTAGGTTTATGGCTTCTGGAAAAAATAGCCCTGGTGTGAGAGTGTGTAGTTGTGCTCTGCGATGGGTTGGCATCCCGTCAAGGGTGTATCCTGCCATTGCAATAGGCTCCAGCTTCCTCCGCAACCAGTATTTCTTACTGGATAAAGGAGTTTAGAAATTGAATGGATTATATTTGACAGTTCACAGTTTCTGCAGGCTTTTAGTCTTGTTGTGTGCCACCCACACACACACACACACACTTAAAGTGACTGACTTCTTCAGCTTCATCTTCTCAGAAACTCATTCCCTCCCCCCATTCTCATATTCACAATGACCTGACAACCCCCGTCTCCCGAGACCATTAACTGCTTGTTGGTTTGTGGCGGAGTTGGGGGGGGTGAGGAGGAGGGGTAGTCCTGACTGATAGTGTTTTTTTCTCTTCCTTGAGCTGGCTGCCTGCTGTAAAAAGTGATGCTGTGAGCCTCTGTGGGACAAGAGAGATGCATTAACTTTGTATGTCAGTGTCAGTGTATGAATAAGGAAAAAAACAGAGAGAAACTAAGCACAGGGATGAAAATATTTTGCTCCCTGCCGGCCCAACCTCATCAAATTTTAACAGACTGTTTAAGTGTACAGCCCAGCACAGCCATGCACAATCAACAGATATGTGCCCTCTACGTTACCCCGCCGAGTGGCCCCATACAGCCAACCCACTACTCAACAGCGTCAGCCAAGTGACCTGCTGGAAAGCAGGCAAGCCCACCAATGGGGTTACCCTTTTCTGAATGGTAGCAGGAAGAAATATTACCTTGCGTTTCCCCGTTTGTTTTAATTCAGCGCAGCTGTTTGAACAAAACCATCTTATTATCAATGCAACTGACGCATGTAATACCATCCATTACTTCACGTGCTAACAGCTGTATGTTGCAGGTTTTCCATTTTTAGCAGCTGTTGGCCCAATTTGCTTCAATGCCGATGTAAAGGGAAAAAAAAACACCCGCATCTTTCAAACTGACGGAAACTCATCACTAGTGTAGTCTTTATAAGCTTGTTTGCAAGAAACATGCCCTTAAAAAACCCAAATATGGAATTCTAACTTATAATATAATAAAATAGACCCCTTTCCCTTGACCTCAGAGCATTTACATAGAGGAAAAGGAGTCATACATTTGACAGAGAAATACAGTGTCCATTTGTCTTTTGCGTGGGCTCAAATTAACAATAGCTGAAAGGGGAACAATACAACTGTAGTGTTACACCACAATAGTTGAGTTAGATGTTAAACCTTCAAATAATTCTCTTATTGGGAATCTGCAGGTTTTACCAGCTAATCTGCAAGAACCATTAGATCCCGATTGCCAAAACACCTAACATCTTCCACTGTTTGAAACAATTCCAAGACCTGTTTCTGACCTGACTCACCGTAATAAAACTTTAACCTTGCCTTTTGCCTTTTCTTTCCTTAGCATGGAGCACATGAATGCCCGAGTCAAGGAGTTGGTTCGCTTTGCAATGTCTTACATTTCTTACACTTTACACGACTGTGAAGACCAATATAATAGCTTTAATCATCATGACAGAAGCAGTGCTTAAGCTCAGCCAGAGCTGATAGCGCGCTTTCATCATCTCCTGAGTCACCACATGGATATGAAATGAGACTAAGAGCAGTGTGCATGAAACATTAACAAACACAGAAAATCCTTTTAGAAGAAACCCTCCAGTCAGATTCACTGTGGGGACAATGTGTAGATGATTGCTGATCTGTTGAGCTCTTTCTTGACATTGTGAGTTTTCCATTGTGCGTTATACTGTAAGTGTTAACACAAAAACAATTTTAATCTCCAATGCTTAGTAAATTGTATCAGGCATTATAACTGTAAGAGGAAGGAAGATCATAAAATAAGCTTAGTATATAGCAGTAGGCCTACTTTCAACATTGATTGACTTCATTTCCTTTAGATGGAAAGCAGACATTTTTTTGGGGGGATATGACTTTCACCCCTGACTGTGACCCTGAAAGAAAACTTCCCTATAAAATTCTGATTATTTCACAAGTACCCCTGACCCGTCGTTTGTCAAGGTTCTAACCTTTTCTGTTCCAAAAATGTCTCTCTGTGACCTTTCTTCATGTAGCTGCACAACGTTTCAAGTAGGCTGTAAATAACGAATGCATGAACTGTATTTATGTAGCAGTTTTCATCCTGCACAGAAACAGGTGCAGGATTGAAAAGTGAATCAAGAGGTAATTAAGAGGTGAAGTTCAGATTTATATCACTGGGTGTTATTATGGCAGGTTGGAACCCCTTCAGTTCCATGGGATCCTATTCAATTAGAGCACCCTGACTGAGCGTCTCATCTGAAATATGGTGTCTCCTGCAGCACAGCGTCAGTGGTCACCATTCTGAGGGACTGCTTAGCAAATTCTGGTAATTTCAGAAGGAAATAAGTGAGATCACATGCTTGCTAAGATGCGATCCAGTGAGATCACGTGCCTGCTAAGATGTGATCTAGTGAGATGACAAGCTTGCTAGGATGTGATCCAGTGAGATCACGCGCTTGCTAAGCCTGTGTGATCTAATGATGTCTGGTTGGAATATCTGACAAGTCAGGGTAGAAGGTGGTGGGGGAGCTACATCAGCCTGCAGAAGATCGCCATGTTAAGTGCTTCACTTTTGCTTCTCGTTGCTAGGAAACCGATTCAGGGGTGTACACCTGTATTGCTTCTAGCGCCAGTGGGGAGACAAGCTGGAGTGGTATTCTCACAGTGCAAGGTACAGTACCTTTGCTCTTTGAAAATACTAAAGGACTGAAGAGAAATTAAGTTTCCCATGCTTGGCCATGTTGCCTTTTGTCCTGTTATGATTTTTTATGATTTTAATTGAATTCCCTTTTTTATTTGCTGTTACATGAGATAAAGGTTGTAAAAATGTTTTTTGTTTTAAAGTTTAAAGTAATGCTACAGAACATACACTTTTCCTTTCCTGAAAGAAGCCGTGCGTAAAAGCTCCATGGGGAACTTGTATTGAGTGAATTGAGGAATTAAAAATAATTTTTACCTCCATCCAAACAATGTATGTAACAACGTATGGTACTGCTCTAAAAATAAGAAAAACAGTGTACAGTATTGTTAACATTTTAGCATTCCACTTATAATATAGTGCTGTACCGCTGTTATTAAGTGTGTCAATGTTTTATTAGGATTTGACACTGACATTAAATCTCTTTGCCTTCCTGTCACTTCTGTATTATAGAAAGTGGAGCCCCATCTGCTCCCCAGCCCTCTGAGCCCAGTCTCCTGCCTGGACCCCCCCAGAAGCCCATCGTGACCAACGTGACGCGAAACAGCGTGACCCTGACCTGGCAGCCGAACCCCCATGAAGGAGGAGCGCCGGTCTCTTCCTACATCATCGAGGCCTTCAGGTGAGACCACTGCGCGCTCCCCGCGGGCCGTACCCACACCCCTGGGCGGGATGCTTGCCTTACTTCCGAGATGTGGAAAACACAGTAAGGTCGGAGCGCGATGCCTGCGGTTCCAAAGGAGAATGCCAGGAGCACAGGGGGCCGCCTGAGTGTTCCCGGCACGCGAGAGCTATTCCAAAATCTGATGTGGAATGGGAGACTTTTTTCTCCGTGATTTGAACAGTTCGGCTCTGTGGCTGTCCTTGTAACGCGAGCTCCTGTTAGCCCTGAGACTCGCCGACATAAAAGCCACGGATATACACAGACACACACACACACACACTCCTACTCATGCAGCTGGCAAAGAAAAAAAACAACCAGTCCAGACAATATAGATTCAACAATACAGCTGAATGGTGTCTGCAGACACTCTGCCCCTTGGTAGCTAGAGGCATCTCGTGCCCAGACATTTTTCATTCTTTATTAATTGCGTGTCACAGTTAAGCGCTAGTATCCAGACGTGATGGACAGGGGCACACACCCATATTGCCTCTCTGTCCCTGACCTTTTCCACATTCGAATAATGGAGGGCAGCCTGTACCTGTGCTTATCACATCGAGTAGCATTATGTAAATGCTCTTCACTGCCTTTATGTGCACGGGGATGAGGAAGTTGCTGAAAGGAAACTCGAATAAATTAAATTGCCGCCCGTACCAGATTTTTCTCCGTGTTGCGGCAGGCACAGAAACAAAAATGCAAAAAGAACTAATGACATTTTGGACTTTTTATCCAGACCAGGGTCTTTGTATTGCTTGCTCCCTATGCCCAGCTGCGGTCCCAGTGCAGAACAGAGGCAGCTCCCAACACCACTTGCAGGCTGTGTCCCTGTGTGTCTGGGAAGGGCAGCCTGACAGATCTGAGACTTGATCTCATTCTCATTCGCCCTCTGGGCAGAAGTTAGCACAGTGCTGCATCCCCAAAATTGATTCTTTATAGAGACCGGGGGGGGGGCTTAATATGATTTCTACAATAACATTTCCTTGCCTGCAGTGCTGGGGGCACAGGGGGGGGGGTAAGGTGAGAGCAGAAGAGGGAGATGGGTAGGGGGAGGTAGTCATTCACAGGTTCATGGCCGACTGTGACACCTTGTTATGGAAATGATCAGATTTATCGTGCCTGTGGGCGGGGGGGAGGCTAAGCCGTATTTGTAATGTGTGTGTTTTTTTTTTGTATGAGCGTGTGTCTGTGTTAGTGTTTTTCACAGAGTCGATCGAGAAAGTGACCTTGGATTTATTGCTCGCGATCAGGTTAGCGTGAGGGATATGCGCTGCTCTGGCAGCGTTAATTGTTGTAGCCGCATTCTACAGGCCAGTCGGCTATAAAATCACTTGCCCTGTTGTGAGCTGTAACTGCAGAAAGGAAAAAAAATTCTACATATACAGTACCAGACAGAGAACGACAGAGAGAGGTCAGGCCATCTATAAGCCAGAAATATGTGTTTTGGCCTTAGTAAAAGATCATTTATAATAACTTGATAAAAAAAAATACATACATTTTGTAAATTAAAATATAGGGTACGACATTTGCAGCTGGTCTTCTTTTAAACTCACTAACAGTAAGCTAATTTTCATTTCAAATTTCAATGTCTATGTGGATATTTGCTGGGTCCACATGAATTGTCTTCTCTAAATTGTCCCTGGTGTGTTTGTGTGTCCTACATTGAACTAGCAACCCATCCAGCTTGTGCCCTTCCTTATTTCACCTTACTGTTACCTGTTATCTGTGCTAGTGATTGAAAATGGATGGGTGATTCCAGATCAGAGCAGTGCGCTGGGGAATTAGTACGTTAATACTTGCTCTCTGCCTTCCTAATCTAGCCAATCTGCAGGAAGTACTTGGCAAACAGTGGCAGACTTTGTCAAGCTGGAGAAGCACACCGTAGGTGGCCTCTTCCCCAACACCATCTACCTGTTCATCATACGCGCTGTCAACAGCTACGGCCTCAGTGATCCCAGCCCCATCTCTGAGCCGGTCCGCACTCAAGGTACAGTGTGTGCAAACCAATGAATAACAGTGGAGCTTCTGTCACACCAGAGTGCTGGGAACAGCAGGAAATGACTGCCGCCTTAAAAATTGTTCAGACTGCATTTAACAATACGTTTTTTTTTACTTTTTTAAATGACCTCCTTTTAACCAGACCAGAATTTCTAAACCAAATGCTAGTATAGTGGACAAGTATGCTGTGCTGTAGCAGTTGCTGTTCAGTGGATGTTAAAAACAACATCCTGTGACTTCGTACGATTAGGAGTGAGAACCCGAGTGTCCTGGGACAGTAATGTCTGGCCACGCTGTCATTCCACTCTGGGGTAGTACTGTCTTGGCCTACCTAAAGAGCCTCCGTAATCCATCTGGTGAACAGTTTCTTTCTCCTCTACTTAATCTGCCGTATAGTGGGGCGCAGGTACATGATGACTCCTGCTTGTCACCCGAGGAGGTGCTGGTATAAACCGAAAAGAGCTGAATTGAAGGAGAGGGTTAAAATGAAATGTGCTAAATTAAAGATATTAGTATTAATTGTTACTCATAATTATTCAGTAAACGGCATACTAGAATTGATGCTTCTGCACAATTTTAATTACATTAAACTGAGATTTTGCATACCCCTGAGGTTTATGTGTGTATATTTTTTTAAAGTAAAAATGTTCTTCTGTGCCATGTGCATACAACTCTATCTAAATTGCAAATTTGAGAAAAGATTCGATTTGAGCATATTCTATCTAGAAGAAGTGTCCCACTTTTTTTTCGGATTGACACCTTCTTAGAACAGAGCGTGATCACCTGAGGAGAAGAGGAGTTTGCCAGGACAGTACTGCCTAGTGTTCTTGATGGTAGATGTGTAGACACTCTTGAAGCGATGTGACTAAAAAGTGGGGGTCGGTGCAGTTTTCATGTCACCCAGCATTCTGCAACCGTGAATCTGAAGCGTTGTGTTCAAGGCCCCATGGGTAAGAGGCGAGGCACACTGACTGGGTGCACTCTTTCTCCTTCTGTGTCAGACGTGAGTCCAACAGGTCAGGGTGTGGACCACAGACAGGTGCAGCGGGAGCTGGGGGAGGTGGTGGTGCGGCTCCTGGAGCCTGTGGTTCTCTCTGCGTCCAGCGTCCAGCTCTCCTGGACGGTAAGTCTGCCGGGTGGCCAGGGTCGCTGTGAAGGCCGGGGTCTCTGTGAAGGCCGGGGTTGCTGTGGTGACTCCCTTACTGCCTGAAGAGTTCTCAGAAGACGAACCGGGATGATTCCCGTTAGGAATGCCATACGCAGGCTAGGAAGTGAACCTCTGCAGTCAAGAAGAGCTTGAGAGGAAAGAAGACAAGTATTAACAGTGAAAGAAATTAACAGTATTAAGCCTTGAAAGGCACACAGATCGGAGGCCAGGCACCGAAGCCGGGGCCTCTGCTCTGCGAGGCAGAAATGGTAGTCGCTGTGCCACCGTGCCACCCCCAGAATACAAACCGATATCAAAGGCGCGGGCTTAACCCGCTGCAGCTCGTCCGATTCCCAGCCTCTCCTCGGCTCGGCGGTCACTCGGGCTGTTGGGTGTCTCTCAGGTGGACAGCCAGTCGAGGTACATCCAGGGATACCGGCTGCTCTACAGGCCAAAGGGGAGCGCCTGGCTGGTCCAGGACGTGAAGGCAGCCCCCGAGCGCAGCACGGTGCTCGCTGACCTGCGGAAGGGCACGGAGTACGAGGTGAAGATCCGGCCCTACTTCGACGAGTTCCAGGGCATCGACAGCCAGCTGCTGATAGTGCACACGCCTGAGGAGGGTAAGGAAGAGGCCTTGTGCTCACTCTTGTAGACCACCCTGACGTAGGGAATTGTACTCGTGACGCTGGCTGCGTTTCTACACGCCTTTTATTTCAGTGTAACGGGTCCGTGAGTGCCGGAGGGTTCTGCTACGAGTGTCTTCTTCCTCTTTTGTAAAAGACGGAGGCGAAGTCAGTGATTCCATTATGAAGTAATTCAGTTATGATCAGTAGTCGTTCGGTTGTTGAAGCCAGTTGGGTGCGTGATAGAAGTGGAGTTGGATGTGTTCGGTTTTTTGCACACGTAGAGGTTAACTTCCATGCTGAAAAGTAAAAAAAAACAAAAAAGCCATATTCAGGTGTGACTGATTCAGCATTCAATTCAGCATTCAACATATGCATCGTAA
Organism: Lepisosteus platostomus; assembly: GCF_059453375.1. Classification (NCBI taxonomy): domain Eukaryota; kingdom Metazoa; phylum Chordata; class Actinopteri; order Semionotiformes; family Lepisosteidae; genus Lepisosteus; species Lepisosteus platostomus. Next base: position 8,688,333 of record NC_142635.1, on the reverse strand, counting down.
AGTGGTAGCCTTGAAAAGTCTGATGTAATTCTAACTATAAAGTAGAATGTTTCTAAGCAGTATGTAATGTTCATCTCCTGCATTACTGACTTGGATTATTATTATTAAAAATCTATGACTTTTTGAACTTGTCATTTTATTTAATTTCAGAGACAGATATTGAAAGTACAGTTTAATTGTGGAAAGACCAAAATTCATTCCTAAAACTAAATTAAAAACGTTGTTCTTTGGATTATAAAAGTCTTTCTTATTAAAGCCATCATTTCATGTTCAGCCCCCAGTGCTCCCCCACAATCAGTAACCGTGGTAACTGTCAAGCTGAGCAACAGCACCAGCATCAGTGTGTCCTGGGAGCCACCCCCTGTGGAGAAACGGAATGGAGTTATTCAGGAGTACAAGGTAAACCGGATCGGATTAAATTCAGTCCGGATCGGACTGAAAAGTTGCACTGGTAGAGGATTAAGTCTTCAGTTCAGGGATCTGTGACATGTGATTCATAAGCATGTTTTACGTTATTTTGTTAACAGTTATAGGATGTAATTAAAGATAATAACATCTTGTGACCATTCCTGATATTACAAAATAAATTATAATAGTATTTGTATCTTCAATTATAATAATTCAATATTAACATATAAAATAAATGCTTATTAGAAACCACTGGACATGTCAGTTTTTGTTAAATGTCTTATGCTTTAACTAAGGTCATATATAATTTATATAATAATATGTCTTTACAGAGATTATGTGTAATTCTGTGGTATATGTAATTGCACAGGTCATAATATTAGTTTTTCTTCTTATTGTAACTTTATATGTCCAGCTCTGTTATTGTTTGCTATGATGAATCATGATTATAATAACAAGAATTCAGTGAAGCAGAGAAAGCAGGACAAGGATTATTCACTCTCATTACAAATGATTGAACACAGGAAGGTCCCATCAGAGTTCATTATATATATATACTGGGCAAGTGCAAAACTGCTGTAAAAATTCCCTGTAGAAATTTTTTTTGTTCATAGTCCTTTAATTGTCTCCTACAGCAGTTCATTATGACTGTCCTAACTGTCCTAAAAACAGTCATTATCTCAAATCACAGATTGCAAACATTTATTATCACACATTTCACAGTATGTTTACATAGCACGAGCGACAGCCCAGCACTGAAATTCAAAAGGCCAATGCATGCAGAAGTTCCCTCTGCAAAAGCAGCAGTTACATTCCAGTTCACTCTGCAGAACCTGCAGCACAGTATAGAGACGCTACCTACTTTTTTAAATACCTTTAATGTAAGATATGGTTGAAGATTTTACAAGACATTATTGCATTTAGTTACACATAAATGAAAAGACGACATGTTGTGTTTCTGCTATTTCACTGTCACGACACAATCGCACCTAAGAGATAGCCTCATCTGCAGTGTCACCTTTGGGAGCGTGCCTCAGTCCCTCAGAGGCTAAGGGCCAGTTCAGCTGTACTGGTTTGTGTTTAGTTAGCCACCGCCTGCCTCAGTGTCCCTTTGTTCTTGTCTCCCCAGATCTGGTGCCTGGGCAATGAGACACGGTTCCACATCAACAAGACGGTGGGTGGGACTGTCCTCTCCACGACGGTCACTGGCCTGCTGCCAGGGATACTGTACCAGGTGGAAGTGGCAGCCGTCACCAGCGCAGGAGTGGGAGCCCGTAGCCAGCCCGTGTCCGTGCTCATCAGTGAGTGCCCGTCCCTCCTGTGGGATCTGGGAGCATCCGACAGGTTTCCTTTCGGATGCCAAAATGTGCAATGCAAATCAGAGCCTCACGCATACACAGTTTTCCAGCCCGGGCGTGAATAGGTTTGAAGAGGCCATTTAAGAGGAGTAAAAATAGCCTCCTGTAAAAGTCGCTGTTTCACCACACGTCGCCACTTGCTCGCGGTGTTTCCCCTTGAAGGAGTTGGTGGTGTTGCCACGCAGTTTTATTCATGAGCGCTGTCCGTGGGACTGCGCAGTGGCGTGCACGAATTAAACTTGAAGGAAGTAAAAAGAAAGGGAGAGAGAAAAGCTCAGCAGATTGATGAAGTAAAAATAAATTTTGAATTAAAAGCTTTAGTGAAAAGACAGCTCAGAAAGTAGGATTTAAGGATGTTAGTACTCGCAGAGGCTCTGATGGATTCAGGCACTGATTTTTTACAGAGGTGGGGTAGCAGACGAGAAGGTTCAGTTACCCACAGTGTGGAGCCTAGTCTTTGGCAGAGTAGAAAGGCCCTAATCCCTAGATCTCAGATTAAGATCTAGGCTGCATGTATGCAACAAGTCTTTTAAGATAATCTGGAGTTCGGTAATTCAGTGTCTTATATACTGTATGAACAGGAGCTCTAAATGTCAATTGGGCTCCAATGAGATATGTCATAGAAATTGAAAATTGTGAAATAGAAATTGTGAGTTATAAAATAATAATGAAATATTAAAAAATAATAATGCAAGAGAAAAACTAGGATTGCTTGTCTTACATATTTGAAAATCCCCAAAACAGATTTGACTTGCTTAACTGAAAAACCACATCGTCTAATATAAACATAAACGTATCCTCTTTCAAAGTGTTCTGTTCAACTGGAACTGGGAAGCTGGTTCTTCCGAGCTCTGCAGCCGATCTGACTAGCGCCTGTCTGATTTCTGTTTGTGTCCATTTCGCAGAGCTGCCCTCGGACCAGCCCTCAGCGCCGGCGGAGCCTGGCGAGAACGTGAGCTTAGCAGAGCAGATCACAGACGTGGTGAAGCAGCCGGCCTTCATCGCGGGCATCGGGGGGGCCTGCTGGGTCATCCTGATGGGCTTCAGCGTGTGGATTTACTGTCGCCGCAAGAAGAGAAAGGAGCTCAGCCACTACACAGGTCTGCCGCGGATTGCCCACTGCACTGACACCTCCTATTTCCCAGTCAGATCGCGGTCCGGTCTGCTGGTGCTTCCCACCAGCAGTGAGCAGCAGACCTGTTCAGTTCTGACCTCGGGCTTTATTTCGTTTGAGTTAGACGTGATGAGGATTATTCAAACTGATTTAGATGTCTTTCTAATTTGTGTTTGGATGCTATGGAATAAGAACCACACGGGCTTGGCTTTTATGTGTTTTAAAGTGGTGTCTCCTCTCTAAAGATGATGTTCTCATAGAGTGTCTCTCTTTTACAGCTTCCTTTGCTTATACTCCTGCAGGTAAGGAAGCATCTTTCAATCTTATCATGTTATCATTTCCGATTTTCCAGCTGAATGATAATTATTGGGTAAAAATGCCCGTGGTAAAATTCAGAATGCTTTTATTTACTGTTTTATTTTTGATTTTCCTGCAGTTGGATTTTCTCATGGAGAGGGATCTGGTCTCATCAATGGCAGGTATGACATAAAATTACAGTTTACTCTGAGCAGGAACCGGGAGGATGAGTGACATTACGCATACAGGCAAGACAGAATAAATGACCCTTTACTTTTACATTTCATGCTGTTTCTCTTGGACATAGTTGGAGATCGGTTTAGTGCAGAAAGCATGAGATGAAGATTTGTTTTATTGGAAGCATTTAGCGCCACATTGGAGCACTGAATCTGACTGGTAAATAGCACTGATATTGACTGCTGCGTCTTTCGTCTTCTTTAGACCTGGTATGCTTGGCACCAACATGGGCAACTACCCCTGGCTGGCCGACTCGTGGCCCACCACCAACTTGGTCCACAGCGGCAAGGAGTCGGTAACCTGCTGCACCGCCAAGCACGACTCCGCTGAGAGGTACTACAATGGTAAGCCTCACTGCCTTCCCTGTGTCAACGTATGGCCATCGGAGGTTGTAACTATGTGCAGTAATGTGAAATGTACTGGCTTGAACTGAAACTCGCCTTTTTATAGACAGAATCAAAGTCCTGAACAGCCACAGTGCCTTACAGGATTTTTGTTTTTCATTTCAGCTGAGCTTGAAGTGAATTTGTTGGACTGATTATTTGTGTTCTTAGTCCTAGCCAACACATTTTCCTCCTATCTACTATTTGGCCATTTAAAACCACCTATAACTTGCACGACTGTGGAGCTCGAGGGCCAGAGGTGTGGTCAAGTAAGAATATAATCTTACTCCAGGTCGAATGAAACATTCATATTTCATCGCCCACTGCTTTTTTTTTGCAGAAGCTGGGATCACTAATTATCTCAGTCAGACGGAGAAATTTAGCTCTGGGTCCAATGAGGGGCCTATCTATAGCACCATTGACCCCACCAGCGATGACCTCCGCACCTTCAACTCCTCCTACTCCCAGCACGCTACTCCTTATGCCAGCACGCCTGTCATGCCCTTTGCCACCCAGGGCCCCTACAGCCCTGATCAGGAGGGAGGGCACTGGATGGCACAGCCGGGACCCTCGGGGTCTCAGTATGCCCAGCCCGACCGCTCCAGGACGGACAATGGTAAGAGAAGGCTGTGCTTTGTACCGAACGTTACGGACATTGTCCATGTCCTGATCGCTTATCATGCAGATCTAGAATGATTTAGATTGCTAAAAGCCCCTAATGGTGCTGGAAGAGACAAATGGCCTTCTCTTGTTTGTGGCCTCTTCCCATGTTCTTATGATAACCCTGTTATGTAATTATTCTTATTCTTATTCTATTATTCTTGTTCTTGTTCACTCTATTATTCTGCCACACACTGCAGCACGTGTTGCCACAATGTATCTTACTAAACAAATGATTCTGTTTTCATGCCAAAAAGCCAATTTATTTGTAAAATTATCTGTCCGTGCTAACCTGTTAAATCTGATCAGTCTTACTATGATGCTGTATAATATAGTTCGAGATGCATACAATAGCACTGATCTTTTATTGAGGCTTCTCTTAAGATGCCATGTGTTAAGTGGGTCAGCTCTGGGTCCCTGTGTTGCAGCTGTGAAACTGGGGAAGCAGAAATCCATGGGGAAAGCAGTGAAGACACCTTCTCTGAACTGGACCGAGTCCTTACCTCCGCCACCTCCTGCCGGAGAGCTTGAAGAGTGCGTTGAAGAGTCGGAGGAAGACGGGGATGATGAAGAGCTGGGGTGAGTTGTCAATTCTTTGAATGCAGTGACCCCTTTTAAACTTAGTCATATTAAGAGTTTCCAAAGCTTTGATTGAATCAGACCACTGCACGTTCTGTGCAGAAGTTGAGCTGATTCATTTATACTCTCCCTTCCCAGAAGTATCATAAGTGTTGCGGCACAGTGCACACCACTAAGATGGCAACACAGCAGTGAACATTTTTTCTTAGACAATCGAAAAGGTTGAACCTGGGTTATTGTGACATTTTCGACTGAGCCATTATTGACCTTGTGTGTGTGTTTACATTTTCTATCACAGTGTGGTTGGAAGTGTGCAAGAAAGGCCTTTCATTCTGCGAAAGTTATTAAGATGTCATATAAGATCATAGGCTGTGATCTTTCACCACACTGTACTGAATTCCTTGTAATTATGGGGGAGGAGCTCCTAACAAAGTCACACGTTCTTTCAACACACTTTCTTGAATTTCTTGTTCTGATTTTGTTAGATTCTCCTTCCCATAGGCTTAATGAAATGTGTGAATTGAGCTTCAGTCTCTGCCTTCTTGCTGAGCATCCTAATGTGTAACCACTAGCTTGTTAATAAAGGCAGCTTTCATCCTCTCTTCAGTTACAAATTACCTCTCGAACTGACACTAGTTAATAACGTTACATGCACAGATGAGACTCTAATGACACTGGGGCACAAGGTTGAAGAGCGCCAGAGGCTGGGAAAGAAGATCAGGTTTTTGTGTTACACTGTGAAACTCAGGAAGACGCCACTGGCAAGAATTTACTGGAATCAGGCATATTAACTGGTGCTTTTAACAGCTTCTGACAGGTAGATACAATTGGAAAGACAACACGATGAAACTAAGCTGTTTTGACAAGGATTCCTACTTTGTGCTCTTTAGAATAACATTAGCCTATTGTCAAAATAGTATTTTTAATGCTTTCTCTCCCTATAAAATGAGCATTATCATCCACTAGTCCGTCATAGATGCATCTAAAATCAGATGTAAGTTGATGTAGATTATATACCAGCTGATCTGACCTGTCTTTTACCTGTTTTTCAAAAATATCATTTTATTTTTGTTCATAAAAATGAGTGAATTGAGTTTGAATCAAGTCTTTGGAATCCTTCATTTCTGCACGTTCATGTTGCATTCCTACATTATCAATCGTGTTTTCTGACAAAATACATTTGACAGAAAAGCGATAGTCTCATGCCGTGCATTCAGTGTTAATTATATGCCAACGTGATTTGACATACAGTATGTGGTGTAGTAATTGCTGTAGGGAAAGCCTCAGATTCAGAAGATCGTATTTCCAGCCCTTTTTAACTCAAGTCATTTACATTTCCAAGAAGCTTGATGCCTTCTTTAATTCTGAGAGTCAGAGTAGTCTTAATGGCTGGAGGGATGGGTGGCTAATTATCCTACTGACAGTGGAAATCGATATGCCTCCTACCAATACCATTAACCTTTAGAACTAACCAGACTCAGGCAGCATTATGACTTCATTAGAATGAAGTTTGGTTACCCCTCGCCTAATGGATAATTGCTTTCAAATTCATGCGAATGTGTTAGAAAAAAAGATTTGTCAGTTATATTAAAGAAACTACAGATAGTAAATTCTTCAAACTGAAATATCGTTATTCAGTCCTCCTTCCTCAGATTACCATTGTCAGAAAAAAACAACAACAGAATGCAACTGTATTAAATGTGCTCCCTTGCATTGCACACAGGAATTTTAAAAGCTGAAATATGATATGGTCTAATGTAACTGAATGCTGTTTGAAGGTATTTAAAGCCTGAAATCTAGGTGCAAGCTGCAAAAAAAATAAAAATGATAACTCTGCTTAAATACACACTCCAGGTAATTTTGGAAAGAGACAATCTAGATTGATTTGCTGGAAGGGTTAATCATGTGTGAAAAGCAATATTGAACAGGAATGGATTCATTTGTTCAGTTTGGTTACTGTGATGTATGTATAAGTTAGCTGCACAATCTACTGATTGGTAGAAGTGTCCTTTCCATGCAGCGTGGTATGAAATTGTCTCTTCTGCAGCAGTTATTTTATCCATATTTGGTGTCCTTCGGTCTTGTAATAAAACTCAATATTGTATGGTATTCAACCCCTTGCTTGTCATTTAATGATAACCTCCTCTCCATGTGTAACCATAAAAACCCAGTGGCAGATAGAGCATTCTTGTTTTTGTGAATCCCCTGACACTGGCTCTATCCAGGGATAAATCTTCTGTATTATAGGAACGCCACCTTTTATTTTTTTTCTTGGAGGCTGGGTTTTCGGCCCGTATATTGAAATGGCGTTTCTTCCAGCATGGTTACTCACTCTAGCCCTAAAGCATTTAACGACTTTACAATCCGGTACTTATTGGAAGTGAGCCGCGTGACGTTGTTTCTCTCGCTGACGTGCGGGTATTGGCCACTTCCCTCCCTCAGCTCTGAGGAAGAAGACTGGTGCCCCCCACTGCCAGAGAGGACCTACCTGACGGACGGCCCCTCAGAGGATGTGCCAAGCCCTCCACCTCGTGGGGAAGCCTCATCCCCAGCCACCTCATACGGGCACCAGTCCACAGCCACGCTCACCCCTTCCCCCCGAGAGGAGGGCCGACCCTCAGAGGACATCCCCCGGCTGCACCACCTCGACATGCCACAGCTCGCAAGGTACTGCACACCCACACCACGCTTCCATGAACCCTGGTCAAGCGTCTAAGGGGACGGAGGAGATGCGGATGAACAATCCTACAAAAAATGGTTGCCTTGTTTAAGTTATCCAGAAGAAAAAACAAGAGAGTTCTGCTATATTACAATATTAATTTACCCCCTCCTCTCCATTGGCGTCCAACTATTGCGGTGTTGACCCTCGACTCTTTCCCCTCCCCAAGCTTCCGCCTGCAAAAGTATCTGATATTTCCTCTTCTTTCATTAGGAATCCATATGAATCCATTCAGTTCTAGCCACCTTCAGCAAATGTTACTTAATACTAGTTCCTACCCTAATCCGTGTCAGCACAATTCACCTTAGGATAGCTTACAGGTGCCATAGTATCTTCTACTGCCTACCACAAAGTCACAATCACAGGCTAGTTAGGGTTTCAAAGGGTTCAAAGAAATCTGCATCTGTGTTTTGGGGAGCCTTTTGTAGGCTGGCCAAATGTCTCTCATTTCTTTTGCCCTTTGCCACGGTGTGCAACATGCAATTGAGTATATCTGATGGGGGTAGAAAGCTTGCATATTGCACTAAAATGGTAATGACAACTATCACTACTGGTGCTTGGGTATAAGGAATAAGGGATCAGGTCAAGCCAAATATTTCCATGTGGGTGTCCGTTTGTTACTTTTAGGAGGGTGCCATGTGGACCAGTTCCTGTACCCCGGGCTCCCAGCCCTCCACTCACACAGTCCAATCCCAACCTGGTGATGGTGCAGGAAGGCTCTGAGGTCGGCACTTCACCTATGCATCGGCCTGGCCACCGCCGAGACCAAAGCCAGGGCGCAGTGCTGAGTGTGGATAACGTCAGCTCATCAGGGCCAGGTCAGTCATAAACTTAAGTTCCCACAAGGGAAAGAAAGAAAAAAATATATACTGTACACATCATTATTTTTGTATTCTAAAGATTATGCAAAGTGTTAAAATCATTAGGTCATTTAAACATGCTGACTTTGACGTGTTTTGAAAATAAACTGCTTTTTGAAAGTGGACAGCACTGTAACAGACTGTAATTTTACAGAACTCTAAAGTAAATATCAGTCATAGAAACAGAAGGAAACATCATTAAGGCTAGGTTCTCACCTTTCAGTCATGGCATATTTTAGAATTTTAAAACCCTCCAGTGGCGTTTCATAAGAACACACATTGTTAATGCTTGCTGCAAGCACATTTACAGATTAAGTTACATTTTTGGTCTCATAAGCCTTAAGTCACATTTCCCTGTTAAGCTTATGTTTCATTATGGTTTATATCAGAGTATTTAAATTATATTTTTCAAGTTTAAGTGCAGGAACGACCAACTTATTTCAGTGAAAAACCCTTTAAGAAAAGAGACACTGTTTTTAAAGCTCAATAAAACATGCCTTAAACTATATTGGTTCTGTAGTGTCACTGAATTAAATTACTCCTGGGAGAAGAATACCGCTTATTGCTCCAGAATGATTAAGACTTTAAGAGTGAGACAAGATTAACATATAAAACTTCCAATCCTTGTGCACTAATAAGTTCATAGTGGATCTACATAATAGATGAGTGAACTTTCACAACTGACCTACCATGCTCCCTTGGATACTAACAAATATTTTGCTGCTTGTTTACCAGACTTGTGCTTAACTAATTATACAATACCTCCAAGTGAAGCTGGATCTTTGTAATCCAACCATTAATGTCAGGGTCAAGTCATTTGGTGACTGTGACTGGAGAACACCAACCAGAAGCTCGCTTATAGCTCAGTGCCACCCGAGTTACATTGACTTTGTTGCATTCAGTAAATCCTGGAAATCTGCAAGCTTGCAATGATGTCAGTGAACAATGTGCCATCCCTCCAATCAATGTCAGCTCACCTGCCAGTGGCTATGGAGCTTTCAGCATGCCAAAATGTGAATATCTAAATGATGGGCTTGTTGAAGGGGCTTGTCTCACCATGCAATACAAGAGCCATGACAATTGCCATACAACATAGGGTGGGTATAAAATAGAAATACATTTTAAAAGTATCTGAAAATAAATCAAGACGTTCAAGTAGGGTGTCGGCTTCATTCCATGCTGTAGAAGGCTCCATGGTTTAAATGCTGTATTTCTTTCCTTTACCTTTCAGCAAAGTCTGATCCTTCACCTGCTACTTTAAAAATAAATTGCCATTACAATAATCATCTCACCTTCCTTTCAGTCGTTTGGCGTTGTCTTTTATGTAGTGATTGGGAACAATCAATTAAGTAGTGCGTGATTCATTTTTATAGGCCGTGCTCGACTCACACCAGGTGACAGCACTCACACACCCCCAGGACAGAAATCACGAGCCAAAAAGAAAACGTCCAAGACTGTCCAGTACAGGAGAGAACTGAACCAAGGAGGTAAGTTTGTGTCACAGTTTACTCATGCACTTTTAATGTAGTTTTTTAATAATAATAGCATTTAAATCCATATAATAATTTTGTGGGAACTTTCCAAGGTAAGCAAGAAACAGACACATAAAAGAGATTAGAAACCTTAACCATTACTTTAAGAACTAATGAACTAATTTACATTTAAAACAGACAAAAACAGTTGAACAAACCTTAAAAATGGAAGGATTTATTTCACTCTGTAATGGTCTGTATTGAGTTGGAGAAGTGGACTTTTTTTTTTGGTCTTATAAAGTACAGCAGAAACAATGAGCAGGAGCAAACATACTGTATATAACAAATATATGAGACTATAACAGAATAATGCCATCTGGCATGAAACTGCATAAATACGTGCTTTCATACAAGTTATAATATTCTATCAAAAAGCAGAAGACCTTTTTGCACTATGTAAAGAGAGTGTATACAGATTATGAGTCTTTTCTAATACGCATGTTTATTTTGGCACTGTTAATAATAATTTGCAGCATTATTTAATAGCATTTGTAGCATTCATACCATAATTTTCACAAGTTTTTTTTTAAAAGTAACCAAAGCTTTAATAATTATCATAATAATAATGATGATGATGAATTGTTGTTGTTATTATTATAGTGAAATTTAAATTCATGTCTTAGTCACTGAAACCCCTGCCAAACGTTTCCCAGAAATCACCCCTCTTTTAAAGTCAGTGAAGTCTCGTCTTGCGACCATGTCCAAGCAAGTCATTATTTATTATAAGCAACCAGGTGTGTTCAGCATATTAATAAGCAACCCTAAGCTGGGATGATATTTGCCTAACGAATATTATTTATGTGCAGAAGCTCTTGCTTTCAATATACTTGGTGTCCCTCATTTACAGTTTTGTCCTCCACCTCTACCTATAATACTCATTCTTCAAATAAGAACGGCACAGTATTTATCTCTGCTTTTTATTTATTTATACAGGGGATTGTAATGCAATATCTGTCCAAGAGCAGTATGAGCTCCGTTTATCACTGTGGGGGTGAGGTTTGAATATGGTTTTAATGTACTAAAATTGGCCCATCAACAGCTGGTTGTTGGGAACATGAATATGAAAGGATCTAATGCAAATTTTGCAAGATTCATAGGATTGTTTGCAAGAGTTTTATGAAATTATAAAAGGGGGCTCCAGCTAAGTGCACTTTAGTAAAACACATTGGAGGTCAGTTGTTTAAAAAACTGCTTCAAACTGTTTTTCAAAATAAGCTGGATTTATACATTATGATTAGATCAATCATGTCATGTCTAAACCAGACAGTGGGTTTAGAAACCCGACACATGAAGTGTTCATACATAATGTGACGGAGTATACAGGTCTGTTACAGGGATGTGTGTGACGTAGGAGGTAACGGTGTGACTCACGCTGTCTGTGCAGACCTGCCCCCGCCTCCAGAGCCACCCCCCGCGGACGAGTTCCCCCAAGTCTCAGCGGGTGGCCTGGATTGCAGCCGCACATCGCTGGAGAGAGACGGCAGCGCGCCCTCGTCCGTGGAGCGGCGGGCAGAGCACAGCACCCCCCACAGGAAGGCCTCGGCACAGCGACACAGAGAGGGTGAGACACGTCCCCTGTTCTATACCCACATGGGCAAAACAGTCCAAGCTCAGCCCGCAGGATTGGCATGTTCTAGGAGTTAGATTTCATCACGCGTCCTCATTTTGATTTAATGAGGCAGCTCATAATCTATGAATTTGTTAAGATTTTTTATTTGGGAGCGGGGTGGGGAGGGGGGTGCAGAGGTATTGGTGTTTAAAATGAGTTCATCGTTCAGCTGTTGTTGTCTAACCCGACTGCGTCTCTTCCTCCTCAGACGAGGACATCATCCCTTACAGCAGACCCAGTTTCCTGTCCAGGGGCCAGGTGTCGAGCAATTGCTCCACGACAGGGAGCTCGTCTTCCAGGGGTTCGACAGGGTCTCGAGGTCCCGTGCCAGGAAGGAGCCGGCCGATTGCAGAGCGGAGTGAGGTGAGGGGGCAGGAGTCGCTGTGGTGGTTTGTTACGGCCTCCGTGCGAAAACGTGCCGGTGTGGGTATCCGGGTGGTCCTTGTTACGAGCCACTACAGGCTGTTTTTCCCTGTTTTTCAATTCCCAGCGCCTGTGCCGTTACTCAAGGCACCAAAAGCCAGCAACATAAGATGCCTCGCGGGGTTATCTTGTAAAAAATATATTGTGAAAAGCAAAATCTAACACCCTTTCAAATGTTCCCCTTGTAGACAGCGGCATTATGCGTGCCTTAGATTATCCATCGCTATTCCCCGCCATTAAAGTCCTTCAGAGCTCCTGTGACCGTGCCCCATGTCCCTGATTCAACCGATGGATTGCTAACTTGAAAACACACGAACATCGTGTGGGAAAAAAAATCGACCCTGGAGCAGTGAATGACTCTGACAGTTCTGACGAAACCGCAGTGTGAAAGGAGCTGGCTGGTGATGCTATCTTTTTCTATATGTTGTTTTTTTTATGGGCTATCGTTACACTTAATGTATGTGCCCATGTCTAAACTGTTGGGAACTTATCTTGAGCTAATTACATTATTTCTTATGGACAAAGCCTATGCTCTTGGTCCCAAAAACTCTACAGTAACATGGTTCTCACAGAGAAAAACACTCTCTACACGTTGTGTCGTTCTGTTTCCTGTCCTCAGTGTTTACCAGAGACCGCCTGTATGCCCATATACAGTAGCAGTCTCTACTTTCCATCTTTTTAATAAAAATGAAAGTGTTCCATTCGAGGTTTATTAAACCTGGAGGAGACAGAATTATTCTGCAGTGAAAGAAAAATGCAAAAATCGCCCGTTCTAATTCTGTAAATATTGAGTGGGAAGGAGCATTTGGTTTTAAAGCTACATTCATAACACTAATGGAAAAAATCCATCATAACCAAACCCGTACAGATTTTGTTCTAGATTGTAGTTTTGAATTGTAATTTGTAATTTGTTGTGGAATCAGATTTTATTGCTACAAAGGAGTAGGTGACAGCCTTTTCGACTTTTGAAATGATCAATTCCTGTTGTTTGGTATCTAGTTCTCCTTGTCAAATTCAGATGCAGTACTTAATAAAAAATAAAAAAATATAATTTATTATAATAATAAAATAATAAAACTATTACATTACTCAGATTTTTTTTTTCCATGTTCTGCAGATTTTCCATAGCTGTTATTTTCCCATTTCTAATTTTTTAATTCAGTGCGCCAGCCCCTGTTAATTCTGGTTATGAAACTGTGCTTCATGGCATAGGACTGTCATATTTCAAAAATGCACAGGCAAAAATGAAAAGAAATTAAATCTATTTTAAAAAAACACCTTAGGGCTTGCTTTACAGGTGTGCATTTGCCATAACAGCTGGAGGAGGGGGCAGCTCAATCACCTAATGTCAAAGAGCAGACCCCTGCAGGATTAAGGATTAAGGATTCGGGATAGGGTTATTTACAGACAGGTTGAGGCAGCAGCGTCGTCACCTTACCCTCTCCTGTCCCCAGGGCTCCAGCTGACACTTCAGCGACACACATCCATTTCAGCTCCATTACAAACTTCAAATAGTCATCACAGTATCTAAAGCCCTAAACCCACACACTTCTTATCCTCTCTGTGGCTTTGCAGTAGCAACGTGTTTTAAAAAAAAGCGTGTTTCCCCTCTAGGCAGCCGATTTGTTAGTGATGTTACAGGTCTGTTCAGTGTTGAAAGCTAACACTTTCCCTTGTTTTTGTTTTCTTCCATACTTTTGAATTCTGTAACATTTCTACTTATGATTGATATCCATTTAAAATCTGAGTATCCTACACTCAATGTTGAAATCACAGTCATTGGATGTGTTTAAATTTAAATGCACCACAAAGCACGAGATCAACAACTTCAGTGCCACCCAAACGAATATATATGATTCATAATGAACGAAGGAGCTCAAAGATTTATTATGGAACATACAGAATCGTGAATGCTGAAAATGTCAGAAATCAAGGCAATAATTTTCTCTAAAAGCATGATTAAAAATGCAATTCGCAATTCTTAAGATGTAAAATTAATAAAGCAGAAGAGAGGCCTACTATGAATGAATTTTGTACTTTTAGAAACGTCTTACCCAGCACTGGGGAAAAGCCGTAGGGAGTAGTAGATTAATTTATTCAAGTACTACACGAAACAGGTTTTCTTGTATAGTACATAATTATTGCTAACATTACGTAAAGACTAGGTATTTTTGAAAAACAAATTCTAAGAATTATGATTCCTCTGAAGATCAGAAAGACTTCAAAGGTAATCGGACCTCCTTGTGATCGCTTCACCGCAAAACCAGAAGAGGCTGAGAGGCTCCAGGCTTTCCTTCACTCTTTCACGGCGAAAGGCTCTGCCCTCAGACTCCACTTGCTCTGGACCAGAGGTCAACATGAAGTCACAATCCCTCTGAAGTGACTGATCTCTCGGGTTTCCACTGGGAACATAAAAGAAAGCGCCCACAAAAGGGGGCTGTGTTTTCCACAGGGAAGGAGTTTCAGGTTACACTCTTCCTGTCGTGAGGTTTTGGACTTAGGTTTTAGCTTTTCCACTTGGACGGATCCCCTCAATAGATGGCCTTGATGGACAGGATTCCTCAACTGGTGCTTGCTTTTATTTTCTTCTTAGGTCCCCCTTTCCTGCTCTGAACATGTAATCCATTCGAAGATCATCAACCTTTGACTTTCATGCGTGGTGATCAGTGAAGGGTGTGCCAAGGGCATCTCTAGGAAACCAACACTGGATCTTGTGTTTTGTTCTGAGTCTTTAGTTTGGGAGGATTTTTTTTTAGTGAGATGCCAAAAAAACTTAAGTAATCAAATCACTTCAGAATGTAATTGTACCTTTACTGACCTCCTCTTGTTTTCACTGGGATAGTGTAATACAAAAGCTCTACGATCCACAGCAGCATGTTGTTTATGGAGGGCCCTGACAAAATACTGTTAGCACGTCATATATCTGGCCTGCATGGGCAGCTGGTGCATGTGTGCTCGTTAAGTGTTTCACGTGAGATTGAAAGAGGAAGAAATGGTGTTTCAGAACATAGCCATGTCATCCATTATGATTATTGGTTTATCCTTCAATTCACTCCTCTGGCACAATGTGCAGAAACTCCTGACTACATTCTGAACCACCTTACAGACTCACAAGAAACATCCGACGAGAAGATCTATCACACTGGAAGCAGGAGCTCAAATCGGTCTCTGTGTCGCACATGAACACTGGGATCCATTGTACTTAATAATAATAATAATAATAATAATAATAATAATTGCTTACACTTATATAGCACTTTTCTGGACACTCCACTCAAAGCACTTTACAGGTAATGGGGACTTCCCTCCACCATCACCAATGTGCAGCATCCACCTGGATGATGGCCAAGACCTCTCACTGTATAGCTTGAATTATGTCTTTCCAACATAAACATGTCATGAAAGATGGCATACTTACAGGTTGATCACTTCTTTATTTATTTTCAGGAAAAGAGATAAGCAGAAAGAGAGGGACTGTCTGAAGTATTTTTTCTCGGCGTTTCTGCTACAGTACATCTCCATTTTTCCGCGACTCCCAGCTTCTTCCGAGGAACAGAACACCCGAGGAAAAGAAGAGTACTGGACGTGATTATGACCTGCCTTGTCTAATGAGAGCGATGGACTTTTGCATTTTTTTATTTATGATTTGTGGGTTTGTGTGCATCTGATCCCTCACCTTCACCTGTACATACCCATCTTTGTAAGGTTTCTATGTGGATTTCAGGTGCTGCGAAAGAAAGAGAATATATTGTATTTATAAGAAAGAAAGGAAACTGTCGATTATTGTCCGATATTATAAAGTTCATGTCTGAATGTGCCAATTTTTTGTAGAAAGTATACCGTTGAAAAGCAAGATACGATTGCACTCTTCTGTTGTGATCAATGACAACAGAATATATATAAATATTAAGCACAATCTGTGTAAACCACCTCAATCTGACTTTTAGCAGAAGGGGAACAGCCAGTCAGTCTGCCTGCTATCTGGTCTTTGGATCCCATCTTGTCATGGTCCAGTCAGAGTGTGATTTTCGTGGGTGAGGCTTGCGATGGGATGAGCATCGAAGGGATTGTTCAGATGGTTTTGAAGAAGTGTTTCTGAATTGTGCAAACATGTGTTCTGTAAAAAAAAAACACCAAAACGATCTGTTCTGTCGACTAACTTTTCAGTAGTCGTCCTGTTTTGTAAAAATGCAATTTTGAAAAAAATAAAAAATACATTTGTTAAGCTCCGTGCAACTCAGTGGGAAGGGTATGTGTGTGTGTGTGTGTTTACTCTTTGGCAGTACAGTGGTTGCACCCACTTAAAGAAGCAAAAGAGAAACAACTTTAAAAGCAAGCAGTTGAGGAGAGTTGGTACGGTAGTGGTTAAGGAAAACAGGGTAGTGTCAAAAATGTTCCCTATTCCAGCCCCTGACTGTGTGAGCAAGTTACTTGGCCTCCTCCTGCTCTGCTCTCCAGTTGAGATG
Source organism: Lepisosteus platostomus (assembly GCF_059453375.1). Classification (NCBI taxonomy): domain Eukaryota; kingdom Metazoa; phylum Chordata; class Actinopteri; order Semionotiformes; family Lepisosteidae; genus Lepisosteus; species Lepisosteus platostomus. Next base: position 8,671,688 of record NC_142635.1, on the reverse strand, counting down.
TAAGACAAAAAACTTTTATAGAGATTCTGACACCCTAGTCCTTTTGAGTCGCCTGGAAAAGTGTGTCAGCGAGATGGCGATTACAGCAGGTAGATACCAAAAGAAATGGAGGAGATAAGAGATTTCGGTTACAGAACCAAACCCCACATGCACAAAAACAAAAAAACCTTTTACTTTTTGAGGAAGGGTGCTTGCCTGACAGCATGAAGTAAGGCTTTCACCAGACGCCTTGGATTGTTTGCATCAGATGGTGCCTGGCAGTGTCTGTATTAAAAAGCGTGAAATCACTTTCGACTGCTTTGCTGAGAGCAGGGCAAGAGAATAGATTAGTCACATCTTCGCAAGCCCCCAGAGACCCCCCCACCACTAGTGCCCTAGGGGACCCCGACCCCCCAGTTAGGGAAACACAGATGCTGTATGTGAGTACTGCCCCCTAGTGATATCCTGTTGTGTGAGTGCTCATGCAAGCATGCAAGCACCAAGACTGCCCACTGAATCCTGTCTGTGAACAGGATTATTTCATGCCTCTTCCTCAACAGAGTGAAATTAGCTCCAAAAACTGTAAGGGGCCCCTATGATAAGTGAAAACAAAATGCAGATTCTAAGTTTTAGTGACAGGTCAGTAATAATTTTCAGCCTGTTTCCCATTGAATCCCAAAGCCAAGATATCTCAAGTAATTAGTAAGCTTCTCTGGTAGTGAAGCTCACCAAACTGGTTCACCTCTATCACTGGGAATTCTCAGTGGAGACCACATAAGCAGAAAAGACAAGTCATACTTTGCATTTCAACATAGGGAAGAAAAATTAATCTTCTCCTGACTTCTGTACATGCATTCTTGCCTGTTTCATTACTGAGAGATCAAATATAAAACTTTTATCACCTGTAGAGGACTTTGAGGATTTCTATAGGGTCCATAATAGACTCAGAACGGCTAATCCTAATAAGACAGTTGATCATAAAACAGGAGTGCCCTAGTCCAGTCCAGGAAGAGCTTATGGGTTTCTTTATATCTTAGGAACAGGAAAAAAATATGCTAAACTGCTCCATTGAAGCTGATTTCAACTTAAATTATTTAGAGCTGATCTGGAATGAAAACTGCTCGAGTACTGGGGTTGGACCCCTTAGATTACAGAGCTGAGATTTCATTTTACCCAAAAACTCGTGTCCTGTCCAACATCTCTTTATGTTACGGGGCTACCAGTATGTATTTCATTGAACAAGACCTGTTGAAAGTATACAATATCTCAATTGTTATGTGCTGTATGGGAAGCTGTTTTTACATCACTTGAGGCTTGTATGATTGAGGTGTTTCATGTACCACGGCTTATTGCTGATCATTCTTGTTTTGGGAGGAATTAATACATTTTAAAATTACAATGAACATAACACTACCCTTTCAATAAAGTGCCATTTCATGTATGCTTCTGACATTTTTCTGAGCTGCAGAAAATTTGCAACCTTTTACCCTAGACTACCCACAAAAACAAGCCATCAGCTGTTTTTTTAATTAAGAGAATATGCCTAAAAAATGCAACAAAGGTTCCTTCCATTTTCTTTCCTCTGTAAACGATTATTTCTAACTGCAAAAAGTCAGATAGTTGAACAAACCAGCTGAAGTGCTCACGTTTTAAGCTGTTTGATTGCAGGCTGAACAGAGAGCTCCCAATTATTTTTTTTTGCTAATGCCAGTACTTTCATAAAATTAAATTGGCTTTCCAGTTTTGAGAGGAACATCTAATGATACACGACAAAAAGGCAGGGCCACAGTTAAAAATGACTTCACTTTAAGAGCAGTTTTTTTTCAGAACAGGGCTCTGCTTCTATGTGTAAACAAACCCTGGAGCAACTTTTTAAAAGTATTTTGATTGTTTGTTCGTGAATCACAAAACATTCAGCCTGAAACGAAACCTGGGTGTGCAAGTTTGCTCCTTGGAGAACATTACCGCGTGGTGGTGTACTGAAGAACAAGCCAAGAATTCATGACACTCACAAGGCTCTGCATTTTTTTCAACTTTAACCGCTACATTTCAACAAAACTTCATATAACAGCCACTCAATAAATCAATAATTAATTTAAAAGGGAAGTCAGACATGGGACCTGCCCCGTGGTGTTTCCTGGTATCAATGAATGATGCGTTTGTCCATGAAGCACATGTGAATGGTTTAAACCTTGGCATTTATTGCATGTAGTACTGCGGAAGAGCATCATTCCTTTTCTAGGAACAACTAACAGTTGCACAGGACACGTTATTCCATAGACGTTGTGTACTGGTGTCCTTAGCAGCACAAATGTTTATCTGTCGTCTCAGGTTTTTAATCCTGAAGCATGTGAAGTTAACAAGGGGAACCTTCAGTGTCTTCCCTGTAATATTCACTTAAAAAACTGCAGAGGCACATATGTTTATTTTTTCCGAAGGCGGGAAAGCAACCTATGCACAGCCGCATTTGTGGTGTCAGAATCAGAACAAAGAAGTGGTCTGATTGCAGGCTTCTGTTTATCTCGACTGATTCAAAAGCGAATCCTGTGGAATGTTTAATTGTGCTGTGAAAGCAGAAACAAGTACCTTAACATTTAAAAAACAACAGAGAGGCCATTTCCATTCACGGAACACATTTGTTTTGGATAGGATTGGTTTTGTTTAAACAAAATGAATCTTGACAAATTAATGGAATCGCATATTTGGTTGATTTGTTTTGTCTGCTTTTATGGAACCTTCTTTCTTTTTTTTAATGTCAAGTTGAGTTTAATTATTCAATTTTTACAAAAATTGGATTCAGGGTTAAGCTGAACTAATCTGAACAAAAAGACTTACTGTATCAGCATGGGTATTACAGTTTCAGTCTGCGGTTCCTGTCGGATATAGTCCATTGACGTTTTCATGCACAGCATTGTGTTTTTAGGTCCCGTGTTAACGTATTGCTAAATGCAAAGTGTATGACAGGAAATCACCTAAGGGAATCCTGTGAAAGATTGTGAATTCCCCCAATTTATGTAATCAGCATAATTATCCAAAGATAATTTCAAGACCAAAGTAGCCCACTCATTTCGCATGTACTCTCATGAGATCCCACCTTTTAAATATTAATAATGTGAATAATAGTTTTGGTGTTGAAGTGACGTAATATTACAATGGATGAGGTGGAAAACAAGAAACAAATCCATCAAACTCATTGTGACTTCATTAACCCCCCACCAACTAAAAGCCATTTAAATCTTTTACGCCTGTCCAAGGAAGCACCCATTAATCTTAAAAAATAGTTCATGACCCTTCAGTCTCTGATCGACTTTGTCGGCGTTCTTTTTATTTCCCTTAGGCCATGCTTTATGTCCCCTTTGTGCTATGCAGACCTGAACAAAGCCCAGCCTAGTGGCTATGTTGCTGAGCTGGTTTACAAGCTGACCTAAGACTGGGCATGGATGACTCAGATCCAGGTGTGTAATCGTCTAGTTTCTTGGGGCATTGTACCGTTTTAGCTGAATATCGCGTGACCCTTTGCATCCCACTAAAAAAAAGCCAACAGATTGCCCAGCTCATCCACACCTGCGACTGACTTCAAAGTAGGACCCCCAGTTGTATCAACACTCCTCCGCTGCATTAGTCAGGACCCATCATGCTAAGACAATTTAATCCGCCCTATCTCATTATACGGTGTGGAAATGCAATGGCCATACTGTGGATATTTAAACAGGGATGCATTACATGATATTCAAGCCAGATAGAGATTCCAGCGGTGCTTCACTTGGTTGTACACACTTTCCATAATACCGCTTGCCCAGATTGAAAATAAATGAACCAAAAACTAAATGAATACATAAATACCTAGCAAAATGAGAAGAGGCCGTTAGACGTCACTGTCACTGTCTGACGAAAGGTCTACAGATTCTGAATGTGGGTCGCAATGCAGTTTTCTGTAGCATGAGTAACTTTCTCACTGATCTCGAAATACAATATTTATAATTAGCAGCAAATCTTTTATTGCGTTAACGTGTCTGAACACCATTTATTGCCTAAGTGTTGTGACCAAGGTTATGACTTGTATGAAATAAACATGTTTTTATTAGATTACTTTTAAAATTATTTGGAAAAAACCCTCAGAATGACAAACTTTTCTCGCAATAAAAATTCAGTTTTCCGTCATCAGTCAACATGGGTTTATTTTTTAAAGGAAGTGCTTCTGGGATATGGTTGGGTTTTAAGGGAGAGAATAAAATAAAAATCTCAGTCATTTAGACAGATGCTGTCCTCATTGCATTTAGAAATTAGAACCTTGTTTAGTTGATTTGTGTCACATTATAAAGTCACGCCATCTACAATCCTGTCTGTTAAGGAATGATAAGTGAAATCATCAGAAACAATGGGTGCGATAACTTTTCAGATGTAGTTTGCTCTGTAGACACAAAGCAAGCGATGCTTCACATTTAACATTAAACCTTAAAAAGGAACAATGCATTTAAAATAATTGCTCTGCTCATAATGATTAGAACTGTAGTGAAACAATTTCCAAAGCATACTGGCTGCCACACTTTCCTTCAGCGGAGTACCATTTCAGGTTACTTATCCAAAGTGCTTTGGGATTAAATCTTTATAAATGTGAGGAATTATTATTCTGTTTGTTAGAGGTTATTTAGAGGATTACAGAACGATTTGTAAAATCTTTAGTGATAACATGTGGATACCAATGAAGATTGAAGTCCACTTCCACAAAGGTATATTGTTCAATACATTGTTTCCAAAAGGCTGGTGGATAATATCCGATAATTATAACCAATCTGATCACCAAAACCTCTTGTACCTCTTCAGAACTGCTATTATCAGTCTGATTCTAGTTTCTGATAAAATATGCAGTGATATCCATGTGTAGATATCCATCTCGACAGATGAGAAAATCCTGAAAATATTCGGAGGCGCTGATCTCTGCACGGGGCTTGTCAGATTTTCGAGACAACCGTAACAGTTGAGTTGACTGAGCAGTATCCTCACGGCTCAAGCGCTGCTTTCTCCCCAGCTCTTTAATACGGTGACATGCAGGGGTCTCCACAGACACTGTGCATGTGCTATGGGGAATGGTGGGGGGGGAGTCTTTCCACTGACCCCTTAAGCAGCCAGGAAAGGACTGCCACCCTTTGCCTATCAAGGAGAACTCCCCTTCCACTATAAATCATCGGCCAATTCATTTGTTATGTGTCAGATGGAGAAGCTCCATTACACTACAGATAGACTTATCAATCTGGAAGGAGACACGGGGGAGCAAAGTTTAATGGGACAGGGATTTAATTAACCCCCAAAAGACGTCCCATTGGTCAAACATCCTAGCCTTGAAAAGTCTTCACACTGTTTTGCTTTTTTTTTTAAAAAAAAAGAAGACGGCTTTTTTCTGTGTATTGTATTTCCAGGCCTCATGCTGTACTGTAGATTAACACGTTCAGTCTCCAAGGGTCTGTCATTCCCAGCACTTTATAATTTACTGCAGTCGCATTTAGGCGGGGTTATATTCAGAATTTAAAAAATGCTTTGTTTCCAAAGACTGTCTTTAATCTTCTTACCTGCAGGTGTTCGCAAACATATCAAGAAGGAGATCTCTAGTTTCTGTGGTTGATCGCCATCAAAGCTGGGCTAAATTGATAAAGGGAGGGGTAGAGGAATACAGATCTTATTGGAAATCTTCTTTTTCAAGAATTGTGCCTTAGGTGGAACTCTTCATTTGAAGAAAAAAGGTGATAAATAAGACGGCGAAACCCATAAAGCCCCATTGCCACACTCCAGCATGACCCACCTGGAAGTGCTGTAAAATCACTGTAAGGGAAAAACGATTGCACTGCAGCTAATGCAGCACCTCTCCTCAAGGGCTGCTTGTGATCTGCTGCAGTGGAAAGCTTTGAAGTACTGATCCTGCCTTGAACATGGTGATGGTTGAAAAGAGATACATTCTTGCCATCTTGGTCATCATGTAACAGTCATGCAGTTGGGAGCTCATGACATGACCTTCCACATTGCTTAGTTCCTACATACAGTACAGTACAATGCTTTTGCTGTTGGAATACCGTGATGATTGCACAAAAAGAGAAGGGGTCAACAAACAATTGCTCACATCACACGAGAGAAAGAGACCAATCTAAGCCTTCTTCCATTAAAATCTCATTGGCCTCACACTGTGTCCCACTTAAAATGTGCTGTACGTCTTCACCAATACTTTGTCATCTACAGTCTGAATCACAGGGACCCTTTTAATGTAATTCTATCTCCTTATGATCTGGTCCAATTTGTCTGTATAGCAGGATGGTGCAGTCAATTCAGATAACCTCCTGAGCTGGAAACAACAGACCCTCAGAAGGCCAGATCCTCTCTGTGTGCACTTAAAGAAGTCGCCATTTATGTTGCACAATGTCAACATCCTGCTCAGGAAATACCAGGGTCTCTAGGATTGTAGCTCACAGGTAAAGACTTTTTATCACTGTGAAAATGAAGTACCTCCTCACAAGCATACAATTTATAAACTAACAGGGGCCTGAAACTACATGTTTTTCTTTTCATTTCAATTCTCCAATCCTATTTTGAAACAGTAAACTGGCAAGGGAAGTGAGAGCTGTAAAATGTTAATGCATCTCTGTCCATTAAAATCACAAATCGCCCTTCCTCTCAGCCCAGTGAACCAGTGAGTGAACTGTAGTGAGTCACTACCGCCATGTCTGTAGTTTGCTTGCCAATTTTCTGTCCAGTGGCAGTTTTGTATAACTGTTTACTTAAATTCAATTCATTTGTGTCATTTGCCACACAGATGGAGACAGAGCTTTAGTTGAGCTTTAATTTAGACCAAGGCAGAAGGCATGTGTTGTTAGCAGAAAGGGCAGTCCTGCTCATTGGGAGTCTAACAAGTGTTTGATGAACAAAGAAGGACGAGTCAACAAATTTTACTATGGTTTGTCTGGTAAAATCTAACATGGTCGGAGATGGACCTAAGACAAAACAGGCCGTCATGTAGCAATTTTAAAGACTGAGCTGAACAGTAGCTACTGTAAATACCTGTGATGAGGTTTGTATTACTCCTGTGGGTTTTTCACAAAGCCTAGCAAATGACATACACAGCAGTGAAAGGATTTGAAAGGTCTGAATCTGATGGCTTTGAGGCCGCAGAATTACTGTGCTTTAGCCTGATAAAGTAGGTCAGTGGATTAAGAACAACCCAGTAAAAGGATGTTTATTTTGGCAGCAGTTGAAATGCAGTGGCGTTTAGATTCCAGGACAGGTTTCAGGATCCAGTGCTGGAGGTTAATGGATTTCTGTAAGGAACATATGGCTTCAGATGGTGTGAGAGAGAAGGATAATCCATCAGGGCGCCTGCAAAATATGTAGATCAAGAAGGAGTTTTTTCGAAGGCTGTGATGTTATTTTTTGGGGGGTTTTCCCACGGGATTAGGTGTTTACAACAGCCTGACATGCCCTCAACCTAGGACATATAGATAAATGGTGACATTTTGCCAAACAGGAATCCCTTGCAGTGTCAAAAGATTCCAGTTTTATTTAAGATTAAATGCACATATTCTAACAGGTCAGCTCAGGCAGAGCAGAAAAAAACAACACAAAATATATATATATTATATATACACATTTATTTATATATATATACATTTTATATTTAAAAAATATATAAAGTGTATATATATACACTTTAAAAAATATATATAGATGGGTTTTAAGTATTTTGAGTAAGGCAATTCTATGCTTCAGGTATGTGGTTAAAGCACATATGCACATGGAAGCTCTAATCGGGTGGCTGACTAATTGACTAATGGCTAACGCATCGCAGCTGTGGGTAGGTGTAGGCACTGTTCAAACACAGCAGCTCTGGCACCCCTGCTAGAGTAACTGAAGCTTTGACAAACAAACAATAGCAGTGGTTCTGGTGTATTTCAGGAAGGAAATTTGTTTCAGTGAGTTTTTTTTTTTTTTGTGGTTGGAAGTTTAAATTAAGTTATTCTCTTGACAGAAGGGAACAAAAAAAAGTCTTCTTTTTAGTCTTTCCAGTGAAGCTAAATAAACAAGTCTTTTTTCCCAAACCTTTCAGTATGTTAATGAAATCTCAGTGGGTGATAGAGGAGTACAACGGTGAGACAGAGCTACCGATGTGCTAGTCCTAGTTCTTGGAACTTTCTAAACTTTTTGTTTGTATGGAGATGTACTGTTCAAGCAACAGATAAAATCTAAAAACATCTTTTATTTACATCAGTAAAGCCAGTGTTAGTCACTTCAGAACTTAAAGTGTCACAGTTAAGTAGAATTCTTCAAAATGCAGAAAAACCTATTTACAATGATACTCTTCTATAGCATGACATGTTAATCCTCTTGATCATCATACTAATTTAATACAATTATATTAGTCCAATCTTAGTAAAATACTGCCTATTCTTGTACTACAAAAATCCCTTAAATATATAACTAATTGGTTTGCTTGTATACATTTCTTCAGATATCCTATGCCAAATTGCATGAAATTTAAAACTGATTTCTATATTTGTCCAAATGTCCCTGACAGCAAAGAAAAGGTACATTAAAACTGGTTTCTGAATCCTTGTCCTAACAATAATGCAGTAGAATCCCATTTTTATGTCATAAAATAATACTTACAGTGCCTTAGCGTTTCTCATAAAATTAAAGTGGCTGAAAGCACCAAAACAGGCATGGAAATGCTTTTAAGAAAATTCTGATTCATTAAAAAAAAAAGCTTAGAACCAAGGATGGAAATATAAGCAAAATGAAGATAAACAACTGCAAAAGTAGAAGCACAATGAAAGGCACTATTGTCATTCTTCTTGCGTTTAGAGGAAGGGAAAATATGCTTTTAGGAACTAAATGGATTGCACTTTGAGTTTTATTCCATGTAAATCAGATCAATAGATAATATTCTCTTGAGTCTTTTGGGAATGTGTTACAGCACTGCAGAAATGCAGTCAATTTGATGTTAACACCAAGGCGCTGGGAACTGTCATGACTACAGCCAGAAAGAGCAGTGTGAATATTATATCAGCAGACCGGGACAATTTAAGGCCCAAACCTTTTCTCCCAGTACTTTAAAATAACCACCCTACACTTAGTAAGGATCTACAGTTCTACTTTGCTTTTTTTTTTGCATCCTCTAGTGCAGTGGTTCTCATCTAGGGCTCTGTACTAGGGGGTTCCCCCCCAAAAAAGGGAAACTTTCCCCCCAAATCCAGCAGTATGTAAAACCAAAGGTTCCACAGAAAATGCACCCTAACAGCAGATCAGCCCATGCCCTGCTACATTTCTGCTTTCAATTATCTGCCAATTAGCATTTGCTTTATTTACACTAATTGCATCCTTCGATTCTGGGATGGAACAGAGGGGGCCCTCCTGAAAGGGGGTCTGTAGGGAGGAGCCCCAGCTGGAGAGGGCGAGGGGAAGGGGCTGTGCTGAGGTATTCGGGAACGGGGCGCAGCGCCATGGCAGGCGCTGGTACAGTTTGAGGCAGGCAGGCTTTGGGAAATGGGGGGTCACAGTGCGTTCCTCTCAGATGATGCCACTTTCTGGAGTTCTCTACCCCCCCTTGCCCTCTGCCTCCTTCCCGCTGTCCTGGGGTGGACTTCGGGGCTCCGGAACCGCGGCCCCCGGCCTCTCTCCCCAGCCCCTTGGGGCACCGTACTGAGCCTCCATCTCCTCCATCCACGCCGTGCTCCAGTCCCACGCCGGCAGGGGGGCCCGCTCCCCGAAACACGACTCGTAGGGGGGGGAGAGCCCACTCAAGGGTGAGGCGGGGGGGGAGAAATCTGGGGGAGGAGGGGAAAAAAAAAGGTTGGAATGAATCTGTCTGCCGGTTGTTCCATTCACAGACACACTGAGGCTACTTCACACACGCTGTACAAGCGGAGGAGCACATGCAGAAAGACTCAGGCAGACTTTAGGGGGGAGCGGAGACAGATGAAATTGCGTGGAGACAAGTGCACAGAGTTACACGCAGGTGGCAAACTACAGAGTAAAGACGGGAGACGGATTTAAAAAGCCGCCCATGAGAGGAAGAAGGTTTTTCGATATTGATGAGTTTCCCCCTCTAGACCATGTGGGGGAGCAATAAAAAAAGGTATAACAGGCTGTTCAGATCTGTAGTTATAAGCAAATTTGAAACGAGCCTGTTGCTGAAATTGTACAGTGGATTTGCAGAAGGTCATTTACAATATTGTATTCACCCTTGGCTGCAGAACACAGCGCTGAGGTATGTTGTCAGGCTTGAAGGAATGTATCACACTAACTGGCTAAAATAACAGAATCTATTAAGCTCTGAAAACTACTAGGGAGCTTGTTTCATCCTACATGAGTATATGACTGTTCTGGCTGGGCTAGTGCCCAAGCTAGATGAGCTTTATTTCTATTTTCGATTACAAGCCTTCTTATGACAGTATAAAAACATTTTCAAAGAAAAATAATGAAAGCTTTTAAATCATCCTCTGCGTCGATTTTATCCTTGTGATGAAACTGCGTAGGGTTAAAAACAAGCAATAAATCAAATAAAGACATGAAGGATAATTGTATAATTTTTTATAATGGATTAGGAGAAGCTTTCTATCCCTGAGTCATTCTCCTGTTAGCTGAGAAGGTGAAAGCGATTTTCAGAAACTGATTAGTAGCCCATATACCCACCTCCCCCACACCAGTAAAAAAAAGAAATGCTTTAGGAAATATTTAAAAAATGGGGGGGAAATGAATAAATGAATTAGGCAATAACATTAACTTAAGTTTAATGCTCCAAAACATACCACATACCATAATGTCACTGTTGAGACAGAACCATGACCGCACATGTTTATTAGGATTGTTATAGTTTTAGTTGTTAGGATATTTAGCAGAAGCTGAAGAGCCGTTTCAATGGCAGTAGAACTGTTAATTTTACAGGCTGGAAACTAGCTGGGGAAGAGGCAGCAGATCCCTTTGGTTCAGACACTTTGATGGATTAGGAGGCGCTGAGCTGTAGCTGGTTTGCCAGCTTGTCTCCAAGCTGCTCACCGTCTTCCCTGTCAGGGCTGAAGACGGAGCAAAAGATAGAGTTTGACCCCAATCAGATCACATTCCCTGGCAGGTCAGTTTCACAGACCACACAAGCACTAAGTACACTAGCCCACTGGTCTCGAGGGCGCTGCTCGGATGGTGTTCATTCAGGGCTGAATGTGTGAGCTGCGTAATAAGACCTGCATCACATGAAGTCACTCTACAACTCTGGGGCAAGACATAGTTCAAATCACACATATTCTCCAAAGACAAAGAAGCAACAGCACCCCTGACAGGTGGAGATGAAGAAAACTCCACCTTCGTAAAAAAAGGAGCAAGCGTGAACACCCATCCTTTTTCCAGAAGATAAACAAGTCAAATTATTTATTTAATTATCAGCTTTCAAAGCTGCAGTTCTGGTAGATCTTCAGAAATGCATATGCAATGCAAGCTTACACAGCAGATGATAAATGAGGCCATGTTACAGGTTTAGAGCTGGAAAAGACTGGGAGATCTAGAGAAGGTGCTTATTCTGAATGCATTGATTAATAGGTGCTCACCAATGTCCTCTCCTGATTTTATCTGTTAAATTGCAGAAATCTAACCTATCAGATTTCATTTTAAATTAAAGGTAGCCATGCAATTATGACTCTCGGTGAACCGTGTTCGGTTTTTTACAGAAAATAGAAAGAAGCATTTTAGCTATATTAGCAATGATTGTTAGTCCCAGAAGTGTCTGGAAAGTACACAGTTGGCCAAAAATACCAGCCTTCAGCACCGCAAACATTCAAGTCTGCAGTAAATTGATTGATTTAGTCAATGTGAAGTTTTTCAGTGACCAACTGTGACCAGCAGAGCTCCAGAAAACATGGAACACTCTTCTGCACTGATTGGGGAAAATGGAAGGCAGCTCTTGTGTGGCACGTTCTGAAATTGATACTTCCTTGGTGGTGACTTGTATTAAGGACACAACAAGAGAAAGGTGCAGACTCTCTGAAAAAGGAATACATCCGTATTTGATTCATCCATACAGAGAGCTCTTGCAACCCTTTTTAAAGTCACTAATACAGATGTTTTTTTTTCATCTCTGTCTCTTAATGCTCACACAAGGATTTAGCTATTGCAGCCGTCATGGGCTGCCCTACATTACATATTTCCAGATTGAATATTAAAACTGAAATCAAATAGGATTATTTATACACTTGCAGCCAGATAACACAGCATGAGATAGAGGCCCAGGCCATATGCAGACCCCTACTGAGGGCAGCAAACGACAAAAAAGAGGTTTGCTCCTGTGTGTTTGTGCTAGAGGAGGGGGTGGTGGGGCTGCTTAAAAAGAAATCAAATTGGGGGGAAAGAAATTACGAAAGCCGAAGTGAAGAATGTCATTGATATTAGGTTGTAGAAGGGATTTTAGAAAAGGAACATTTGGCATTAAAGCCAGACAACATTAAAACGAGAGCTGAAGAGTGAAATCACAGACTATCAGAAGAAAGAGTTCAGAGAAACGTTTGCTTGGGACATACTGCATTTTTATATTAACTGCTCTTGGGTTGAGATACTAAATCATTAACTAAACCTCTCCAAGGTGGTATTCCATGGAAATCCTAGAAGATTTGGTGTATTTTAAAGCTAAAACTAGAGCATTTTATTTTATCCCGAAAGCAACTGGGAGATCCCTTATAGTCTCTCTTGATTCAATAAAACTGCAAAGCGTCTGTAGACAGTGCTCCCTATTTTTCCACCCCTAGAGTAATCAAATTCAACAGAAGAATCCAACAGAACCAGAAGTCAGAGTATTTCAGATGTTTGTGCTGCCTGTCAGTGTCAGCTGCTGATTTTCTGTCATTGACAAGGGCAAAACAGAACTTTCTGCAAAGGCAAAGCCTGTATTCTCCAGAAGATGACAGCTTCAAGACAAAATGTTAATGTAAACACCAAACTACTGTATTTAGACACTTCCAGAGAATGGGTCAAAAGTGAACTTCTAAAAATGTACTAAATGTTACAGTAAGTGTGAAATTAGTTTTTCTCTTTCAGAGAAGTTTTCTGTGTGCTCTGACTACACTAACATAGAGACCACTTTCCTGGTACAAGTGTGCCATCTAGTGAAAAATGCCACAAAAGTCGTTCCATAGCTTTGTACACAGTATTTAAATAAAATACTCAGCTACACAGTTTATATGGTTTCAAGACAATTATGGTGTCTGGTAATAAAGTATAAGTATTTTTTATATATGTATTAAGCATGCCTTAGAAGAATCAAGTATTGTACTTTAATACATTATAATTATTTTTTTCTTTGCAATGAACACATTTTACTGACTTGTGCACCTTTCTAATCTTTTTGTAGCACTCATTTTCCTCATTTTAGTCTTTTCGGACATATATTATAAGAGCACTACTATTCACTGATTTTGTTTTCTATGGGGTTAGCACAGACTGCTAATAATATTCCCACATATACATCCATATCTAATTATTTCTAATACATGTTAAAGAATTCTTTTCTCCCTTCATTTATTAAAATGATTCCCATGTCAACGCACTCCTCCGGGTCTCCAGAAGAAGTTCCCAAAAGCACCTCTTACCAGAAAAAGAACTGCCGCCCAGTGTTTCTGCGGCGACAGCCAGGACCCTGGCGAAGTTGGCATCGTTCATGAAGGAGCCATCCGAGGAGCTGAGCAGGCTGGCACGGGCGCTTGGCGTGTTGCCCCCTGACACGGAGCCCCAGCCATTCCACAGCGAGCCCTCCCATTCGCTGCCACAGGACGAGGGGGTGTGGCAGCGTCTGGGCACCCCCCCTCGAGGGCAGAGCTGGCGCGACCCCGCCAGGTCCAAGTCCAGATCCTCGCTCACATCTTCTGCTTCCAGGTCAGAGGGCAAAGGGCCGCAGATGTACCCAAATGTCGGTGTGGGTGAAAATGGACGAGGTGGTGAAGTCGGACTTTCAGCCAAAGCTCTGCAAGAAAAAAAAAAAGATGTCATTCTGTCAGACCACCAGATACAGAAAAGATTCACAGATCAAGCCTACTGTGTTTAGAATTTAAGTTCAGACGTGAATGAGTGATTGCTATATTTCATCTTGTCTTTCGTTTTCTTCTAGTCAATTTGTTCTTCTGCTGCAACAAATAGTTTTCAGGTTAATAAGCTACAGTATGTCTAGAAGATCGTAGCCCCCAAAAACCTCATATAGTCTTGTTTCTTCTACTCGGACTGCAGTTCCCAGTTTTAACAACGACAGAAAGTACAAATGACGAACAGTTTAAAATAGATGTAAAGGCATATTTACAGATTATATCAAAAGAACACAAGAGCTGTGCAGACTTAATTTGGTTGATCTTTACCTAAAGTGTAATTGTATCATAGTATGTACCCCTGACAATATTATTGATATATTTTATGTTCTCTTGTTTGTATTGGATGCATAGAATAATAAAAAAAGAAAGTACAAATGACTTCAAGCTGAAGAAGCAAATGTCGGACAGATCCCCGCTGGTACTGTACCTGTGTCTCTTGACCTTGGGGCTCAGTTCCAGGTACCGAGCCACCTCCTGGTGAGTGAGGGCGCCATCAGTCTCCTCGTCCACGGACAGACAGAAGGAGGCAGTCGAGAGGCGGCTGTAGGAGAGGCTGGGGTGTGAGGGGCAGTCGGCCGTCACCGCCGCTGGGGTTCGGGAAGTGTCTCCTATAGACCGCACGGAGCCCCCGTCCACCGTCAGCCTGGTGGACCTGCTGGATCTGCGAGAAAACCAGCAATTCAGACCCTCTGCCATGCACACTAGGCCGCTAAATGTCTCTCTGCCCCCCACCCCCCATCTCGAACTACAAAGCCAAATTACTTCTTTGATCTTATCGTATTGAACCACAAGGGGACAATTCCTCCGTCTTTCCCCTCTAACTCGAAGACCAAAATGACTTCCTCAGCTTTTTATCTAACCACAGTGCCCACACCGCTTTTTAATCTATAGCACAGAGCCTAAACACTGTTCTGCAGTTTCCTAATCCATCATCTTTGAGCACTTGAGAGGCATTTCCTGGGCCTCAGCATGCATTCAGTACTTATATCTCCTCCTTACTGATCCTATTGTCTCCCAGCAGCTTGGCTCAGTAGAATCACAACATACTGGAGAACTGCACTGCCTGATCGCTTATGTTCTTCCGAGGTTTATACCTGGCCTCTTACTCCAGGCCACAAAATGTCACAATATTTTACCATGACTCAAACCGACCGTTTCACTGTCGGTGGGGAAAATAACTTTGGCCAACTTAACTAATGTCCAAATAACTAGTGAGGACAAGGAGCTCGATTCAGAGCAAGTCCTTCATGAGGAGTGGGGCTACTTTGCTACGCCAGTGCTTCTGGCAAGGGTCTCGATAACTGTGCGGGGAAGCACGGCGCTGTAGGCAGAAGGAACATCAGGCGAGCCATACGCACTCCTCCTCGGAGCTCAGGCTGTGGGTGTCGTGGTCAGTCTGAGGCAGAGGGGGCAGGGCAGGCAGCATGTCGATCAGACGGAGTGATGCTGAGTAGTGCAGGACCCTCGGGGAGCCAGCCACCTTGGGGCACTCCGGAAGGGCACCTTCAAAACAACAGGTGTACCTCTTTACCAGTCATGTACGAAGGCACAGGGGGACAAGCGTCCCGGAGATGCAAATTAATTCCCCTTGTGTCTTCAAACAAGACCTCAGCATCATAACCCAGTGCCCATTTTCTCTTTTTGTAAATGAAAATGAAACTGATTCCATGAGAAACCAGTAAGTTGTATGTTAAGCGTCTAGGCCATCTTTTTCATGAATTTGTGATCACTGTGCTGAAACTTAAAGGAAAGAACGAACCTCTTGTGGTAATAAAACTGCATTGCAATCAAGAACTTCTACTGAATCACTTTTTTTTTTTAAGAGCAAAAGCTTTGCCTTGTCAAATAGCCGTCTCGGCCTTTTAATACTACTTTTGTGACGAGAGTGGGACGTCTTGACGATTGCTAGAAAATACTCTTTTTAGGGGTTCCATATGATGCTCCAAGACTTGCTGGGAACATCTGGGAAGCTAGATGAGTGTGGGAAGTTCACTGATGTGGCAGGAAGTGCCTGCTTCCATGGTAACATAGCCAAATTCCTAGAGTTAGCTGAATCCACAGTGGATGAGTGGGAAGTTCACAGGCCCTTTGATATGAGAGTCATACAAACTGTACCTCGTGGATGATCAGTCAGTCTCTGTAGGTTTGAAGTGGGCACACTCCTAATAGCTCCTGATTGCTGGCTTGTAGACACCAAAGGAGCACTGTTGACTGCATGAAGTTCTGTAGAACCACAAGAGCACAGGTGCCTGCTGTGATAACAGCTAGACATGTACAAGTACAAGAGCGGAGTCTTCTTAAACGCAGAGTAACAATGTTATCTGTCCCATTGCTTGATATTAAATATCCTGCCTGGACCCATCCATATGACTGGTTAAAATAAAGATGGAAAATAAATATCTCAAAAGTCAGTACATTATTCGATGTGTCAACCTCTTACCTCTCTTATAGTTCTTCTCCCAGGATTCTTTGAGCACACCCATGTTGGGCTGGACAGGAAGGGCCTGTTTCCAAGGTAACACCTGTGTATCTCGGCTGGCACTTGTGTTAAACACCGGCTGAGAGAAACGGATTGGATCAGACACCTTAGGACTGCAGTGTGGGATCTTAGTGCATCGAGCAGGGCTGTTGAATGTCTTCAAAAGCGCTCCAGACAAGTCTACATAAAAGGTGCCATAGAGGCCACAGCTATCGGGTACAATAGGGACAGCTGTTTCTTGAGGACACGGCTTCTTTGTTCCCTTTAAAGGTAGTGCTGCAATAACAGAGGAGAAGGAAACTCACACATTATTTCATTCAGAACCAAACCTGTACATTTCACAGTGAATCTGCACACTGATTCAGCCTCTTTCTCCTGCCCTCCTCCTCCACTTTCCAATAAGAACTAAAAACATTTGTAGGACCTGTTAATAGTCATACTTCTAATGGACGATTACAAAAACATACATCAGCCACAACAAGCCATAACAGCATTTGAATTTATGCTTCACATTACTAAAAGAATCATTACCGCCTGCATCAGAGCAACACCAACAATGCAGTTTAAGTAGAAATGCAGCATTTTATAGTTCAGCTTTTGTGGGGATTTTAATAAAATGAACCAAAACTGTAAGTGTCTCACATCTTAAACCTTTTTGTTATCTACAGTTTCTAAACCGGATGGCCTAAAAAATAAGTTATTGCTCAATCAGCAGACAAAACATGAAGAAAAGTGGAACAATTCACGCTCTTCTTTAGTATTAAATCATGAAGAGATAAATGACTGTCTCCACTTCCTCATCTGTTTCCTGTTTTGAGCATTATTTGAATCAGCATCATCACCTGCGTTTTGTTTTGTCTGGAGGACCTTTTGTATTTTATAAACATCATACACATTAGCACTTGAAGTGACACTTACTTGTTCATTTCTGTAACTGACAAATGAGCGACGCTAAGGGCCGAGTAAATGTTAGTGAATTCCTCTCGCATGTCAGGAGGAAGCCTTGACCTCTGCTACTTACTGGTCTTCCTGAAGCCTGGGTTCTCCTGGCTCTGGGCCCACAGCCCAGGGTAGCGCTCGGAGCAGGGGGCAGATTTCCATGCACTGGAGATCCAGGGGGAGTCTGGCACTGCCATTCTGCAAAAGAGCCCACAGCGAAACACTTGACACTTCACAAGTGTGAGTTTGCACAAAGGTTACAATGCACGAATGCAGTTCGATCAGGTCCACAGGAAGCACGCACAAAGCATCCAAATTCCAGTTCCCGCACTCCCACTAATTATTATTCAGTAATTAAGGCAGAGAAGAGGCAAGATTCACATAAGAATAGTGTTTTTAGTGTGTAGAAGTGGAACGTGGTAAGCACGGATCGAGTTTGGAATTGAACGCAAATTAGTGTCACTTAAAGGGATAAAGCACCAGAGGGTGAGGTGAGATACACCAGACACACGGAGAAATGCATTAACAACACATATGCACGAGGTTATTAAGGACCTGGCATCACCTGTGTGAGGCCAGACTCCCAATATAAGGATTTGGTGTGTGAATAGTCCGGGTGGACTCAGGGCAGTCGGACCCTCACTGCCAGGCTTGGTGAGGGAGTAACACGGGGAGCTAGACCCTGACTGTTAAGGGGACAGTGAATGAGATCCATCTAAACCCCGGAAGGGGGCAGGTTCAGAGCCAGTCCCACTGGGGGATGGAGAAGTGCTGCAGATATGTTGCGTTAAGGGAGAAAAGATGGATGTCTTGCGGCGAGGCGCCAGCTTGTGACCCCTCAGGTTTGAGCGAGACCTGAGCTTGGCAAAGACCCCATGGTTAGGAGTGAATCCCTAACAGATTAGCTAGCAGCCTCGGTTGTTTCAGTGTTGGACTGCCAGTAAATAAGAAGGCGGTAATAGAGCAGACCGACCTAAACAGAATCGACCGGTTTGAAGTTATTTCCACTGCTTCTGATTTGAGGTCAAAACCCTGTTAAAAACGGCAACTTCAGTCCGAGCGCCAGACTAAAACAGATTTCCCCCCTGCTCAGCCAGCACCCAGGGGGATCTGCTACAAATGTGCATGCCATAACTCATACGCCTCAATTATATTTAAAACTCAAGTATTTTCCTGAGCCCAAGTAAGTAAGTCACAGTAGAAAATATTTTGTATCAGTGTTTATGTGTAGGTTCAGTAGGCAGATTAGGGTTTGACTATTTGGTCCTGAAAGTCCAGAACCTAAAATGTGGATCTGGTTTAGTTGTTTTGGTTTTTTTTTTGCTCACAAGAATCCAAACAAAGCAAGCTACAGTATACAACGGCAGTCGAGCTCAGGTGATGAAACACTGTCCTGTAACAGAGTTTGCTAATAGTTTTTAAGTAGTTGCAGAGATTCTTTTATTATTCAACATCTCTTATTCTCTTTTTTTTGTTTTTCGACCCTAGTTTCTCAGTTACCTGTGTTTGATGATGAGGTCCTCACTGGCCAGTCTGTACAAGCCTGAAAACAGAGACATGATGAGGAAAGAAACGCTCCCCCAACAACTCTTTGTTTCAGCTCATACATTTTCTGCTCTTAATTAAGAGGCTTCCTAAAAGTAGTAACATTTGTTGAGAGATCTACTGAAAGTGTAACCTTACAGTTCAAGGTTGCAAGTTTTAATAACAACGTGTCCTTGCTTTCTCTGCTTCATGTCTGGTTTGTATTCAGTCAGACCTCCATTGTGTTAACACTAGTGCCAGTCTGTTCAGTGAAACAAATGCTTTTTATGACAATGCATCGTTTGGCACCAACACTGTTAGCAGAAACATTAGTGCACAATCCAATTAAACATTAAGACTACATCTCATCTTCTCCTTTAGTACTCTGTGGTGCTATGGGTGATACAGTATATCCCAACTTTCTGACCTGTAGCCTGGCGATGGGCGTGTTTCAGCTCTGTGTTCCTCGAGTGGCGACGGTACAGACACACCACTGAACCCATCAGGGCCACCCAGAGAAGGGCACCAGCACTGCCAATGAAAATGGGGCCTCGCACAACCCCCAGGACTTGCTCCATGGCAGATTGGCTGGGAGGTTTTGAAGTTAAGGCCTCTTGGGGCTCTGGGGGAGACAGAATGCATTCACTTCAATACTCAGTGTAGAGCTACTAATGAAATCTTAAGCCGAATAACACTGTCCAGTATGTAAGCATGTCTATGAACCTTCACAAAGAATCAAGATCCTAAGCAAAGAGATGTGTTCTGAAAAAGAACAGGAATCCCAGAGAATATCAGTTTTGTATTATGCTATCTCCCAAAAATATAGGGATGTAAGTAAACAATTGTGAAGAAAATGCTTGGCAACTCTCATCTGCATAAACTAGTAAAAAATATAAAAGATGTGGATATTTAAAGATAACAGGTATTCTGTCATCCCGAATCCAGTTTAAAACGTTAACCTTATCCTTATCAATCCTAATTTAGGAAGACCATGTCATATACAGATATATATACAGTATGGACAGAAAATGTCTCTATTTTTCATGCGTTTTCATATCTGGTGTTTGTTTTTAATAGTGACAGAACATAATACACGAGTGATACAACATGGCTAGAATTTAATTCATATATACATTAGAAATGGTTCAGAAATGGCCATTTTGTTAGTCCTGAGAGCTACACTGTATATACACTGTATGGATGATTCTGGACCCAGGATGATCTGATGTGACGCTGACCTATGAAGAGGCTATGGGGTTCACTTGGCACCCCAACTCCTGCTCCATTGAGAGCTGCCACTCTGATCCAGTACTGTGTGCCAGGCTCTAGTGACCCCATCTCCAGGCTGTGAGTCCCACTGTCCACCGTCCAGTTGGAGGACTGATGACCCACAGAAAAGGAACACCAGACCTGAAACAAACAAACAACATTGATATATTAAAATATCTGATATAGTTCATCGTTTTCTTTGAATAATAATTTTCCAAACGAGCACTTTGGCCCGGCAATAATTGTCCTCTCTCCCTTCCTCGCCTACCCTTCTCTATGGTTTTCACAGAATGGTGCTTCAGTATGAAAACAATAACATTAATGGTTAATTATTTTGAGTTATTTGCTTAAAGTCATTAACAGATGCATAAAATTAGGAAAGAAATTCACTTCAGCTCATTTATGGTACGGTACAATAGTAACATCATTTCAGTCAATAGCAAACGTGTGAACATTAGGTGCTAGTCCGCACTAAATGCATTTAACACGAACCTTTAATATTACAAATACAGTAGTTAAAAAAATATTTAAAAATAAGGGAAATTCTCTATCTGGGAAGATGTAAGGAAAGAAGAATTTTGTCAGTGTTTTACGAGAGCCCAGATTGTGAGGGTGAAAAGCTGCCCCTTAAATTAAATATCGGGTAGAAATTCCAACCCCTCTTTCAAACGAAACCCCGCGTAGTGTTTGCTCAAACAGCGAGGGAGCTCTGTGGCGGAGGAGCTGTTACCTGGTAGCCCCTGATGATCCCATTGTGAGCCTCATGGGGAGGCGGCTCCCAGCTCACCTGAGCTGTATCATTCCTGCCCACCGCCAGCATCACAGAGATACGCTGAGGAGGGGCGCTGGGGACTGAGAGAGCAGGAGACACAATCGCGGGGTTCATTCCTTGTTCTCTTGTTTGTTCTTTGAGACACAATCCAATCGATCCCTTTTTGCCAAAACCTCTTTGTCATATCATAAAATCTACCATTCCATACAATGCCAAAAGTATTCATACACATTGCAACTGAATTTTTAAATGAGCTATAATATAGTATAGTTGAGGGAGCTCACAGAAATGTAAGAGTTCTTAAATTTGGGCAAATGCAGATGCAGATTATTTATGTAACCCATGTATCTATATACTACATATAATGAATGTCAATATTTAGAATATATGCATAAACATATTAGCACAGATGCTATAGTCTTCATTGAAGTTTCTAGGAATATTGAATTGATATACAACTAGAACTGTCTTCACGCTTGTTTTATTGTCACGTGTGCGTAGCTCTGCTTGCAGACTAGATGGCTCACCTTCCTCTGGAATCCAGAGGTGCCTGGAGTTGCTCTCGCGCCCATATAGGCCCTCTCCGTGGGGCCGTACCTTAAACTCGTACTTGTAACCTCTCTTGAGTGGGCCAATCACAGCGCTGCCCTCCAGAGCCACCCTCTTCTCCACCCAATCAGAGCTGGCTGGCAGGAGGGGGCGGTACAGGACCCCGTAGCCATCCAAGTAGTGAGGCTGTGGTGGAGTTAGTTGCGCCTGTACAGAAAGCATGGGGACATCACAGATCAAACAGCTTCCAGGAGACGGTTCATTCTTGGGAGTATTTTCACGAGAGCCAACATTGAAATCGGATATGTTTGTGGATATCCAAATCGAGATGATCCGCAGGCTGCCAATGTCGATGCCTTGTGGGTGAAAAAAACACATCTGAAGGCAACACTTGCTATTTGTGCAGAAACGACGCAGGTCCTGCCGATATGCGAGAATCTCCGGGATGTATTTTTCTTTTCCCTAAAAGAGAGTCGCTCATACTGTACTTCATGGAACGGGTGGCCATGCAGTCAAACAGAAAAGAAACCAAACGCTTCATCTGTCTGGCGTGAATGCTTCCTCACCTTCCAGTACAGCAGCACCATATTGGAGGAAGCGGGCTGCACAGCGATGCTCTCCAGATCCACTCGCACGCTGGACAGCTCTCTGTGCAGCTCCTTCTGCCCTGTGTCCAGTGCTTCTGCAATGCACAAGAGGCATGAGCGTCCGAGACAAAGTGGAACAAATGATCAACGTTGAACTGATAATCGAAGTATCCTGAAACATTTCAAAATACGAGATTAGCTATCAAACATATTGAACATGAACATGAAAGAACCTTGTTCCTTCAGGAAGGAATATGGATTGGTTTCTTATTTCTTATTGTTCAAGCAGTCATTGAGAAGAAAGCAGTGCCCTTGAAGTGCAATTCTGTAAAATGCTTTTAAACTGTGAAAGTCTGAAACTGTGTGCTGAAAAGGCAGCCCAATCACATATTTGTAACAACACCCTTGCCCCTTTGAATTTCAACCAATCATTGTGCCACGCAGCAGTGATTCTTTAAGATGAATCTTGATATATTTTCATTTTTGTGCTTTAAAACACTTGCAGAATATTTTCTTCTTATTGCAAGTAGCAAGAATAAGAAACAACTGTATGAGCGATGTAGCAAATTCAGTAGCATAGCAGCAACTATTACCAATATGATTGCTCACCCTGCACTGAGAGAACAGCACTGCTGGACGAGGAGCCCACTTCATTGGCCGCAATGCAAGTGTATCTCCCAGCATCCTGAGCTGTGACGTAGTGGATCTGTAGGCTGTGATCTGAATTCACCACATACCTGCGGACAGAACGGTGTGGGGGTTAGCTGCAGTTCACACCTGACACCCGTTGAGTGATGGGAGCGTGTTCAAATTTCACATTTGGTGAACCAGCCCCCCACTCACATTGTTCTTCTACTGAGCTAGGATTTAGACACTAGCGCAAGATCAGGGCTAATCAGCTACAGTGTGTCCACCAATAATTCTGAATTCAGACTCACTTTATTTGTCTGCACGTTGCACATACAAGACATTTGATCTGGTGTCTTGGTGCAAAAACATAGACGTACACTTCACACAGAGAACATGCACAGGCCAACAGTTATTTACACACTTCATCCTCCATTCTTGTGTTCTGGTTCATGGATACGAAGCTGTTTTGATCGACTGGCACCTGAGCCGAATTTTTGAAACGGGTGATGTCCCAGATGATACAGGAGTGTCACCAAATATCTTTTCCGCGAACGGTAATTAAACTCTTTGAATGTTTTTTTTTCAATTCAAAAGCTGTTGGACTTTTCAATGTCCTCTAGAAATTCATAAACGTCCTCAAAACTATTTCCAGTCAGTAGCACTAACAGCTTTTTTTGGTGACAATATCATTTCAAAACTTAAAATGAGAAGAATGTGAGCTTGTTTAAGAAAATAAAAATTTAGTCTCTCTAAAGGCTCGTTTAGGCTTTGCTCTTGATGGACCCACTCTAGAGTAAAACCGTAACACTTCCTTATGGACTCAAACAAGGAACGAAACACAAACTCAAAGCCAGCAGACTAGTGCCTCTGGCCAGGCTCAGGGAAAGCCCCACGGTAATGTTTAGGACACTCGTAACTCCTCAAAGGAAAATCATACCTCCCGTAGGGCAGCAGCCCCTGGTCACGGCTCCAATGAACAGCAGGCATCGGGTCTCCCTGCACTCTGCAGGTGAACTGCACTGAGCCACCCACCATTGCCGTGACATCCTGGGGCTTCTGGGTGAATATTGGCCTCTCTGCAACGGACAGAATTTTCAAAACAACTGCTGCTTTTCACTTCCCACAAAATGTTTTTTTTTGTTTTTTATAGACCGCGTATGTGTATTCCGTTACCATCTTCTGAATGTGTGCAAGTCTGATTTATCTATAGATTCAATCAGGAGTTCAATACAGTTAAATCCAAACTCCACACAGACAGAAAGCGCCCCAGGGCCCCAGCACTGCAAGGCAGCAATGGTAACCAGTGCACCACCATGCTGCCCAGGGATAAGACCCGTGTCCAGGAAATATTTAAAGATAAAGCAAAAGCCATATTCAAAATACAAACAAGTAAAGTCTAAAATGTTTCTCTTAACACAGTCATTCACATTAGCATCAGCGATACAGCTGTCTGAAGGATGACTCTCCTTACCCAAAACCGTCAGACGTCCAGCTCTGCTCTCTCGTACCCCAACTGTGTTGGTTGCCACACAGATATAGACGCCCGAGTCGTTCTTCTGGGCATGAGGAATAACCAGCCTCCCATTCAGAATCTGAAAACAAATCAAAATGGTCACAAAGACATACGGATAGTTTTTGTTTTAGATAGTCCTTTTTAAATTTGCACCTACCCAGATTGTAATCGCAAATGATTTTACTACTGCTGATGAGCAGTGAGAGAGGAAGAGCAGATATCAGCTTTACGGGTAATGGGGATCCCCTCCACCACCACCAGTGTGCAGCCCCACCTGGATGATGTGACGGCAGCAAGAGTGCACAATGTACTCTCCCCCTGCTCCCCACATATCAGTGGGGAGGAGAACAGAGTATTGAAGCCAGTTCATTGATTGGATTATTAAGAGGCCATGATTGGTAAAGGCCAGGGGAAACTTGGCCAAGACACCAGGGCCTGGGTTTTACACCTGGGATGGCTCATAGTGAAAGAGGTTTCTTTGGGATAATCTGTGGTTCTGGCACTGCCTGCGGGGCATTTTTTTAACTCACACTGTAGCGCTCATCCATCCTGTCGATGAGCGTCCCGTCCTTCTTCCAGGTGACATTGGGCTCAGGGTGCCCTCTGGGCGGGGTGCAGTTCAAGACCGCTGGCTCGCCCACTGCCACCTCCACATCGCTGGGCTGGGTGCGAAACTCCTCCCTTAGGGCTGCCACACAGATAAGAAGGCTGAGTTTGCATTTGATTCCACACCCAAATCCACTGACCTCTGGATAGTATGGGGAGCTGTCTACTCTACATATCCATTATAATCAGAATGCTTCATTTGCTCACTGGGCATCTCAGAAATCACTTTCAAGAAACAATGCTTCTCTTTCACAAGCATAAGGAGTATGTATAACTTTCTATATTTTATTTATTTAAAATTTAATCAAAATTCAGAAACCTCCATCCTTGGAAACCTGCTGATAGTTAATGGGCCTTAAACTGAACGAGCCAACAGCCTGCTTTGTTATTCCATTATTTGTGAGAGACAAACAGGAAGGGACAGAATAATGTGTACCCAATCTGAAAGCCTATTTGAAGCTTACAGCTTCATGTTCTGAGGCGTTTCCTGCTATTCTGTTTTTAAGGAGAGTTCCATAAACACTGACTTCCTTTTGGAATAATGTGAAGGGTGAGCTGCTACAGTGGAGCAAACATAGCAAGTCCCACACACTTCAAGCCATTTCCAGTCACACTTGTCGTTAATGTGGAAAACGCCACAATAGAAAAAAATGTTATTGTTAAACAGAAGTCATTATTTTCTCAGAACAGGAAAAAGCACCCTATAGTGTAAAGTGTATTTAATACATAAATATGAAACAGAACACATTACAAACTTTTGTTTAATGTGTTATTGTAGTACAGGCAGATTTGTTTTTTAATGGGCGGGAAACAGGAAAAATAGTTAAACGATGACCTCGATGTGCTTGCTTATTCTCTTTTCAATATTCAATACCGCTTCATCAACAGAGCCAGTTAATCATTTTGAAACATGCTAACCATGGAATATAATTATATTTCTTAATCAGAATGAGTCGTATGTGCGTCAAAGACTAAATGCCCTAAGGTATTGTGAATTAAATCTAATGGAGGTCCTGATTATATCTTTTTAAAGAGTGACGAGGTTTTTAGGTGTTGTAGGAAGGAGATGTTTCAAGATCCTGAGTCTTTCAAGCCCAGCTGGGCACATGACATCATACTGCTGCCTTTTGTGTCAGCTCTGTCAACACCACTGCTTTCCCTCTGCTTTCAAAGGCTCTGGCACTGCAATCCAAATCTCAGAAACAACACTTCAAGGACTCTTAATCAAAACTAATGAGCTCCAGTGTCCACCAGACCCGCTGACACAATGTTCATCATTTTGTGTGTTTGCCAAACAAACCGTTAGCAAACACTGATATCTTATCTTTATCTCTGGATTCTTCCAGACAAAACCTGAGTCTCTAAGTGTCGGCAATTCCCAGTCTTAAGCTTAAAGGTCTTTATTGTCTTCAGGACAATCAGAACTTCTGACCTGTGAAACTGCTGTTTCATTGCCTTTGTAAAAGACCCTCAATGTTTAATTTCCAATTTTACAAGAGCCTAAAGACCAACCTGCTATTTATTTAAAGGTGTCCTTGAATAGTTATTAGGAAAGCTGTAAAACAAGGCACAGCTCCTTTTGATAGAGCTGTAGAATCGCCTGGGAGATTCCCAGCAGGACTAATGTGGACTTGAAAAGCCTAACCATAGCTACCAGTGAGGCCTGAGACTTTTTTGCCTTTCACAACCAGTATGTGAAAAAAAATCTTGTCATCTCTTCCTAATTGATATTCCTTTAGGTTCCCTTCACTCATGCAGGACTATTAAGGACAGATGTTCCGCATGAAGTGGAAAAGAGAGCTGATCTCTACTCCGGTGCTCTGTGGCACCTCACCTGCGATGTGCAGTGTGGCGTTGCGGCTGGTGGCCAGGCCCAGGCTGTTGCGGGCCACGCAGGCATAGACGCCCTCATCGGAGTGGCCCCGCCTGCCGGGCGTCACGCGCAGGAAGAACAGGCTCCCGTCTGGGAGAATGATGGGATGCGACTGGCCAGCCGGCCTGCTGGTCTCCACCGGCACCCCGTTGCGGTACCACTCGATGGTGGGCTCTGGGTGCCCCTCTGCGCGGCAGGACAGGGAGGCTGGGCTGTCCACCTGGACAACCACGTCCGAGGGGTGGTGGACGATCTGGGGCACCGTGTCCTCAGAACGTAGCCTGGAGCCTGTCGAGAGAGCACACCATGGGCAAATTGTCAGACTACAGCATTCACTATTCTTTTACATCATTTCCAATCCAACAAAACACATGGTATAAGGGCCTACAGCCACTTAGTAACTTCTTCCTCAGTTATAGCATTTTAAGGAAAGCATATATTTATAATGTCTGATCACGGTTTTCTTATAATTATATTTAATCATAAGCAGCATTTAAACAGCATTCTCAAAGATGCAGAACTTTTTTGACTTACAAACCCAAACTGGTTGTCTCCCAAAGAAGGCTGTTCCAGTTGATTTTTTTTCAATACTTAGTTTCAGTATAAAAATATCTTTGATTTTATTGCCAAATATTGAACTCTAAAGGGGTACATACTGTATGTACAGAACGAAAACCATTCAGATGCATTAATGAAACTGAAACATACTGGACTTCTTTTGATTAGAAACACAAACCGTTATTTTTACCGTGATTTGACAGGCTAAATGAGGCCTAACTGTAGTCAATTGTCTGAAGTTCTTTAGACCTGTATGTTTTCTGGTGTTGCCAAGGAAATATCAGTAAGGGTATGTTTAGGTTTATAATTCCTAAGATTATTTTTTTTCACATTTTATTTAAAACATGTTTTGCAATATGAAATTGTCTTTTACAATGGGTTACAAAATTATAAAGCATCACTTCAACATGCTAAAACTTAAAATACGGCAAAACAAATAACCAAAAGGATTCATAATAAAATATGGGAAGCTTATAAATATAGAGAAGCAGTGTAATCACAAAGAAGATATCAGGGAAAAGGCTGACTCATTTAATCTGTCTTGTGTATAGGAATTTGATGCTTGACTAGCAAATTTACTGTTCCATTGAGACAATTGGATAGATATTGAGATTTTAAAATGAAGTACCTCTTAAAAGTAAGACAATGTTAAATTAAATCAAGCCCAATACATGTTCCATTCAAATGTATTACCTTCACCAATACGAAATAATGACCACACGTGTACAGTATGCTGTCCTTTATTATTCTTAAGATCATGCACATGCTGTCTGAAAGCTTGAAGCCATCCTTATCTAGATAACAGACCAGTCCTGCTTCCTGAGGGATAATCGAAGAGACGAAAGTGAAACAGTTCTCAGTTGGATAAACGTTCAGATTTACATGATGGTTATTGATGGTTTCCATTTAAACAGCATTTGAGACGAGATCAATCAGTCAAATTACCATTTCGAAGAAGCCAAGGACATTGTCTGGACATGCTGTGTGGCAAAGGTATTGGAAAAGATACTGGACCACAAGCATTCGAGCTGATCCGACTCTCCAAACCAACATTATGGTCTTGATTGTCAGCAAGGGGGACTTGTGGAGACAGAGATAAGGAAAGAGAACGAGGCAAAGACAAAGGGGAGGAACCTCCTTCACAGATAAGGGGCCATTCTATTCTTTACTGATTGTCATGTCGTGAAGACCAGCTTTGTTACAGGCATTTACCAACCTGCAACATGTTTCATTCAAGTCTCTTATTCATGACAGGACAAAGAGGGATGGGGGGCTTCACGACAAACGAGCACGGCTTCACAAGGTTGGAAGCTGCCAGACTGCCCATCTTACCAACATGACACAGAGGAAAAGAGAAGCACAAAGACATTGAACAACTGCAACACTGGCAAGCCCTCAATACACACGAAGTAATAATGTTTTGAAAGCAGAACGTTGCCCGAACAGGATTGCACATCAATTAAGGCAGCAGAATAACGGTTCAGGTCTTTGGAATTCTTAATTGTCTTTCAATTTCTTTGCAATTCAAAGCCAGTGTTTGCACTGTAACAGTGAACCATACGGGAGAGAAAGGGTGGGGCAGTTATCCTTCCTGCCGCGGCCGGATATGTGGCAAAAGAAGGCTTCTTCCAACAAACATGGAACAAAGACCCCCTCTACACAAACACAAGCAGAAGCTAACAGGAAACCCGTCACCTGTGCACTGGGCAGGGGAAGTGACCCGTCTCTGACTGGAACCACCACCATGTTCTCATTGTCAGCCGGTGTCAAAACACGCCACTCATGCGTATAACTGGGATACATGTGGAACAAGGATGCACCACTGATGCAGCTTAGAACCGTGCGATACCGGGGGGAAAAAATCCAATTTTAGCTTCTCTCAGAGCTCAGGATAATCTCTGCTCTATTGTACTGTGACCAACACTGATTGATTTGTCCTTGTTACAATGCTGGTACAAGTGTTTCCAAAATTGCAGCTGTTACAAAATATTTCACTGAAGGTGCGTCATTGCTATGGCATAAAAGCAGTTTCCTCTGTTTATGTACTCAAGGTCTCAAAGTATTGGTGTGTATACTGTATAAAACTGCAATAGTGTTTTTTATGTACGTTTTAAAGGATATTTTTTTAAACGTTAATAAACATTGCTTTTTGTGTGCGGACACCCTTTTTACATATAAACTCCCAACTTTCAAAAGAAATAACATAGGAATTAGGACAAAAACTGTTTTAGTAAACCCAAATTGGGTCATTTGATCTGTTATTTTTAGGAGGCCTATATTAAACATGTCATTTATTCACTTGCTTAACCTTTAAATATATTTCAATTGAGTTAGTCACGTAAATCAAACTCTTAAACCCATTCTCTGACCTAGTTATTTATCGCCTATTCTATATCCATGCTAAAAATGTATTTTTAAAAGAGATTTGTGTGATATCCCTGTCTTCTAGAATCAGTGCTTGAAACTAAATGGGAAACAGAATACTTTTATATTAGTAGTGCCTTGTTCTGAATAGGTGGCACAGCATTGGGCAGCTATTTTGAAGAGGATTAGTTCCTGCACTATTGACACATAATCTCCAATCTATTCTTTGAAATTTGTATAATTACAGAAGGCAAGTTCATCCACAAGCATCATTAAGCATAATACAGAACTCAGAGGAGTGTAGAATAAGCACATAGGAAATGTCCTTAACAAACCTCTTTTAAATATGGCATATTTAAATATTTGAACGGTTTCTTCCACAATAACCTGGTATTTTTTGTTTGTATGAAACTTTACATCTGCTTGAACTCCTATTCTTATTGTCACGCATCCTGTCCAAGCAGATCTTAGCGCATTAAAATCTGTTTCCACGTTAAGGGTAGGGGGTCCTGCAGTCGTGTGGTGCTGCTATGGTTTTCGTTGACATCTGCCTGCAAGAGGTCATCTATTAATTCCCCACCTCATTCCAAGACTTTAAACAGCAGGTGGCACTCCGTCTGAGTCGCAGTAAAGTGCCACTGAAAATACAAGCTGTAATACCGATGGTAGAAACAGCTTAGCACAACTCTACAGTCTATAGAGTTGTCTTACTTTTAAGAGGTACTTCTACAGTTTGAAAGGTAGGACAAAAACGATTCAAAATCTTTTCAAGAGCAACATATATCAAAGAAGAAGCTTTCGCTCAGTTTTGTATCCTGCAAACTGATAAACTAAATTTGATAGGCAGGATAAATCAACGCCGAAAAATGCTAAATATTGTTTGGACTGCTCAGGGTATGCAAATATGCTAAGGAAATGTTCCCTTATCAAGAGGCTGTAAAATCATTAGCAGTAAGTACGACACCCAGGCTTCCCAAGGGATATGAAAACTCCGGTTACCCCTAGAGGAAATCTTGCACAAAACCTACAAAACCATATGCTTGCAGGAAGAGGTCTTTATCTAATGTTGTACATTGCCGAAACAATAACAGGATATGAATCGCTGAAAATGAATGCCTGAAACGCTTTAGACACCATTAATGATAGCACTAAACATAAACACGTACTAATCATAGGTCACTACAGCTGCATATAGGCATCACTGCATATCAATGACTGGTTCAACGTTTAATCACTTAAAAACCTAGTGCGTTAAAAATAATATCTAAAATACCGTCATGATATACTATACTCATGCACAACCCATACATTTAAGCAGATCCCCGCTTTTTCAAATATGTATACCCACGTACAGTATATCAATTTAGTTCACAGTCATTAAAGACTCAATTATTCTGTGCGTTCGTTTCGGTATTGTTTAATTAGAGTCAATATAATGTAATTTCAGAAGAAAGCAGGAGCAGAAACGGTTAACGCTGAGAGTCTTATAACTTTGTTTCATACAAAGTGATTCACTGACTTTTTTCCCCTCCACGAATAACTTTGTATTGCATAGGTTTATGTATTTAAGACTTCTGATTTAAAAGCATCTTAATCCTAGACAAAATCCTATCATGTAAAAATTGAACCATTTGTTTTGTGTGCAATATGCAATTACAGTATATGACAATAACTGGCTGTGCTTTGCTAGGAAATGCATACCGTACTCACTGGCCGACAATAACTTCACACATTACTTTATAGCAACAGGTCGGTAAACAATCCCTGAATAAAAACAATCTGTTCCCCTTGAAACGTTCTTATTTGTAAATGTTAACAAGAATGACGATTATATCAGTAAATAAGAAAGAACAATAAACAGAAATTCCTACCTTGAAGGTTTTCATGCATTGCCCACATTACACACAACTGTACGATAACGTATCCTGCCATTATTGAGGCAACTCGCAAACTGTATTTAGGAGCTTCGAAAAATCAAAATAAAAAAGCAAAAGTTCACTTGCTCACATTAGGAATGTGCTCATCTGTTGCCATTCAAAGAGTTAAGGAATTAATGCCTATTGCCTGATAACTCACATAAGTTACTAGAGCGACGTTCTACACACAAGTGAGTAACTGAGGTCGGATACTTGGCAGGAAAAAAAGCAGCACTTCTTTATTTCTGACCTTCGCTATGTTTATTGTTTTTTTATGTTCTTTAAACTTTTGTTTTTTTTTTAACCCCCTGTATTAAAGCCTGGTGATCTACGACTCGCATGCCCAGTCCCTCCCCTCTCGCATAATGAAAAAGTCGCACTTAATTTATGGAGCGCTCGTAGTATTTCAGAGAAACAGCATTCAGAATCTGGACCCTCCCCGCCCCACCTCCCTCCCTCCGCGCTTCCTTTCCGCCAGTTTGTGGCTGTATGAAGCAGTGTAACTGTATTTTAACTTTTAACAGTGACCTACCCCTATCCTCTTCAGTATCCTATACTGATTCTTCAAAAATGCCAGGAAAACGGGGGAAAAGAAACGTATTTGTTTTGTTTTGAGAGAACACCAACATCCAAGATGGTGTGTCTTCTCTGAGGGTCTCCTGAGGTTGAACCTAGTCCATCAATGAAACATTAAGGGCCAGTCGGGTGACCTAGCTTGTTGATCCAAGCTATAAATTCTAAGCCTCAAGAGAAACAACCTATTCACCGCTCTCGGAGCTCAATGGTTCTGTTCTAATTCTTCTATTTTAAGTGTCATTGGCTTTTAAGGTGTAGTTTCCTTCTAGTTTCTCATTTGCTTTGTAACGTTAAAATCTAAACGTATCTTTCCTTTTCATTGTATATATATCATGAGCTGCATAACCAGAGAAGATCAATAAAATAGCTGGCGGTTTTGATGTACAGTAATGATAGTCAACTCTCCCAGTATAATTAACTACATTACAGTGGGAGACACCCAATCCTGGGGACCAAGACCCATCCAACCAGCCTGCTACCAGGTTCCCAAGTTCCTGGGAGACAGGACACTTCAGCCTGACCAGCCAAGGAAGAAGTGATGCGAATCTGGAAAGCTTGCTCCCAAAGAAGAAGGCTTGTAGACCCCAAAGTGGGAGTCCCTGTGGCTGGATTCAGGATACTGTAGTTCCACCGCCCGGAGCTGGAGTCAGCACTGACCCCTGGGAACTGGGAGCTGGAAGCCCATTGGTTCCACTTCCAAGCCTCTGGCTTTTTATCATCCAAGATCGGAGTAGCATGAGAACAGTCACCATCCGGGAACTGAAATAAACCCCAAAGGGTTTTTTTCCGCACATGCAGTAGATTAGCTACAAATCACAAAGGTGTCAGTAAGAGGCCCAGTCAGCCACTGCTCTGTAGACCTCTATGCTGAAGATGAAGCTGATGGACATTAACCCCAATGGTGTAGACCCAAGGGAATACAGCATACTGATGGTGGTTAACACAGGGTTGCATAAAACTGTCGGAGACTGACCTGAGTAGGCAACCAACAACCAAAATGTCCGGTAAAAGAAAACAGTGTATTGTTCATTTTGGCATAAAACAATGCTGGTTATTACCATTAACACACGAAGGCAATATGCACGAAAGCTGTAAGGATACAAATATGACCAGACCTGTGAAGGGTAGAAATACAGAGCTTTTTGTTTTCACTCCTTTCTACCTGCACCTGCTGGTGGGCTCTGGAACTGTAATCCAGTTATGACAGCAACAGATGAAGAAATCTGTGTTAACCACTGTCCATACTTGTACTCGGGCAATAAGCTATACCAATGACAGACCAACAAATGGATGAAATATAAACAAATATTATACTCAATACTTGGTGGTTTCCTAAGCAGTCTATTCCTTCTACCCCAAATAAAACTATAGCAAGCAATGTGTTTGTAGTTTCTGAGGAACGATTGGGGGAAAAAAAAGTATTGAGTCTGTTTTGGTCAAATTCTGATGATTATTTTAATCATATGACCCCTGGAAGCTGTTAAATCCAGCAATACCTGAAATGTAGCCAGGACTTCACGACTGTACCAATTTTTGGGATTCTCATTTTGGGCTCTCCATAAGCTACATTTAAGCATACAACAGACAGTTCCTGCCCCTCGTCTCTTATCCGTGTCTAAGTGTGTAAGTGTGACTCATTACACAGAGGAAGCAACCTCGTAAGAAGACACAGGGGATCATGGGAGAAGAAAAAAACACTGGAAGCTGGGTGTTGCATCCTAATTATTCCTGTGTCTGCAGGAGCACGGTTTGCAGAGAGAGAGGGTGAGAATAAAGCACCTCTGCCAGTAGTTCATTTTGTTAAAAAGGACACAGAAATAAAGTGCTGTTTAGTGAACTGTCTATTGTGCCTCTGAGAAAGAGCCAGCCCCAGTGACGGATGCTAATATTGATCCAACAACTTGGAGTAGATCGCTTCAACATCGACAAGCTTTCAGTGAGCAACAAAAGGCCCAGGGGTGCTGAAGGATAGGTCCCCTAACACAGCACACGAAAATGAACGAGGGAAGGGGGGGGGGAGAGGGGGTCATTACAATTTAAAATCAGCTTCTTTCAAGTTCCTGGAGTTGGCGCTTGGAAGGGGGAGTGTGTGGGAAGAGGGCAAACTTGTTGATTTTGGGGCTGCGACAATGGGAGAAGAGCGGCTCGCGAGCTGCGGAATGTGAGGGATCGTGCGGTAGAGGTGTTCAGGCGTCTGCTGGGACAGTAAGACAAAGGGGGCAAAAAAACAGATCCCAGGCAAGCAAGGAACGGCCACAGGCGAACCAAAATCCAACAAACAGAGTTGGATTCTAAAAATCATGCGGGGAATCCGATACGTAGGAAACTGAAATTGTTCCACGGGCGGTGAAGATTAAGTGGAAATTAAAACATCCACAGATGTTTCGTGCTAACATTGCTATGAGACTCTAGGATAGCTCGATTGTCTTCTGTTCTAAGTATAGGTATGTGGTGTCTGTGTGTGTGTGAGCGTGTGTGTATTAATTTCATTTTTTGGGGGGGGAAGAGACGGCAGAGGAAACAGACTGGGAGCTCTGGAGTACAAGCATTGTATTCCATGTTTGGCACCATTTTAAATGGAAAGATTAAAACAATATATCAGTATATTAAAATATACAAGGTTAAATAATTTCCCAAATTGGCAAAACTACAATCCGCTTTAGAATCTTCTGCTAAACTTCAGGGCACAAATGTAGCGACTGAGAATGAGTTATAAAAGCACTAAACACATTAGTCACAATCAAATGTTGCATTGCACGAGAGAAAGGCCCTTAACACAGTAGCACTAGAGATCACTATTAGTTAGATATTTGAGACTAGAGGCTTTGGATTAAAGTTGAGGATTAGGGTGATGGGCTACAGGGTTAAGGTCAAGATTCATCAGAAAGTTCAATCAATCTATAAAAGGCTCATTCTTGTATCTACAGAAATTCAAACACCAGAGGACTGTCAGATCAAGTATTACTGTATGTCAGTATCAACAGGTACCATGAAACTAACTGGATTTAAATCATTATACATTAACGTTAACAGCAATTGGTATTGACTGACAGGATAAAAAGAAGGTAAATTCAAAAGGAAATGGAGGAAATAGATTTCTGGATAGAGGAAATGCACAAAAGATGCTACAAATAAAGACAAAAAATAAAATGACCATATAAGCATAAAATACAAATATATTAATTAATCTCTGTGCTTGCTGTTTTGTGGCTCATTCCCTGATGCAGCTCTCAATTTGAATATCACAAGACCATGTACGTACTACAGCTCTTTCCTGTGCTTCTGAGGTTGAAATTGATTTTCTCAGTCAAATAAACAATATTTCCCATGTCATTCAAGTTTGTTTTTTAAATAATAGCCTACACTTTAATGTGTGCGCAGACAAACTACCTTAAACAATATTGATCCTCAAACATGTTTGTAGGTGGCTTACTAAATGGTCATTAATTGCAGTTGCTGGAAGATGATCAAGTGTACTTGCCATGTTTCAAGAAAATATTTAGAAGTAAATGGTAAACTGCTTTAAAAGATCACAGTAGGTGCCAGAAGAGTTATTGTTCACTCTTCACCTTGATTCTACATAAAAATAATGATGTAAACAATTCTTACATCTTTTAGTGAGTGTGGCCAAGTATAATGAAGAAAGAAGTTGTGTTTTCAACCTGATTCTCTCTCTCTCTCTCCCTCTAGACAATTCAAAATGCTTTATCTTAAAATATGAAACAATCGTTCTTGAACCCTTAGTTCTGAGACTGAATTAAGGAGCATGACTACAGTGACACAGATATTTTTTATTAGAGCAAAGTTGGAAGATGCCTCTGGGGTCTTGTGCATCTAGTCATCTAATTTATCTACTTGATAAAGCATTAAGTTGACCATCTATCAGTCCGAATGGGACATTCACCACTTCAGTTAAAAGTAAGGACTAAGAGACTAAAACTTCCTTTTATTCAAGATCGAAGTTGGCAAAAGTCAACTAAGGCAAATCTGTAAAACAAAAACAAAAAATGATTATGCCTGTTATTAGTTTGTATGATTTATAGATGACTGTTCTTTGTCATTTGGGTTAGGGCTGAGAGAAAGTTAAAAGCAGAGAAATACCAACCAAGCAGTCCGTTTGGAAAATAACAGATAGTGCCTGCTATCACTTACTAAATGTCCCAGTGATGTCTGAGCCTTGAAACGCAAACGGTTTGTAAACCTGATGGAGGTGAAGAACGGAGGACACATAGCCAAGCAACAGATCTGTTTCTCCGATTTGGTTCCTGGTGTCGGAACAAGTTGAGCCAGAACAGTGGTCACAACCCGCGATTATCTTGGAACAAGGATGCGCACAGTGACTGCTGGGTTGCAACACCCCTGTTCTTAGGACCGCCAACCAGTTGACGGCCCAGATGGATCCACGAGTGGCCAAGTGCTGAGCCGTGCTCTGTACTCACCTTTCCTCCCGTGAGCCCTCAGGCGTGAGCGGAGAAAAGGCTGGGCCGGGCGCTGTCTAAGGCGCTCCCTGTCCTGCGTCCTGGATCCTCTGGCCGGCGCCAGCTGGGGGAGACAGGTGCACTGGCATTGACACTGCCTAGAGCTCTCTGCCCAGGTACAGAGAGACGTCACCCAGACCAACAGCACGCCAATGTGCATCTTCAGCTACCTCTCTAGTGCTCTGCCGGGTTTCACTGCTTCTGCAAGCATTCCATCAACTTCCCAAAGACTTCGAACCTAAGAAGCAACGCCAAGCGCCCGTTCACTGACAACTCTTGTCCCTCCCTGTGCTAAATTATTTGGAGATTGTTACAAGGCATGTTTTTTTTTTATTCGACTGCTTTTGTGCTCTCCCTCCCTCCCTTTTTTTTCTCTTTTGCTCTCCCTCTCCCTCTCTCTCTCTCTCCCTCTCCCTCCTCTTTCCCTCGCTCTTTTCTCTTTTCCAAGTTGGGAAACAATGATTGAAAAACAAGTTTCAGGCACCATGCTGTGAGCCCAGCACAGGGCAGGGGAGTGAGAGTGCCTGTCTTCTCCAGCAACATCTGTGTCGCTCATTCTGCGTGGCGGAGAGAAAACAGGGCCGATGAGGGGCGATTTCCACCAGATCCTTTTAATTAACCCACTATCTGGGTGTTGCTTTAATCGCATTCAGG
Source organism: Lepisosteus platostomus (assembly GCF_059453375.1). Lineage (NCBI taxonomy): Eukaryota > Metazoa > Chordata > Actinopteri > Semionotiformes > Lepisosteidae > Lepisosteus > Lepisosteus platostomus. The sequence continues at coordinate 8,634,326 of NC_142635.1, read as the reverse complement.
CCGTATCCATCATTCTTTCGAGAGTTTGTCTGTAAGAATATCCAAACAGAAAGAAAGTACTTTTTTTTAAAGTTACTTGGAGTCTTTCTTGTCCTATAGAAGCGGGGGAATGTAAAGGAGGGTTTCCCGCCCCCCCATCACTCCCCCTCACCCAAATCTCCCACTACCCCCCACCCTTGCCTCTGCTTTAAACAGCACTGCTACAAAAAGGATGTCAGAGCTTTAGAGGATGTGTGTTTTCAAACAGAATTGACCGTCCCTGATAGCTTTAACTGCTTGTCTGCCAGGTTCTTTGTCAAAGGGCCTCTGGCTTTTGAGGAGAGGAAAAACAAAAACAAAAAAAGAAAAGGAAATAAAAGGAAGAAAAGAATGAAAGTGTCGTGAAACGGGATTGGTAGAGGGTGGTGGTGGTGGGGGGGGGGGACGTGAGACTGAAACATTATCATTTGTCAAAGCGGAGACAATAAATTCTTAATGGTGACAATTACATTTATTGGGCTCCTTGCGTTTCAATTATCCCCTGGCAAGACTGCAGTTCCCCTTGATGCCCCGCAAGAAAGCCGAAAAGAGCCTCCGTCCACAAAGGGTCCTTTTTCAGTTTCCCCTCCGTTAGTGGTGCGATTTCCCCGCCGCCCTGGCCTGGCGTCTCGCAGACGCGTCGGTCGAAATGCAATTAGCCTGAAGAAATTTGTAGCCACTTGCCTGCTCAGTGTGAGACTCATCCATCATCTTGGCTTTGGCTATAAAAAAAAACCCAAAACAAAACAAAAAAACAACTTGTCTTGTACTTTCTGTCTCAGTGTTCAAGTTCCCTGTCCTGCTCTTTAGTAAAACCGTGATTAACAGAAGCAGCATGCTGGGTTTTACAGACACAACCTGACTTCTGTTCTTACCGCAAACAAGAGCGAGAGGACTAACTCTTCTTGTTGCTGCACTGAATGACGTGAAAGTGATGGTGCAGATATACTTCCTTCTGGGGCCATCACCCAATGGAAGATGGATCTGTAGAGAGTTAGAGCAAGGTCTGTTCCACAAAACATCGCCTGGCTACAAAAAAAAAGCTACAGTCATTTTTAGTTGGGCTAAACCTACAATCGTGCTTAGTAACGCAAAGAGCTTGTTCAACCGACTTTCAGGAAGGACTTGATCAGCTGTTCAGAAAATCTGGATTCTCAACACTGTGAAAGAAGATACAGATTTTCCTAGACGTAAGGGAAACCTCTCTTTATCAAACAGCATCATTCTTATACAGTAGGAAGGGCTCGGGCCTTTTGCTTGCCAGGAGTCTTTTTGGAAGTAAAGTGGATCTTTCAGATAAACTGTAAAGAAGCAAACATGCCAAGTCTTCACAACATCATGTGCAAAACACAGTTTTATCGGAGGCTTTTTAAGCAGTCAAAATTTCAAAAAGCTCTGGGAAAGCATTTGTGTAAATAGTACTTGTGGAGGCCCAGTCTCCTCTCTGTGTACCCTGAGGCAGGGCTTATACTGTACATCTTACTGCTAGGGACTCAGCGTCTAGATTTCACTCCAGCTGAGCTCTGAATTACCAAACTAAACACTGAATTGAACTAGTAATCTGCTTAATTGAGCCGTTAAGCTGTTAACTGCTGAAAAGCTGCAAATAATTTTAACAAGGGTGCAACACAAATTATTTGTTAACTGCAGCTCAGATGGCCTAAAAAAACAGAAAACACTGTTCTAAGGACCAGGACTAGCCTGTTGTGTGTATCAATCTCCTCTCTGTGCAAGGTGGATGCTGCATATTGCTGGTGGTGAAGGGGGGTCCCCGTTACCTGTAAAGCGCTTTGAGTGGAGTGTCCAGAAAAGTGCTATATAAGTGTAAGCAATTATTATTATTATTATTATTATTATTATTATTATTATTATTATTATTATTAGCGCTTTGTTCAGAAATTAAGCTTATTCTGCAGGAATGACAGCAGTTCGGTCCATCCATCCCATTTCTAGCCTCTTTCCCAATTTTGGGTGGCAGGGGAGCCAGAGTTTATCTCGGCAAACAACAGGTGCAGGGCTGGGTACACCCTGGGTGGGATGCCAGTCCATTGCAGGGACGACAGGCAGAAACGCAGACAGGCGCACGCTCACTCCAAGGCCATTTTTCCCAGAAGACAATTAACCTACCAGTATGTCTTTGGACTGCGGGAGGAAATCCCAGCCCCTGAGGGACACCCACACAAACACAGGGGGAACATGTTAACTCCATGCAGACAGCGCCCAGCACCGCAAGTCCAGAATTAAACCCAGGGCCGCAAAGCAGCTGTACTAGCCACCATGCTGCCTAGAAATTAGGTGAAAAAACAAAGTAAGTAAAAAACAATCACTGTGTAATGTAGCTTTTAAGTGGCAAGAATGACAGGAAACCTGGTACAATGTTTGAGCTAAATTTAAGTAAAAAGGAAGCATACCACTTACTGAAATTGACTATTTCAGTGAAATTTATTATTTCAATGAATGCTGTGCACATAACCTAAATACAAATCACCAATGATATAACATAGCTTTTATGTCAAACTGACCAGAGGCTCAGCATAAAAAGCCTAGAAAGTGATGCGAAATCGAGAGGTGCTTCCCTATTTTCTCAGAGAAAGAGCCACAAGCCGAGCAGTGCGCCAGACTGATCACGCTGCGGCTGCTTTCACGCATCAAAATCATAATCGAGGAAACAAAATTAGCAACAGCGTTCCTATTAATTTGTAGACCCCCTGCCAGTGTGGGGCCGGGGCCTTTCCGCGCGGCCGTGTACCCCCTGCCGAGGCGTGGAAGCCGTTCGGACGGAGGATTGGACCCCACTGGAGAGGCAGGGTGCCACGCTTCGCTCCCCGAAGGGACAGCAGGTCCGAGCGGTGAGGGGCTATTGCGGACCGCTCTGACCTCTAAATCGGGCCTTAATCTTCCCCGCGGGGGGACAGGCTTTCCCCTAATCCCCTCCTGGGAGGAGGGTAGAGGCCGCGGCGCTGCCGGGCTGGGATTTGTTCCCGGGTGAGCGAGGCACTGACAGCCCCCTCCGGCCCAACACAAAGGGGGTAATGGAGCAGGACCAGTCTGCAGTGAGAAAATCCACACTTCTCTCCCGCGTATTCAAGAGGTATCGCCCTGGCAACCCCCACAGGCCCACTGAGCACCATTGGCCTTCCCAGCTCCGGCAACGTAGTGGGGCAAATCAGTTATTTTAAGAACCCCCCACAGCTGGCATTCTGGGGTCCCGCACAAGCTTGTAAAACTGGCCGCTTTCACGTTCACAACTACGCCTTTAACATTCTCAGAAGCACCGTGTGGTTCAAGAGTTCCTCTCCTCAACGAATATAGCTGCAGATCAGCTCTTCTGTGCTCCTGTTTCTGCAGCAGAAACTTCTGTAGCAAAACAATGCACTGATGAATGAATGAATGAGTGAATGAATGAGGAGTCTGTGATGGAGACGGCTTATAAAAAAAGAAATGAGCACGAGTTAGCAATGTTTTTTTTTCTGGGAAAAGTTAGAGCTTTCAGCTGTAGCTCTCCAATCCCATGATGAAACCCCCTATCGCCTCCGCCTGAGAGCACAACACTTCAGGGTTAAAGGTTAAACTTGACACTGATAGATATTAGCTTCTGGGGTATCGGCAGCACCCAAAATCCCAGTAAGTGGAAGAGCCACTGTGCTGCCCTCATGAGGCCTGCATGTGGACCATGAAAGGCCTCCATGCACATCTTGCACCCTGAAAACCAGCAGGAGGCCCAGTTCATCCGGCCACCATGTTACACGAGTCTATCGTAGGGTTTCTCCTGGGATTTCTGGAGGTCTCTTTCCTCCGGAGGATGATGAGCGAAGGTATCTGGGTGCAGGAACCAGACAGGGGAGTGGGGGGATCAGGATTTCTGTGGGGAGGGCTCCGAGTCTGGGGGTGGTGGTGGGGGGGAATGGTATTGGTGGTGATGTCTCAAGCGACTGGAGTAATGGGGGGGACGGACGGCAGGGATTCTGCTTGAGTGGGTCTCAATGGTGGGTCGGCTTGTTTAAGGAGAGCGAATCCCCCACCCAAGACACCATCCCCCACATCCTGCGCTGTGCGAGCACACACACCTCCCTCGCCCCTCGCCCCTCTCTATCTCCCTCTCCCTTTCTCTTTGTACACCCAGCTGGCTGCCCCACAAAGGCCCTCAGTTGTGCTTACCAATGAGCTCCTGTCCCTGAAGTCGCTTTGTTCTACCGATTTTCCCACTCCCCGGAGAGAGAGTTTGGAAATGAGAATTACGGGGAGAGAGAATGGTGTCCTGAATACAGGACATTGAAAAATACAGTAGCATCTGCCAGAAATAAGAGGGGAAACTACGTCCTCGGATACTGGGAAGAGTGAAATCTTGAACGGCAAGATACTGGGAGGGTCCTTTTTTGGCGTGTTGGTGGAGATAAGCAGCAGTTTTTACCCAGTGGCCCATATTGCTGCGGGAATTTCTACAAGACCGAGACCGGTGGGGCGAGCTGAAAGAGATCAGCTGTCCGTCGTTCCGTCACGTTCTCCAGAAAGACGAGAAAGTGACCAGAAAATTCTCCCCCAAAAATGGCATTTAAAGAAATGTAAGGACAACCAAGTCCTTTAAAATCACACAAAGTTCCCTGCCCCTTCCGATGCTGATAGAGACGACCTTCGGGGCTGGATTTCCCACACCTCCAGCTAGGAGGTGTGAATGTCACTGTACACCAGCCTGAAACACTTCGCTTGCCGGGCTATTGGCAAGCTGTGTGCCACACATCTCCTCTGTCATGGCATGGCCTGTAGATATCTAAGCATGAAGATAATGTCAGATGAGTGCAGGAACCAAAAGAAAACATCAAAACATATGATCCAACAACGGGCTGTACAGTATATCCCCAAAATAATGACCTATGACCCCTTCCTCCCTCGTTTCAGCCCAGATGCAATCTGAAGTGGGCTGCAGTGCAGAATGGCCTCTGTGTAGAGATCTGGGCCGGAACTAACAGGATTGGATTTGATTCATTAGTTTCCCTTTATTTTTCCTGGTTGGAATTTCACCACACGTCTTGCCAGCCTTCCTGGTATTAATAGGGGGCTTGGCGGGTGAAGGGTGGGCGGGGAGGGAGGCGGAGGAGGGGTGTGAGTGTCTGTAATGGAGCTCCTTGCCCCCAAGGGCTTATTCCTCTGCGCCGAAGGTCCACTTCTCCCCTTCCTCCCTGTACTGCCGCACAGGAGTCAAGCAGGGGTGTGTGAACAGACACAGATCTCGCTGTCCTATCTGTTGATTCGACACCAGGAAACCCCGAGCACTCCTCCCACATGTGTTCTCTTTCAGGATCCTACCGAGAGTTTATAAACAGAAGAATGGACATTCAAGAAGTGTCTGTAACATAATAATAATAATTCATAATAATTCCTTACATTTATAGTATATTGTGCCAGTCCGCTCCCCACACACCAGCTCTCAGTGGCGAGGAGAGCAGAGTGATGAGGCCAGTTCAGAGATGGGGATTATTAGGAGGCCATGATTGGTAAAGGCCAGGGGGAAATCCTGCCAGGACACTGGGGTAACATTCCTACTCTTTTCGAGAAATGCCCACAGAGAGCCAGGACCTTGGTTTTACAGCTTATCCAATTATTTTTTTTTACAGTATAGTGTTCCCATCGCTGGTATGAGTGCGTGTCCCCTGCATTGGACTGGCGTCCTGTCTAGGGTTTACCCTGCTTTGTGTCTGTCGCTTGCCGGCTTAGTCTCTGGCTCTCCCACCACCTTGAATTGGACGAAGCGGCTAGAAAATGGATGTATGGATGAATAGTATCTCCTCGCGATCTCCTCTAACTTTGTAGTATGTGGGAGAGTTATGCAGTCTTTCACATGAGGTGCCCTCAGTTCAGTGAAATAATTAACATTTCAATGCAGCAAAGTAAAGATGCAATTAAACTGTTTCCAACCTCGTCAGCCCCAGCAGTGCACAGGCTGTGTCTGGGGTAAATCAGCTGCACTCTCATTTTCATCCCCCGTGTCTTGTGAGGACCCTCTCTTCATTGTCTCCTGCAACAGTGCTGCATCGCTCTGCCAGACCAGCAGCACCGCTCACATCCATGATACCACGGTATTACTCCCAGCGCTCAAAACCCTTCTGGGATCGGTCTCCAGCCAGACATTCACAAGCTTCAGAAATAATCCTCAACACGGCACTACAGATTTGTCATAAAATAATAAATGCGACTCTATCGGTGTTTTGGGCATTTGAACGAGGGCAACAAACGCTAATCTGACTTTGTCCCTTGAACTAAGAGCCGGGACTTTTCTGTGTTCTGTGTACAATCTTAGGTGACCTGTTGAAGCACCTCTGTTCGTGGTGAAATGGGCATATCAGACCACCATCTTTGATCTGATTTTGAAAAACAAATCAGGGGCACTAGGCTAGACGTCCTCGGCAGCGAGGCTCAATGTATAGCCTTTTTTTTCTCTCACAGAGGTCAACCGGTTGTTCAAAATTCTGAAAAAAAGCAACAGATAGATTTATCCTTCTGCAGTGGCACCACGAGATGAACAACGTCAATTTCAAATCTTTGTGATATTCTTAGGAAATTAAGCATGGTTAGAAACTCTTTAAACCTTTATGTCAAACTGTGTTAAGAAAGGATAGTTTTAACTACATGTTGTTGCCGTCAAACAAAAAGTATACAACATTTTTTTTTCCTGGGCCAGCATGTGAGCATCAGCTTAGCTAACAGGTGTTACAAGTCCTATCCACTGGGGTTTTCATTTTTGCACAGGTAAACTTTGAAAGTCATATCTTAATGGAAATAAGGAGAAAAGTAAATTCTGAACAAAGTAATAGTAGTTCTTTGATCACTTGTTTAGAAAGGTTTTTTTTTGGAATAACAAAAGACCTTGGTTTTAGTATGGAAAATTTAAATGAGAAATTGTTTCCAATACCTTTATAAATCAATGTGAGTTTAATGACTTTATTGTGGTAACTAAATATTTATCTTAAAGCAAAAACCACCAAGTGGTCTAACATTGGAGATTGTGTGAGACTTTTTAATAGAATGTGAGTTTACTGTGAAAAGATTAATTTTCTTCATTATTGATTTACAATACGTTACTTTTAATAGGGGAATCCATTTTAAATCTAAAGAAAACATGATAATTTGAAACGAATCTCAACGATTAAATTTAGTAACAGTTCTGAAAGGAAAAACTAATTTTGAAGCATTTTACAGCGCTAAATATGCTAACTTACTTTTAACAGTAAGAGACAACACAAGTGTAGAAAAACAATTTATTCAGGAACTTCAAGACCCTTTTTTACATTTGACATCTATGAGAGAATTCAGGAAATGCAGAAGCTGCTGATAAGTCACAAGTTGGTAGACAGTTTGTAACAGTTGTTCTTTTCCATTAATCATCTTAAGAGCTTCTGCAAAAACATGCTGGTTTTTATTTAGAAATTGATGCATAGCCCAAGGTTTTCAAAAAGGATTGTGTAAAATTTCTGCTGAACTTAATCAGCAGCAACTTGTGGAAAGAAACAAAAGAGCACAGATATATTGCTGCCCTCTACCAGATCTTTGGAGAATTGCTTTCAATGCTGAAGTGCGCTGTACAAAACCAGCATGGCATAAACACCACTTCTACAACCACCTCAGAACAGGGATGACAACTCCTGGCTTCAAAAGCTATAGGAGTCCTCTGTTCTTAATTTAAACTGAGCGTAATTTGTCGATTGGACAAATTATAGGCAAAACATATCAAATCACTGCTCTTCAGTTTGTAATAAGTTGGTAATTGAAAAATATCTCTAATAACTGCAGTATTCAGGACTTTTCAGAACTGGAGCTGTCAATCTCCGATTTAGATCTTCCCACGTGATCAATGATCAATATGAAACTTGCTACATACAGTACTTAATACTAAAATATAATTCAAAACAATTTTACAAAGGAGAATATGTACATATCGATACAAATATAAGTAGTTGTGAGCAATAATACAATGTTGCTCCGGCTTAAAAACAGTGACTTTTTATAACATCAGCTGCCCAGATCAAGGAAGAACCGTGATGTAAGTTCTTGTAAGACGGACAGACACAGTGTAAAAAAGAAAGGTTCCCCAGAACAGTAACATTCAAGTGTCATAAAAGAAGCATTCAATTTAAGATGCAAATGGACTCAAACCCCCTAAAATACCATGCCCATGAGATGTACATATACCTGAAGGTGTGGTCTTCTGTGAAACAAGATTTGTGGCCCAGAGAATGGATGTTGACTATCGATATACAAGTTGCAAATTCATGTGTGTACTGAATACCCATTAACCAAAACACTACAAACAGAGGGTCATTATCAAGTAGACCAGGGGTGGCCAGCCCTAGTCATTGATGGACTCAAACCAGCAGGTCAGCCTTAGAACAACTTGTAAAAACTTGGAACACGTTCATTTCTGATCAAATTAGTAAACTTTGGGTTCAGTCAGGTCAGGAATGTCTAAAACCCAGCCCTGGAAACCTAAACCACCAGGTGTTGGTATTTTCATCATAAATCACATAATACACAAAAACTCAGAGTTCTAGAAAGCATACCGGCTTGACGCATTTTTCTCCAGTAAAATACAACAACCACAACAACGCATAACAGCGTGCATCTGGATCCATGTGGGGAGACTGCAGCTTCGATGTTCATTAGCAAAAGCTGCAGCACACCTGGGATTTTCTGCCATCATGTGGGGGGATCACCAGGGAGTGTGGAGATCTCGTAGGGAGGGGGCAGGGTTCTCCTCTGGCTTGCACATAGACCCTGGGATTTCCTCTCGGAGGAGTCAGTCTCCGGCTCCGCCTGGGGGCTGACGCTAGTTCGTCCTCAGAGGCTTGGCATACACGGGCTGCAGGAGGAGCAGGGGCAGCAGCAGGAAGAGGCTGGCCAAGAACACGACGCTGACCAGCGAAAGGAGGACATAGCGGCCGATGAAGAAGGTGTCCACAATCTGCAAAAGAAGAAGAACCGGCCGTCACTTGTTCGAACAATTCGCCCTTTAAAAACACAAATCTTGAAAATGCCTACCTGTATGCCAAGCCACTACAATAATACTGTAGTTAGCACTGGTAATCTAAAAATATCCCGAGTACATGTGGAGGGAATATTATGTAACACTTCCAATCAACCAAATAATATTTAGAAGAGGTATGAAACATTTTTGTTTTATTTTGTTTTCAAAATGCCTGAGGCGTGCTGAATAGTGAATCCTGGGGTTTTCCGAGACTCATCCACAGTGTTATTATGCAGGTTTTCATCTCGGCCAACCAGAATCATTTCTCTCTGTGTCACAGCTTCATAGATACCAGTTAAGGCATTTACAGGGACAATACTGTATCTTGTCAATTTTCTCCCCTCGTTTGAGGGAGTTGCAGACTTACTCCACCAGGTGTCAGACATAAACCTCTGAGAAAACCAGGTTTTCGAAGTAGTTACACTATGAATTTCTGCTTCTACTTAATTTCTACAGAGATGTAAATAAATAGCCATTGCCAGTATAGGACCCTGAATTGGATGAAGCAATTAGAAAGTGGGTGGATTAACTGATAGATTCCAATATTACAAAATATAATAGAGAAAATAAGCTTATTAAAGTGAGTGCTTTAAATGAGGTGAAGCTAGCCTTTCAACAAACACCACTGTGAGAGTGCAGTGTATGTATCAAAACAATTAAGCACGCCACAATTCTAGGTCTACTATTTACATGATACACTTGCATAGAATGGAACATAATAAGACAAAACAGTGCTGTAAACCGATGGAAGAGGTCAGCTTCCCAGAGGAGCTGACGGGAAAGAGATATATTTTGCATGTTAGAAATTTTAACTTCACCTTTTGTTATGAACATTTTCGGATGCTCCCAGTTCTAACGTTCTCAATAAATGAGGCCGGAGGCAAACCAAAACCTAAAAACAATGGAGCTGCACAGCTCTCTTCAGTCATCGGAAAAGCAACGAGATGTGCATTTTGCATGTCCTGTGCTACCAGGCTCAGGCAGCTGGGGGCGCCAGTTCTACACCGTCTCAGAATTCGGCAGGGAGGGGGGTGGCGGCAGATCCGATAGTCTTTAAAAGATGCAGCGAGCGAAGGTTAAACCTGGACAGTTGTTGTTTTTGCCGTGTTGTCTGTTAAAAGAAACGAGCTGAGGGAACGGGGGAGAATGCTAACCTGGTCCCCCAAAGGCCTGGGCCAACACGTGACCAGGAGGCCATGAGACAGACATCCAACACCGCAGCTGACTGAGGAAAGGGGAGGGGGGGGGTCTCCTGTGGATGCGATGTTCTCTCGTTTAACGCATCTCACTTTTTAATTAGCCAATTAGCTGGCCAGCGAAGCACAGAGCTGGGGCCATGTATTATTAATGTGGCATCGAGCGCCGTGCTCAGGGCCCCGGTCTGGGGCCTGACTAATTGGCACTGTGATATTTTGCCTTTGTTTAACAGGGAGAGGTTAGCTGCGGCTCGCTCTCCAGCAGACAGTTGTTAAAGGTCTCTCAGAGCGTTTGGGAGAGTTGTTTTGCGGTGACCGTGTTCGGGTTCAACTAAAAACAACACCGATACCTGAATAGATGTTTTGCCCACTCGTCTGTAATCCAGACGTGCGTGTTTAACAAGCTGACTCAAAATACCCCTAATTCATCCTGACTGCTGATTCAGAAACAAATATGTTTTATCCATATTCAGCACCATGACATCACTGAGCACATTTCTTCACTTGGAAGGTGTGGTATTGTCCTGTATTCCAGGAATTCAAAAAACTACATATAAAGTGTTTTTTGTTAATTAAGCTGTCTGCACATCTTGAAGCATTCTGCAATGGTACTGCAGCCACAAAGAGAGAGAAGATGTTCTGACTTTTGCTGTGAGGCCAATTACCCTACACATATGTCAAGAGTCAATTCTTTCAACATGCAGCTTACAATGCAGTATGTTTTTATGTTGCTAGATACAAAACGGATTCTTCTGAAATGCAAATGCTAGAAAAATAATATCACAACACTGTTTTTAACATCACTGTAAAGCACACGGTTCTCTATAAGATTTCAGAATAATTCTGTTGGATTAGAGATTTTAAATTGAAAGTTGTTCCCCTAACTTCAATGGGAATAATGAAAGCACAGTTTAGAAAATCAAAACCGTAGCAAGCTTTTTTTCCCCCACCTTTGGAAGAAAAACGTGGTGAATCTGCCCTGTTCTCTTGGCAGAAGCTGGACAAACAGAGGAGAATAATGTCTGTGTTTGTGCAGCAGTGCTGTGCCGGGCAGATAAAACCGACCTGCAGGTGTTACTGGCATGTCAGTGTTTCTCCTGCAGGGGGACCACTGCGCTCTGAGAGGCGCTTCTGGACCTTGCCCACTAACAAGTGAAAACAAAGCTTCGGAGGAGATGGGAAGTAAGGAAAAGAGCTTTAGATTAAACCTGTCCAAATGAAAGGAAAACTAAGTGAAGACTGTCATCTTATATTTTACACAAGTAATACACATAAGATGTATAATGATGAAAGAAATCTGTTTTCTCCAATCAAATTTCAATATATATCCATACCTAATTCTTTTGTACAATAAGAACCATCAACTGTGCATCTCTCAGAGTTGAGAGAACAACTTTAAATGGGTTTTTTTGTGCACTTTATTTGAAAAGGGAGGCTATCAGAGCAACAGAAAGATTTAAAAAAGAGTTATGACTGCGTAAACTTACCTCCACTTCTTTGACGGGAGAGGGGCTCTCTGAGGCTCGAGGGAAGAAGACGAGGGTGAGAGTGATGATCAAGGCAAGGAGAAACACCGGGACGACAGATAGCCTGGGGAGAAGGTGGAGCAGGATGCTGATGTAATTTTCAGCCAGCTGTGACATTTCCTGCAAACCACAATACTGCAAAGCGTGTCCTGTACAATTAAAGACTCCAGATTTTTGCATCTCTGGGTTGCTCAGGTTACTGCATTGACACCAATTATCTGATGCCAGAAATGCAGGCAGTTAGTAATTTGCATTAAATAAATTAAATTAATAAATTAATTAAAGCAGATGCATTTGGGTGCATTTCATCGATCTGTATAACAGTGCAGAGTTACAATGTCTTACTGGTACTGAAAGGTTTAGAAGTTAAGAACGTGTCTTAAAGTAAATTTCACAACAAGACCAATGACGCTGTGTGCAGCTGAAAGGCAGTTCTGTGCTAGAATGGCAAGAACGGGGCAACTGGAAGCTCAATATTTCTAGATCTCTTTTTGGAAATATTTTCTTTTTTAAAAAAATTAAACAAAGGCAGTTATTCAAGTAAAATCACAACAAAAGCCGAAAGGGCATGAGTGCGAAACCGTACAGGCCCGCCCTCTTCAATTGGGGTTTGGTGGTATTGGGTATGACGGTGTCCTGGACTGGAAATAAAGAAATAGAGAGTAGAAATGGAAAAAAACCAAAACCCCGCCAAGGAAGCCGTCATCGCTTCAGAATCAACCTCAGTCGCGCCTTCGCAATGATTGGATTTCAGCTCGGGCAGCACCTACAGTACCTGGCAGGCCCAGACGCCCTCGAGAGCAGGAGGCACAGCACCAGGGCCACAATCCAGGTGAGGGCGAGGAGGAAAACGCCAGTGCCGGCTCCCAGGACTGTTCCTGCCATCCTCTCATGCAGCAGGGTTACAGGGACATGAGCTCAGGCAGAAAATCCTGTGATTGCAGCACAAAAGAGCTGTCTCACACTTGTGCGGGCCTTTACAATTGTACAGCACTGTGACAAACGGTTCGCATTATTTTGCTCTCACCTTCATGGTAATAATGACATGTACAGGAGAGGAGTTTATTGCCATACTGTAGGTACATGGGGATTTTTATTTGTGCTGATCTCTCATGAGACAGCACAACAGACAACAACACACAAAGCGGACAGTACATTACAAACATAATGAATACTAACTACCCAAACAGTAAATATGCTGAAAGGAGAAGAAAAGAAACACAACGTTTCGGCTGTGGAGCCTTCTTCAGGTGTGGTTCAGGTGTGTGTCGGGTCCTCCACACCCGAAGGAGACAACTGAAACGCTGCGTTTCTATTCATCTCTTTTCAGCCTGGAATAAACCTGTACTTGTTCCTTTGCAGCCTACGCATGCTGACGCAGCTCCCTACTTGAACAATAACTATGTTGTGTGGACAATGAATATGTACTGTACAGCTGTAGTGAGAAACACACTTGGTAGACCATGCACGGAGTGTACAGTAAAGATGTGCACTGAGTAACCATTGTGATATAGTTAACCGAACACTGTGGTAACAGCCAAGGGCTGTGTCCTGTGAGACAATGGAGAGTGAGCATGAAGAAAGGTGTGAGTTAGATTAGTGATGGTGTCCTCGGCTATGAAACTTATTGAAAATTGTTGCTTTAGTGTAAGAATCCATTCAGAACAACAGCAAATGAGGAACTCGCGGCAAAGTGAAGGAATCTTGCCAGATGATACCATGATCCTGCTGCTCATATTCAGCTGTATATACACACAAACACACAAAAGCAAGATGGCAAGACGATTTTGAAAGCCTGAGATCACCTCTTTTGAAATCGGGGTACCTGCAACCTCGACCCCCTCATGGTAATTTTATGCGACAGAGACGCGCACCAGCGCATGGTTTGCGCCAGAGAATTGCACAGTGGTGGGAAAGTGTTACGGTATGTAACGGGTGTTTTAAAATAATAAAAGTGTTTTTTCTTCTTCTTCTTCCGTGCTTTGTGCTCAGTCCCTCTTTAATGCTTTTATCATTATCAGTCATTGTGACTCCTCGTTGAAGAGCCGAGACTTTGGGTGGAAAAGGAGTAATAAAATGTTTTGTCGCAGTTTCCCCACTAAATTTCCACTTACTACGGACGTAGATGACAAAAACAGGAAAATTCGGACATTAGGTAAACTGAATTAAAGGTATCAGGGTGAATATTTATTTGTACTTACGGTTAGTGGAGAACTGTCAGCTAAGTACTAAACTAAACAGTCTGCCGGATAAATTACGGCGAAATTCAATCACGTTCCCTTGTCTCGACGGCAGTTTAAGCTCAGTGATATTCAAGATGTAGAAAAACACGCAGGAGAACTGGATAAAACCATCGTAAGGCGCTGAAAACTCCTGTATAGATCGAGCCTATTTAACATAGCTATCTACAGGATTTTTTTTTATTCCAGAGTTACAAAAAGCATACTGTACCTACACTGCATTCAGCGCCGACTACAGCCGAAGTCAATTTCTTCCCTGCAAACTAAAGTAAAAAAAAAAAACTACTGCACTACGTGTCGGACAGTGCGATGCGAGGAGATTCTGATTTTCTTGCATGAAACGGCAAATCAGGTAACGTTAGATACGTCTTTAATCCTACTATTCGTAGTCGAAGTATGTCATGAACTGACACCACCAAGACGAGGCAATCGGTTACAGCCTTCTCGCTGCGATTGCAATTCTGCAATCAGTGGGGGGGGAAAATCTACGCACCGATGCAAAATTTGAAAAGAAAAAAAAACAGATCTAATGCTCGACAATGTACCTCGGTATGTTGAAATACACTTTTTCTTTTGCATCTAGCAGCATGAGGTTACCTGATCCTCTTGATAGGACAAGCAAAGCTTTCATCGGCTCCCCTGGCAACCAACGTTTCTACACATCAGCTCCTGCCAAACCTAAACCAAACCTTGGCGGAAGCGACGAGCCACTCTCGGAAGCCGATGCTGAAGCGCTAGGGCTGTCGGGAAATGTAGTTTTCCTGCAACGCGTCGGGCTGCAAGACGTGCTGTAACAGTGCACCCGTTTTTTATACTCGGATCTGCATCGCCGTTAAACCCATTTTTTACCCAGGTCAGTTTCCCCGCATATTTTGCCCGTCGCACCCAAACACTCTCTGTGCCCCTTGAGACCATAAGACCTTGCTTCCTTAAAGCAACCGAGATCGGCTCTTCCGCAGATTTATCTGCGCTTCATCACTGAGATTTGTGACTGCTGTGTCTCAGGTACTGCGGCAAGCACTCGAGCCACAGTGACCTGTCTCAGGGCAATAGTTTTCAATAGTTTGTACCTTCTAGTAATTGTTTGGGCCACTAGTAAGCCCCGCTCCTTTCCCTTGCTACTTCTCCTAGTGCTGCTGAGTAAAATGTTGGAGGTCCGTGGCAAAAAAACAATTCAAACCATTAAAAAAAACTGTTTTCAGTGTATACGTTCCCTAATAATATCGTAAAATGAATGAACTTAAGACATCACTGTCGTGTCAAAATACATGCCGTGTTAAATTCTTTTAAATCCGCGAATGCTCATTGCCCACTTAATCGTTAATCGGTCTTCTTTTATTATTATTATTTTTAAATTAATTTGGCTTGATTCACCCCTGCACTTAACGGAATGTGGCCGGGATTTGCACTTTTTTCGGGACTAACCCGCGTTGTGACTACCCATTGCCCTATGGTGAGCTGTTGTATGGGGGGGCTGGGGGGGGCTTTTTCAATTCCTACAACTTTGCTGCTGCCGCTGTTGTTGCTGCTAAATCGAAAACGTCCGGCCCGTCGCGCACACACACGGCTCAAGCTGAGCCGAGAAAGCTGGAGAGAGCGGGGGCCCCGCCGTCTGGCAGTAACGCGCCGGGCCGCCAGGGGGCCGGCAGGCTCTGCGGATGAAAGAGCGGCTGGGCTCGGGGTGCGCGTGGCAATGCTGGGGGGAACCAGTGGGGGGAAGCGAGGGGAGACGGGAGGGGGGTGGTAGGAGGGGTCTTACATGGCTGACGTCACCGGCTGTGCTGGGGAGTATAGGCTGTGTTGTCAGCCCAGTGTCAGTCTGATGAAGATTGGCATTCAGGTAAGCTGTCATTCATTTTCAATGTCAGAGCGCAGACTAGCCTAACACCCCGGCGTCTTTTTTTCCTCCGCTCTCATTACAAAAGGCAGGACATTATTCATAGAGACAGGGCCAGGGTGGAGAGAGAAGAGAGAGAGAGTGAGAGTGAGAGAGGGAGAGGGAGTGAGTGAGGGAGAGAGAGGGAGAGAGAGAGAGGAGGGAGGGAAAGTGAAGGTTCGCATTGTGAAGAGATGGATATTTGCATTGGCCGAGGAAAAAGGCAGAGCGTCGGATTTTGCGCTTTTTTTTCCCAATGCGTTCGCAGGATCATTATTAGGCTAGAATTTGAATAAATAGGATTGTGACAGTGGTATTGCCTCGTACATAACTCAGTTGTTTTGAACGCTGTTTTTGGATTTTTTTTTAAAAAAAAGAAAATCTCTGTCCAGATTACTTTTATCTTTTGTTCAGCTAGGCGTTTTTTTTAAGTTTGAGGAGCGGTGTTTTCGTGGTGCATGGGCGAAAATCTATTTGCATAGGGCAATTAAATTATGCATGCACGGGTTTGTGCACAGTGGGCATTTATGATGCGTGATATTTAATTTATGTTTGGAGAATTAGAATATGTATATGTAAAACTGCACAATTGTCAAAACAGTCTTTTCCTTCGCGTGTGGAGCCATTCAAAGATCTCTGAATCTGCTTCCAGCGCTTTTCCGAAACCTCGTGTTTTTTTATTGATGGTTTGCGCAAAACCAGTAGTGGATACATGTGTAGCTACATTGTCATTATGTGTTTTTATTAAGCCGCATTGCGCGTAACTCATTCCGTTAAGTGCGGACGACAGTTTATAGAAAATAAACTTTATTTAGGTCATTTTGTTTATACAAGTAGGAAATAATTGTTTGTTTTGTGTTCTGTGCAAGCAGAAGGAACATTCTTTCCTCGAAAGAATTTACAGAAAGTTTCTATTTGTTTATATAGGTTTTATTATTGTTTTACTTTTCCAGGGGATTTGAGGAAATGTTGTAGCCCTCATGATAAACTAGTTTTCTGATCCCGTTATTCATAATAGCGCAGATTTGCTCTTTAGCTGATTTGAACAGTTCATAAAATATGACTTTATTTTGTCGTTTTCGTGTCATTTTCTGAACGGCATTTTCATGAATGTTGGAGCAGTTGTGCTTGGAAAGCTGTGACAGTACTCCTGAAAACATTTGGAAACCAATCGCGTGAATTTTGCGACAAATGTGCGACAATTCGCAGTTGTTAGCAGAACAAGTTAATGCAATAAATCGAATATGATTTCACTTAAGCCATTTCGTTTTTTTTCTTTCTTTAATTGTGGTTGCTGTAAGATAAAAACTGGTATTGCCAGGAGGAAGCTGGTACACGAAGTTCCAGCATAGTTATAGGGTTCATCATCATGCGCTCCATTTTGATCAGTTAGTATTACGCATTTCACTGTGCTGAGGTAAACCTGCATGTGCAGTTAGCGGGATAGTAGTCGTCAGAAGATGTCTGGACTGTCTTTGCCATAAAGTAGCGAACTACAAGCGAGAAACTAGGATAATGCAATTAAACTGCAGTTTTGGGTGTAAAAACCCTGTAATCATCCCGCGACAGATTTTTCGCAATTTGCAAGTTTTAATCATTTCTCGCTAAATATTCATGATGCTATTTCCCCCTTATAAGATGGTCACAGAGTATTTAAGGGTCAGAAATGTCCGTATTAAGAATACACCAATACCACGAATTCAACAATACTGTTTTCTAGTTTTCTTTTTGAACGCAGGAAGCGGATTGGAATTGACTGACATTGTCATTATTGTAAAACGGCGATATTGAATCGGATAACATATGCGCTCTGGTACGCTGGCGGCAGGGAACGATACCAGTGGAGTGTACTGTGATACGAAAACCTCACATTTTATTTTTGAGCCGCTACGTTAATCGTCGCGGAGTCCAGCGTATGAAAATAACGCGTTTACGGAGGTACGCTTTTGGTGAAGTGGTATGAAATGCTGCCCCTCAAGTGTTGAGCAGACGATGTAATCAGGTCTTCAGATGTTTCCTAAGGAGGCTATCACAAGACGAGAAAGTGTGAGGCGGGGGCTGCCAGACAACATCAAATTATTGTAGCAACACGTTATTACGTCTGTGACTTTACCCGGCACATTCTGTAGGAAAAAGGTTATGGGCCGCTAACGTTGCCTGACCCTGCTCCCTTAGGATAAGTGTAATTGTTTATTAAACAGAAAACAAGTGTTGCGAAGAGTAACTCAAGAGTACAGCACTGAGATTGCAAAAGCTGCTCCCTGTGAGTTTTCCAGTTTCTCCTGACCTATTTGAGCAGTACCTTTGAAAGTGTCAGATCTGCTAAAACACCCCCCCTCCCATTTTAAAATGTTCCCCACTCTTAATGATTAAGGCCTGACTTCACACTTGATTGTAAAACTACTGCATTGTGATCTTTGCTATGTGACGCAGTGTTAGACGCTGCATATAAAAATCAGCTTCCCAGAAACTCCTTATTTAACATATTTCCCTGATTCGTTTAATTTGACAGCAACTGTACTACTAAAACTTTACAACTGTTTTAAGAAACGTGCCTCTTTTTATTTAATAGTGTTGTGGATTTTAATTTCCTATGTTCATTTCCTAGGTTTTAATTATATTCAGCTCAGTCTAGTCGAAATTGGTTGTGTAGGCCTGCTTGTTATGTTTCTGGTTAACTTTCTTGGTTAACTTTCAGCTGCAAGAAAGATTTTGATATCAAGCATGACTATTGAGTAAAATAACGATTACATTAAACATGTGTGCTTTATTAGACTTCATCTCTGCCTTTAACCAAATATGTCTCCAGTTAAGAGTGTGGTTTTTAAAATATCCCAAGGAAGGATGGAGGCACACACTACTCTCGTGTTTCTCTCAGTTCGATCAGGCATGCAGAATTCAGTCCGAAACAGCATATTTAATAAACAAACACTGTAAATCCACTTTGACGGGATATAATTCCGCTTTATTGCTGTATCTGATTAGGTTAGTGCGATTGCGTTTGTGTGCTGTCAGTGACTCTCGCCGTCAGTCACGGGTCGTTCCCACTGTTTATTTTTCATGGATGATGTGTATCCTGTACGGCTATTGCTCTCTCCTCTCAGACATTGCCCTTCTTTGTGCTGCGGTCCTGACTTCTTTCTGTTTTAAAAACTCTGAAATCAAACCGTCTTTTAGTGAGGGATACAGATAACTCCAGCTCAGTACCTTTGCCATTCTAAACCTGAGGCAGCCGATCCGCTTTAACTACTAAGACGATCAGGTGGTCGGTTTTGCTTTTGTCTTCAACCGTATTTTGTTGGACAGTACAAGAAAAAAAAATTATATACACATGCCGTTTTGTAAGTTTGCCGAATAACACTAAGATCAACGAACAGAATCATGTTCCTCAAAAGAATCTCCCAGAATCAAGACAGAGGAAGTTTCTTTCTCTTGATCGAACGTTTTGAATACATAAGGCACTTGACATTTTTTTATACTGCAAAGGAACAAGTAATAGGTTTATTCCATGCTGAAAAAAAGAAGAAAGAGAACACAACGTTTCGGCCGTGGAGCCTTCTTCATTTTTTTATACTGTTGCTTAACGGTTTTCTTTCTGTTAAACCAGCGCACTTTTTTGAGCTTTGTGATTACATTCCTTCTTGTTTAAGAAGCAGTTTATGCCCATTATCCTGGTTTCATAAACATGCCATCATTTGCAAAAATATAACAGTGTGTATTTTCCATTTCCAGGACGTCATTTTTAAATTTCTTATTCTGTGCTTCACCAGCATAACAAATGAAGGTGACAGTGCGCACCTAATGGAAAAAAATTGTGAAATTATCCATTTTGCAGCTCGAAAAGGGACTAGAATTCGTCGTTAATAACATTTCAAGATCTTGCTTAGCTTACAGAAAGAGATGACAAGCGACACCGGTGGAAAACGTTTTTCTTAATAATAAGTTTGACCTGAAGTGTTCTGATATCTTTTAGAGATATAATTCTTGTGTCCTAGTTTACCAGTCATGTATTTTTAGTCTGATTCTTTCATTATTTCTTGTTCTGTTTATTATGATTTGAATCATTGCAGGTTTTAGCTAAAAAGTAAAAAGTTTTTGAAGTAATTAAATGCTACTAAGTACCGACAGTGCTTTTTCAGATGAGTACTTAAGTTAACCTTGAGTTAGCCTCATAAAGGTTTCAGTTGAACATCTGTGAAATAAGGTATTGTACTTATGTGTTCTAACACATGTTCTGCAAATAATGTTGGATAAGATAGCCGCGGAGAAATAAAAAGGAAATGTCTAAACATTTGTACTGTAGTAAAGTTATTGAACTTCAGGGTATTCTTAATAGCGACCCTTTCGAGGGGTGGTCATGGGTTATATTTTTTCAGTTCTGGTATGAGATTTTAATTTTTGCCATTTTGCCAAAAGGAAGATAAAGTGAGCACATTGGAAAAGGTTTGTAAAAAGGCAATATTCTGACAACAAAATATGTTCTTAAGCACACAGCATCTCTCTCATTCAGATTTATTCATAATTAACTTTGATTGGTCGACGATAAGCAATTGAACTTTAGAGTTTAACTTAAAAAGGGAGAATAGGTTTGAGTAAATTAAGATTCAATGCACCCAATTTATATATTATGGTACAGTGTCTTGTTGGTGTCCTGTGCAAAAGAACTTTATAAAGGTTTATTTTCTCCAATTTTAAAATCCCTCCAGTCAACCTAAATCAATGTGAGTGTTAAGACAGTGTTGCACCTTCTTTTCAAAACAAACTCTGCTTGCATCTCTAGACAGAGAGACCACATCAGTGTGCTTGGACACACAGGTGTGTGCAGTGCCTCCTTTTCCCTGTGTGTGGGTCAGTGAGGAGGACCAGTGAGGCTCTTCCTCAGGTGCCTTGTCTATGTGTGTTACAGTGTTTATCCACCGATTTTCCATGCATATGTGGCACATGTACAACATGCAACCTTAACTCTTTTGCTACACACACGTATGTGATTTTTCTTGTGTGTGTGTGTGTGTGTGTACTAAGGACCAATGAGTTGCGTTGTAAGGATTTAAGTGTGTTGTTTTGTGAGGCAGATAAGAGATAATGCCAATTTAAATGCAAGGCCTGCTGGGATCCTAATTGATGATTTGTGTCGTGGGACAACCAGCCTGGGGCCAAAACAGCAAATACAAAATACCCTGGCATAATTTGCATATTCTCATTCCCCTCTATCTACCATTTTGCTTTATTTCATTATTAGGTGCAATTCTGCGATTCCTGGAGCTTTCAATTTAATCACAAATGAAATGATTCAGCCTCTCACAAAATGAAGGAAATAAACTACATGAGTAAGGATTCTGAGAGAAACTATCACTTTAAACCTGATTGTTCTCCATCTCATAGGTCCAAGAAACATACTTGACCAGGTTTTGCCTTTGGTCTGGATCTTCCTGACTGCTCACTGTGGTATTCATTTTGTGCAGAATAATCCGCACACATAGTTGTGGAGTTTATGTGCTGTTGTGTGAGCTGAGAGGAATGCGTACTGCTGCAAAGTTGCTGATTGTTACATTTATATTCTACAAGAGGGGAAAATCAAGCTAGAATTATTCATAACCCCCCTCCCCCTCCCCTACTTAAACTATTTGGCTGCTGGATCTGTCTTTGAAGGCCCTCTTTCAGAACCAGCCTCCTATGATGGAGGCGATCCTGTTCATTTTGTAGCACATCTCAAGATTGTGTGCTGCAGTAGCATTACACCCTCACTGAATGCGATTGGCCTTGCCTGCTAAGCTTTGCTGATCCCAATTACTCTCCGAGGAATGGAAGCAAGAGATTGCTCTTGGATGTCTTCATGTGAAAAACAGCTACCCGTGGTGAACTCGCTGGTGCCGATTCAGCAGGTCTTGTCCGGCATGACCTTCACCGGGGATTTGGACAGTAGGAACAGCTCTCCGACTCTAGAGTTTGGTCAGCACTGGACATATCTAACAATCGGCCTTGCTGTTAGCATCAGTTCGTGTTCAGAACTTTTTAAGAGCTGCAGAAGTGGGACAAAGGAGTTATCCTGCAAGGCATTTTGTCTACAAAAGTGCAACCCAAATGAGAATGTATGAATATATTTATTGCAGCCAACTTTAAGTGTTTCTGGATGGACGGAATAGTAGAAAAGTTCTGCCATTTTTCAGTTCAAATTATAACTGGCTGATACAGTCAGAATTTGGAATTTAGAGCCAACATTTTTACTATTTAGGCTAATATTTTTTGTTGTGCTTTATCGTTGATATATTTTAATTGCTATTGTGAACACTCAATCATCCTCATCTGCAGTAGTAAAGATTTCAGGTGAACGAAAGAGATAATTAGAATTTTATGGATTGGTAGAATTTAAACATGGTCTTCTATATGGAATTCAGTTTATGATTTTTTGTGCACTTTAATCTTAATTTGAGATTGATCAAGTGAAGGTTTGTGCCATGCTGAAAGGAAAAGAAAAGAAACACGATGTTTCGGATGTGCAGCACATCCTGAAGAAGGCTCCATAGCCGAAATGTTGTGTTTCCTTTCTTTTCAGCCTGGAATTAACCCGCTGCCTGTTCCTTTGTGGCCTACGCATGCCGACGCATCTCCCTACGTGAACTAGTTGAACTGAATATTTTTTTACCTTGCATCAACGAAGCCTTCACCGTGGGTTGTGTTGTTAAAAGTCGAGCAACATTGTGCACAAAGTGTGTACTTTAATTTGTGCTTCATGAATGTGTAGAGATGGTATATATTACATTAAAATGTATGGAGATTGGGAAAGTAGCAGGCTGCTGTTACTCAGCAAAACACACTGTTGTTTCTTGATGGATATGGCCCATCAGATAGCAGTTAAAAATTACTCTTAGAAAGACAGGAAGTAGAATGGAGCAACACTTTTGAACGCTTTTGAAATCAAAAGAGCATTTTTATAAGTAGATCTAGTAAATATAAAAGGGCAAAATGATGAAAATGAGGTTTTGTATTAAATATATTCTTTAGGTTTATTTTCTTGTATTCAAACCATTGAAAACTAAGACTAATTTGACCATCATTGAATTCTGCATGTAATTTGTAGGTCAGTGAATACAGATAGAAGTAACTACAATTTATGTTTTCATTTTGTTTGCCACATGTATCTTGCAGAATAAGGAGATTGATAAACAGAGCATTGTTATTCTAAACACAGTGAAAATGAACAAATGCTGACTATTGCTGAGTGTGAACAAAATGACCAGGTTCTGTGTAATTACACAGGTGATGGAGCTGGGTTATTACTACTCCCCTTTGGGGAGTTGAGAGTTCAGCATACTTCAGACAGCACAGGCATACACCTGCAGGCTGAAACCATCTTTGACATGTGCACTTGATACTTGATTATAGGGAATCGTAGTTCTACCACAGAAATAAATGTAATAACAAGGAGGATGGGGGTATAAACTATGTTCACCTTTACTTAGACAAAGACACCTCCAGGGAGGTGTCTACAGAGAAATACAGTACTGTGAAGTTGCAACGCATGAAATATGTTTTAATATTAAAAGAATAGGATAAGCAGTTACACTGCTTGGGGTCCCAATACTCATTTGTCACATTTTTAATACATTTCAGTATATTATTCCTAACTTTGCATTTGAGAATAGATAAGTATACACTAGTTAAATGAAATGCCTGTTTGATCTTCATGGCTGAGTGCAGTAACTCTAGATACATAGTTCCGCTGAGCTTTGAAGCTTGTCAGGGTACCAACATGCGCAGTGCTTTTGAGTGAAGGGCCTATCGATGCGAAATAATTAATTAATTTCAGGTACAAATGCAATATGGCACGCATTCTCAATTACAGTGATTAGTCATGTTAGAGAAGTTATGGCTGTGAAGGAAGCAATGTTTGGGCTTTGCAGCTGGGAATACTAGTCATAAAAAAAACAGTGAAACTAAGTCTTAGGTTTGAGAATGATTACCATAGTAAAATTTCTATAAGCGGAGTCTGAGGGGTAGGACAGGGGATGTCAGAGATTGTTCCGGAAAAGTACATTGTTAGAGTGTGGAAAGATGTCTCCTTCATTGGCCTACTTGACTTTTTGGAAGACGTTTTTGTGTTTTTGGGACAGGCCATGTCTGTGTTTTGGGAGTGTAGGCTTTGTCAATTGGAAATGATTTGTAAGGTTATTACATGTCTCCTGTAGGAGGTGCCATCTTTCAGGTGAGATGTTAAACCTACTGTAGTTGGATCTAGTTGACTGCTTGGTCACTTAAGATCACGTGGGACTTCTCAAAAGTTTAGCTGTCTTACTCCTAGTTTCCTGGCTGAGTTCCACTCTGGGCTGGAACAGTCTGGCCTTCTTAAAGGTCCTTCTTAATTCTTCTAAACGCTGAAACATTTTCTCCTTTCTCCTCCTGGGGTGTGATGCTGCACCTCAGTGGTGGATGAAGATAACATAGTCCTGTATAAATGCAAGAAAAAATCATTATTATTAAACAGAATATGGTAGAAGACTTGAGCAAATGAATGGATTATCCGATTGATAAATGTCAATTTTTAATTCTATCCATAAAGGCAGTAGATCATACAGGACATAAGAATATTGTATATAGAACATCCTTAGTACTAAATCAACATTTCTAGGACATATAAAACCCAACTAATAAAATAACATGGCACTTCAATGGGAAATACTTTCTGCAGTAAAGAGAACTGGGAGAAGCTGGACTAACAAAGTTGTGCTTTATTAACATACTCTGTTGACATTATTTTTCTGAGTTGTAATCTAAAAAGCATTTTACAGGAAAGTAACTGCTCATACAGAAGGATTTAAAAAAGGAGAATTTGAAAAATGTGTTATGTCTGGTTATTTATACAGCATCAAGTGACCTAAATAAGGCAGAAGAACCTTTGTTTCTTCTTTGCTCTTAGTTATCTCTTTGGAAATGCCGATGATCTCTATGAATTAATGCAGCTTCACTGAAAGAAATATGAAGCATAGCTGTAAAATCTTGCATTTATTATAATGGACAGCTTGAGTAATAGCAGGGCAGTCTGAGGCTAGGGCTGTTTGGATTTGAATTCAGTGTAAGATCAAAAGAGGTATATACTGTATGTCCTTTGCCATAAAAATGAAAACCAAAAATTCCTTTCAGTTTTCTGCTCCCTGTGTTGGAAGCGAAGGAAAGCTCTGACAGATTTGCTGTCCTAGCTAATAATTCATTTTAAGCAGAGTATATGGACGAGTCACTAGCGTGGCAGTGTGTTGACCCTGTGTTGGGTATCCCACACTATAAAACATTAAATGGGCGTTAGTCTTAAGCATTCTTTACAGACACCCCTATAACCCAGAGAACTCATCATTATTTTTATTACAAAAAGAACAGTTGAAATAAATGACAAACCATCGTTATGAATATTCTCTTTTTCTTTTAGGAGTCTGTAAAAGTTAGAGTGTAGATCCAGATTTGAAATATTTAAAAGAACTGTGGAATCTTGTAATTAATTGATAGGCTGTCCTGCTTTACTTCGGGGGGGGGGGGGGAGCTTTTATGTAAAGAGACATTTTGCAAAATTGATACTTAGTTCTTGACTGGATGGCCAAGATGTTGAGTGCTTTGAAACAAAAGCAGAAGTCATTCCAGAAATATTATCCTGGCTCTAAAGTGGCCTCTCGTACACTTCCTGATTCCGGTCTCTTTCAGTCCATTTCAATGGGATTATTCATTCAAGCGCCTTTTTTCCAGTTCCATTTCCTGCGCATTTCGGAGCGCATTGTGTTACTGTACATCAGTGAATTGTTTTCAGTCTTGTAAAATGCTGGGATATTTTTGTTCTGGTGTTCCTCCCTGACTGTGTGATGCTGTTTGCCTCCTGTGTGAGTTTTTGCAGCGACGTCACCTCTTTCATTAGCGTCACTCATTTTCTTATTGTCTTGCTTATTCCAAAATGTTATTAATAAAAGAATAGCTGTGAACCAGAGGGGGGGTACTTGGTCCTGTGGAAACACAAGGCCCCTGAGCAGCATTTTGTGTTGCTTTCAGTACATTAACTGAGAGAAAGCAGCAGTTCCCAGCTGACATTGAGAGAATTGCAATTGAGCAGTAAGGCACTGCAGTAGTGTTACTTTTTCGCCATAAATGAGTTCTTAATGTCTGAGAGTTCCCAGACTGTAAGAGTGTTAAACTCTTGTCAGTGGAAATAAGGGAACGTGAATTTGATTCTCTTACCTCAAAACAAGGACGGGTGTTTGATTTCTTCCTGTTACACTGTGTTGCAATATTCTTTGCCGCAGTGTGATAACAAAGCTGGCAGCTTTCTCTTCCTGGGACATACAGTGTGATTTAGGAACCCTTTTCAGAGAGCTCTCTGGAAAAAAAAAAACGTACCTCAGTCTTACGCACATTCTCCATCTGCTCTCTCCGTTCCTGCTCTCCAGAAGACTCCAGCTGTTTTAACAGAACGCTGCAAAGTACACAGAGAGATCTCTCACTGCATAATCTTTTTATTGTCGTTGTTGTTTTAACCCATACATAAACGTTCATAAATAATCAATAGATGATTACACCCTATCCAGTTCAGCATCCTGTGTTTGAGAAAAAGAAATAGAGAAGAATTTCAGTGTGGCACTAAGGGTTTTATCTTAAACCTTCTCGGGATTTTGCTGTAATTGACACCACATGGACAGATTCAGTACTTTTAAAGACCTTTAATAAGATACCTACTGCCTGATAGTAAGTTTGACTCTATCAGGAAATAATGCTTACCGATTGCTAACAAATGGAATTCAGTGTTTTTAGGCACTGTATGAACATTTACATTACTTTTTGTCACCAAAATTCTGAAATCTAAGCAAAGCTCACAAATTCCTTTAGAAATCTGTAAAGAAATAGCAGTCGTTTAGCACCTTTTAGCAGTGTTGACAAGATTTATGCAGATTTATTCCAGCACATATGGCATGTTTGACACAATGGGCAATTTGCAATTATATTTATATTTTGTCGGTATATCTTAAGTTCTTATGGACATAGAACACAATCTTCTCAAAAACTATACTACAATTTTTTTACATGCAATTTGACTTTAGTAATTCAGCAAGGAACATATATATACATATCAACTACCTGAAAATGCAGGCTATTATTTCACTACTTTTAAAAAAATGTAATAAAATAATTTTGTAATTATAAATAATTTAACAAATTGAAAAATAACCTGGTTGGTAAATAATTTAAGAAATTACCTTTTTAAAGAAGTTAGGTTAAATTGTTTTGACACCATTTTCTTGTTTTTTAGCTTTTTGTTTTAAACATCACTCACTGTGATCTTTCTTACATTCATGATTTCCTTTAGGCTTCTAGAAAAAAAATCAATTGGTGTTTCCAAAATAAAAAAACAAGACCGAAAAAGAATAAAAATGCTTTATTTTGCAGCTTCTGCAGGCGGCGGGCCCAAAGTTTTGGCAGTCGTGCCTCAGATATTACTGCTCTGGTATGTGCTGTCACGGTAGTAGAACCAAGGAATTTTTCTAAGTCTCCCAAACTGAGAAAGCATCAGAGATTTACATGGCGATATGGGGCTGCTGCCCATGAAGTCTCGTGAATGACTGTCAAAGATATAGACATAGTACATAGACTGTCTGTGCAAACATAATGAATGGAGTTTTGCGCAGGGCCTGTAATCTTGGGTCTGTAGGGTAAACCACTTTTCAGCACAGACTTAAACTGTGGTTAGTTTCGCTCGGCTTACAGCATGTCACGGCTGCTTTTCATTAACGTCTGGGTGTTTGACTTGTTGCCGTTGTTGTTTCGTTCTTTTGGACGGGAATCAAGGCATCTAGATAGATCTGTCAATAGTAATATGGCAAAGACACGAGACACCGTTGTTTTACATAGGTTTACAGAAACGGCTGCAGAAGACAAATATCCCAAAAGAAGTCCGGTCAAACTCTTTTTGTTCTCGTGGCGTCTGCACAACTATTGTACAGTACTCCCCGAGTGCGTCTCTCTTAATCGATGTTCGTGTTGCAAGGTGCGGTAAATAGTGCCAGTATGAGGAATTATCTCCTTCGAAACCAAGTTAAAACTGGGTCTGGATTATGTGACTCGGAAATTCGATAATATAAAGGGTATGTCATGGTGCTGCAGATGTGGAAGTTACACTGTACATACTGGAGCCTTCGGGCTGAAGAGCTGATCTGCAGCTCTGGGATTTTGGAGAAATGTGCGATTATTGAGAAATCATTGATGTGCAGTCTGCCCTCACATGAAGGGGCTTCGGCAGCACAAGGAGCAGTGCTGGTGGTGGACCATGGATGTGATGGCAAGCCGTCCTATCAGATGGACTGTAGTGTCTATCGGAGTGATGCGTGCACTGATGAAGGATTCCACCACATATGTGTGAAGATCATATGCCATTGTGGATTTGTTGGACAGATGTGTTTTGTTTTGCACCAGTGTCCCGTACAGTGTTTTTCTTGAAAAAAAAAAAGTCATTCTGCGTTGGTAAAAGCAGGTCAAAAGCTTCCATCGCCATGACTGGTATAGTCGCCTCCAAACAAAGAAAACTAATTGTGGTGCAGGATTAACTTCCAGAAATACCGTCCCCCCCCCAACGTCCTCCATTATCGGAACAGAAATCCAGCCCCCCTCCCTCCACCTGCAGGCGACGATTCGGCAGGGAGCACAGAGCACTGCCTGACGAGGCTGCTGTGCGCTCAGACACTGCGCGTCCTGCAATTAGAGGGCCTTCTGTAGTCTGAGCTTTTAATTCATTGCACTGTTGGCATGAGCCAGTGACTCGAGAGGTGCTAAGAGAAGCATTGCTTGGGTGGCAAGAGACAGGAAAGAGGAGAATGAGCAAAATTAGCCTATTCCTGAAACCATGTTGCCTCTTAGACAGAGATGAACAGTACTTTTCTGTTGCTTCTGTTTATACTGCTTAAACCAGACAATAAAGCTAAGGATTATTATTGTGCAAGATCAAACAAGGAACAGTTACTTTGCTTGCCCACATACTAGTTTCCTCCAAGCACTTTTGCAGGTAGTATATTTAATATCCAAAACCGGCAGCAACATATACATGTAGGTAGCACGTTTCTATGATTGCTGAAGCTTGTCTCAATGAGCTGTATTTTCTGTCATTAATATGCAGTTTTGCAAGTCATTAGATGGCTACGATAATGCTTATGCAAGCTTTTATTTGTTACTCTTTGCTTTGTGCTCGATCGGTGCCTTTCAATCTAATTGTCTGTATGCATTATTTGATTTCAATTGGCACAAAGCTTTATGGTTTCAGACCCAGAAATGTAATTAGAATGCTATAATTGGTGCTCCTACAGAGTGTTCATTATTTCTTAACATAACAGTATTCACCATTTTTAAAAAAAATGTAATATTGACTTAGATCTGCATGGATAAATTAATATTTCATTGTAGCTTTCTGGTAGGCTATGACTAGTATCCAGACAGACAATTATTACAGTACTTGCATACTCACTAAACCAGCATACACCAACACACACAACAAAACAAGGCAAATAATAATGACTTCTGCACACAGTAGCTGTAAGCTGTACTGAATAACAGAAGACATTAAGTGTTCCTGTCCTTAAGATGCTCAAGTGCTCTAGTGATGCTCTAGTGATGGTGATAATCTTAAGGCATCTGTTTCCACAGATGCACACAGAAGTTAAAAATGGTTGCCTCTCCAAACTATAGATTTTCCAAAGTATTCTTACTTTATAATGTAATTGCAGATATAATCCAGGTAGGAATGTTGATTATGACTCATTAGAAATACTCCTATAGAGACTACAGTACCTCTACATTTATAAAAATGTTCTTGATAATGTACCCAGAAGAATCTGCTTTTAGAAGACAAGAAACTTCATCTAAAACAATGAGCAGCAATAGGGATCCATCATCTCATACAGGGTCGTGGGGGAGCTGGAGCCTATCCTGGCAATCAGTGGGCGTCCCAGGGCACATACTGACACACACACTCACCCCAGGGGCAAGTTTCCCAGAAACCAATTCACCTACCAGCATTTCACTCATGTGAGCACAGAGAGAACATGCAAACTCCATAGAGACAGCACCCCGGGTCTGGAATTGAACCCAGGGCCCCAGCGCTGTGGGACAGCAAAGCCATCATGCGTACCCAAAAACAATATCACCAGCGTTAAAATCAAACCCTAGCAGAATATTTTATCTATCGCACGTGACTGCTGTACTGTATGTTGCAATTATAATAATAGCCCAAAGAACACATGTTTAGTCAGCAGTAAGGAACTGCATTTTAAAGATATGTAGACTATAGTTAAATGGTTTTAAACACACTACAACATATATTCTGCGTGCGGCAATGCATTTCAGTGCATCTGTTAGAGATTTAAATACAAAGCAGATTGCTAATATCGGAACGTACTGTAACACTAAAATCTACTTTCTGATTGTTCTAGTTTATAGTGCTGTCCTGCAGGGGTGCTGACAGCCTGGCTCTGTGGGCTCATGATGTAGATCAGTTTCACCGTTGCTTTGGCTGGACCGCAGGGGCCTGACACCACACACGAGCGCGCTCAGCCAAATAATCGCTCCAGACAGCACAGGCTGCGTGGGGGCCCCCCGTCTTTCCATCTCTGCGCT
Organism: Lepisosteus platostomus; assembly: GCF_059453375.1. NCBI lineage: Eukaryota > Metazoa > Chordata > Actinopteri > Semionotiformes > Lepisosteidae > Lepisosteus > Lepisosteus platostomus. The sequence continues at coordinate 8,603,826 of NC_142635.1, read as the reverse complement.
GGCCTGGAGACCGGACACCAACTTTCCACGTGTGTCAGAGGGGAGAGTGCCAGTGGCCGCAGAGCTTTTAAATATCAAGCAGGTTTTGATTGTGAACCGCTTCTCATCAACGCTCGTCATCGGAGAATTCTCCTCTCCCCACACCATTGCAATGCTCATCGTCACATGAAATCCCCCGCCCACACAGATCCGACATTCTTATGTTGTGAATTGCTCGACTGAGTAAGTCAGAGCTTCTGCTTTCTGAAGTGAGTCAGCATTTTGCTGGCTAATGAAGGCAGGTAGTTACTCATTTGGTTCAAATTAGATATGAGATATTCCCCAACATGGGCAGCACGGTGGCAAGTCCAATACTGGGACCTGGGCTCAAATTGGGGCGGTGTGGTGGCTCTGTGGCTAAGGATCTGCGCCTGTGGCTGGAAGGTTGCCGTTTCGAGTCCCGCTGCCGGCAGAGGAATCCTACTCCGTTGGGGCCCTGGGCATGGCCCTTGACCCCAACTGCTCCGAGGGGGACCGTATAATTGGCTGACCCTGCACTCTGACCCCAAGCTTCTCTCCCTGTCTTGTGTGTCTCGTGGAGAGCAAGTTGGGGTATGTGAAAAGACAAATTCCTAATACAAGAAATTGGATATGGCCAATAAAGTGATCTCTCTCTACCTCTCTGTCAAATTCTGGACCAGGGGTGTTATATGCAAATATTCTCCCTGTGTTTGTGTGGGTCTCCTCCCACAGTCCAGAGGCATACTGGTAGGTTAATTTTCTTCTGGTATGAGTGTGTCTGCATGTGCGCCCCATGATGGAGTTGTGTCCCATCCAGGGTGTATCCTGCCTTGCACCTTTTCCTTGCCAGGATAGGCTCTGGCTCCTCTGCAAGCCGGTATCAGGCTAGGTAGAAAATGGATGGGTGGATATTGCACATCAGATTTCACAACATGAATTGAAGCCCCTTGCTTGCCTGCATAAAATATTACTTTGTGTGTTTGAAATCTGGTTGTGCACGGCCCAGCACTGCTTGGAAAATGTTGCGTTCGGTGTCAAGTTTCAGTGTTTGTCAGGCTTGGCTGTCCAGCAATGTTAATGTTGACATTACCGGGCCACTGTAAACCAAAATTGAAAGCACGAAGAGCCTGTGCTGTTAGTGGACTGGTCCAGCGTATGGGGATTGACTGTGGGAATTGCACTAGTCCCTCAGCATGATCTGTCCCCATCCTGTAGGAACACACAGCCAGTCAGGTGTCCCCTGTGTGTCCCCAGCTCTAACACAGACTGTTCTGCGGCTAGAACAGAGCATCACCGCAACTTCTGAAGGGCTAGAAGTACAATGTAACATTCTCCTGAAAATTATTTTATAGACTGGTTGTTTTCCTGGCTCGTCCTTATGCCGTTGAACTGAACAAAGCTGAAATTATTTTGCAGCAACATTATTTCATATTATTTTTTAACTCCATCGCAGTTTATAAAAAAAAAAACAGACATCTTTTTCCTCCATGGACTGGAGGGACATGATTACCTAGAATATATTATCATACATATTATGTTATATGAAATGTAATATATTATAAGCACATTATTATCCTGTGCTCATGACAACTAATCTTAACAGTGTTGCTTTTTAACAGGCAGGCCTGCAGGCCTGTCTTTTTCCATTTTTAGTACAGAACACGTGTGGCATCCATTGTTTCAAAAATCCATTTTTAGCGGGACTATAAGGATTTGTGGTAACTCATCACAAGGGTTTGGCGCTGTTTACTGGGAAGCCTGAGAATGTGAGGTGAAAGTATTTGGTGCTTGTGTGGTAAAATGTATAATCAGAGTCTGAGTTATTAGAATGTATCTGAGTTACTGGGAGATAATAGCGAAGTTACTGCTATGAGAAGTCATGTACTGTACAGCGGCTTGGGAGACAGAGCCAGCCCTGTAGGCTGGTCACAGAGTTGAGGAGGGGGGTGGGAAAAAATGAATGCCAGGAAGTTGGAACTTGACCTCACTCCCTTAACAGCATTGTAAGATTGTCAGCTGCCCTGTCCCTCAGGTAACAAAGGCATAATTATTCTGAAAAAAAGAAAACATTTTTTTTGATGACTTAACCTTTGAGTGGACTTAGTTATGACACTGTGATGGCCTTACGGGTGCAGCTCTTCTTCGTAAACTGGCGCTGCTTTGGTTTCGGGGTGTTTAAGTGTGTTTTGCTGGGGTGGGGATGGGGGTGGGAAGCCCCAGTCACCAGGACAGAATGACTGGGGCTTCATAGGAAGAGGCGCTGAAGGCAATCCAAGAGCACCTTGTAAATGTCTTGGTTCCCTGTTCCAAGGCCTGGTGATAATAGACGTGAAAAGTGACTTGTAAAAGTATCGCTGTGTGGCTCCCTCGCACCTGATCGTGTGATTTTTATTTTGGAACCAAGCTGTTGAACAATCTGGCTCACGTCCCTCGCTCTCTGCGAACGTCCTGCTGTGATGGTATTTATAAACTCTTATAGACATTTAATCTAGCTGATCACCACTCTCCTCTCGGATTTCACGCTCTCTGAAAGATGCCACGTTCCCCATAAAAGTGACCAAGGCTCCACCACAGCACACAGCTGAGCCATTACCCAAGGTCTGAGTTAACCCCTTCCCCCCCCCATTGAGTGATGTCCTGGAAATAGGAGACAGAAGTCAAACTTATTCTAGCTTACAACAGAGTCTCGCTTGCCCTTAACAGGATCAGTTTTTAAAGTGATGCTTTTGTGAAATCTGCTATTTAAAGAAGCATTTCTGTTTTAAACCTTCTTTTGTTTTAAATGTCACTTACATAGTCTCGGCTGGTACTCCTTGCTTTCACAAATAACACCTGGGAGTGCACTGATCGCACAAAACAAGCGTTAGAGAACAGTGAGTACTGCCAGTACTGTTCATTACGAGATTAAATTCTCAAGGCAGGATAAATACACTAAATGATCCTGTTCTAAGTAAATGCTTTGAGAAAAAGTTCTGATTTATAAAAAACAAAACAATTGTACAATAGAGGCAAATAATAGTCTTTTGTGAAAAGATCTCATATTAATGAGAGGCGTACAACAAGAACAATATAAAATAAAAATAACAGTTTTCCTGTATTCATTTGTTTAATGCGTACAGTTCTGTGGTGGGCTGAAGTTAATGAATCATAGTTCAGGGAAAGGAATTTTACAAAAGCTGATGGTCTGCACTTCTTTCTGTATCTCATTCCTGGAGTCCCAAGACAGGAAGCACATAGGGTTCGTTATGTCTGCTGGAGCAGGGAGGAGGCAGGGTGTTTTCTGTTAGAAGCTGGCTGCTGTCCAGCCTGCACCGCTTTAAGCGAAACGGCATATGAGCTCAGCCCATGACAACTTGGAGATTATAGCAGTGGCTGGAGCTATATATATACCGTCTCAATCAGAGGAAAAGAAGCAAAATATTAGAGGGGGAATGCTGTGTTCATCAGGTGCTATCCTCACGTTCTGTGCCTGAGGAGGAAACAAAAACAGGATAAAAAGTCTACTAATACAGTATATCCATGAGAATCTGAAAACTACAAAGAAAGAATAATACACGAAGGCATGCAGTAAATCATTGCTGCATTCAATCTGAATGAATCTGTTGTTTGGTGGACTTTTTTCCTTTTTAGCAATTGGCACATGGCTACTTATAGGAAACTCTTGGTAAAGTATCCCAGCATCTAGCAGAGTGGCTTGACCAGGGGCTTCTGTGTTTGTTTCAGAGATGACAGATTGGGAGACAGAGAAAGGTGTGGTTTTTGAAGCTCATAGACTCCAAGGAATTGATTTCCCGCACAGAGCTTGAAATTCCCTGCGAAAGTTCCTGAGAGATCACTGAAACTTTAGCTTTTCTAGTTGTAACTGAAATGACTAATGGGTGTTATATGGTTTCAGAGAAAATCAGTAAACTGTGACACATTCAAGCGAAACACGATTGTGTTGTTTTATTCTGAAGTGTATTACTCTGGGATTAGAATGCACTCTTAAAAAGTGAGTAAGAACTTCAAAACAGGGCATTGAAAGAAGAGTTCAAATTCTTCTCACTATCTTGCTCTCTTCACTCTCTTTTCATTGTGTCAGTAAATTCCTCTTCCTGTTTTTCGGTTGCTGGCACACCCGTGTGTTTGGAAAGATGGAGGCTAACATCTCTTGGTACAGGTAGAGACACCAAAGGAAACGGGACAATTGTGGGAAGATTTAAAACTATTATTTGTTTAACAAACCATCTAATTGTGTCTTAACAGTTTGTCTTTCCAGTTCAGTCAGTATCAGCAAGACTGGAAAATATCATATTGAGTGTTAATGTTGGATGTGAGGGTGACACAGGTGCAGGGCACTGTATGTCTTTGGTGTCTGCCACAGTTGTCTGGATCAATTGCTGTCTAATTTAGCACAGAGGACAAAATGCCAGGCAGGGTCCTGTTACACCTGTAAGAATACACTACATTGTCCGCAGAATACCTCCTAATTTCCTGGAATCCTGAAGCCCTCTTTCCTTCCCGCTATCATTCAGAAAAGCAGAAAGAATCTGGATTTTCCTGTTGTATCTCTTCTTATTGAAAGTATAAAGGAGAAATATAAATCTATTTTAAATGATACCCGTTTGCAGTGTTCTCTTTTTGCCATTTTTTAAAGCTTTTACATTGTATTTTTGTCAATGGTGCATAAGCCACAAAAACTGTACTGGGTTTAAATTGTTTATATACTGAACATATGCATATTACATATAGATCTGTTTTTAGTGTAGCTTTGCAGCCTAGACCTGAACGCGATTACACCTTTTCTAATTAATTGTATCAAAATGCAGTCTATTAAAACTTCAGAAAAGAAGAAATGTTGAATTTGAATGCTGTATGTACATTATGAAGCAATACAAGGGCTGGTTAAGCTTACAATAGCACAAAACGTTTTTTAAAAAGATTTCTTGACTTAAGGGTAAGCTTTTTCTGGTTTGATACTATATTTAAAATGCTAAATTTTCCAAATCTGCAGAGTTCCTTAACTCCAAACCCCTTCATTTTTAAAGGCGGTTTCCGTTATTTCCCAGTCTTACTGCTGCAATTTAGTGTCATTAAAACATAAATGAAAAATATTCATGTTCAAACTCCCAGGGCAGTAAAAAACTTCCGGATTAACTGAGACTGAAGGGTGAAAGGAAAGAGGCAAGACTCAAAGGTCAGCCTTGCATTTCAGATTCTGAAGTGAGCTGCATTACAGTACAGGAAACAAGAGCGTACTTTAAACATCACATTCAAAACTAGAGCAGATGTGTGCTTTTCAGTAAAAGAGCTGTTTTAACATCTGCCTTCATCAGTATTGTAGCGGGCTGAGTTAATTTAAAAAATGTTCTATAAAACTAATAACTTAATGAACTGTGTAATTCACTCCTCCTGATCTTCATCTGATTTTTATTCAACAAAAACGATTGTGTAAAATGCCTCTACATTTATTTAGTTGTATTTTAATGAAAACTGCAGAGAAAGTAATTCTTCTACTATAACAGTATCTTATAAAACACCTTGTGTAAAAGCACACTGGTGAATATGTGAAGACGGCAATGGACTGTTTCTTTAATTAAAGATCTCTTTTCTGATTAACTACATGAAGAGGTTCTAAGTGGGAGGAGGCTCTTTTGGCTTTTCCAGTCTGTTTGGTAGTTAGTAGTGTATCGTTCCAAGGATTGAAGGAAGCAGAGATTTCGGCTTCAGCAACATGGCTGGGTAGTCTTGTCCACACTCCCACAACCCAAACTGTAGTATCAAAGGCGGTGATTAATAGGAAGCTGTTTACAGTAATAGAATGTTCTGTTCTCTAGGACAATGATGCAATTCCATTGTGCTATTGTTCTTGGAGTCTGGGGTGGTAGACTCACATGCAACAATTCAAATGTTAATTCAAATGAAGCAATTTAACGTTAGTTCTGTCACAATTATGTACTGTGCATTATAGAAGTGTACTGTATGTCAGACTGACAGTAGATATTGTCCTGTATATACATTTCATCAATAATTTCTGTCCTTTTTATTGTTAAAATATAATTATTTGTTTAACAAATTGAATTAAACTAAAAAAAACACGACATAAACCAATTTGATGTCTTAAACAATAAAAAGGGGAAAAGGTAGCCAAGGTTTACTGGAGCGCTCTGAATTTATAACAATCCACTTTGATTCATAATCCACCACAACTTTTCTGTTTCCTTTTAGTTTGAGGGTATTTCTCTTCCTCCTGAGTGCATTTACTCTTTGAAACATTAGGGTGCAAACCTTCTAAAGAAGAAAGCGTTTTTAAGGACCGCTGCAGTAATTCAGAATCATGTTTTACCACTTGGTTAACAGTCACGTGGTTATTTTGTACTCAGTTTGCACAGCTCTTACTCTAATGCTCCCAACCATGAGTTCATCTCTCTGGAGTGGCAGCTGCTTCATGTACAGTAACTATTGTTTCTTTTCATTTGAGTCGAAACCTGTTTATTTTCTGTATCTAAATGTCCAGTATCATTGCTTGGTTTTTGTTCATTTCCATTTATTTTAATATCTAGTTTTTACATTTTCACACTTCAGTATTATTTTCTGTCAGCATTGGAAATCCATATCTGTCACTTGAAAGTTTTATTTCGTGTCTGGCAGTTTGTGTGTCGCACAACACTAGATTAATGTACAGTACGTATCTGTGCTCCCACAAGCAAGATTAATTTAAGAGCGAACCTGACGCCTCTGCCAAAAGGTTGATCATGTAGATGGATTTTCTTGCCTTGTGATATTCAATGGCTCCTGGTTGCCTTGGAGGAATTCTTGTTGTTTGCTGCAGCATATGAAATAAGTTTGCGGGATTGTTCTGCTTTCCTTCTTAATGACAGAATCATTCACATTTTTTGTACGTTTGCGCTAAAGAATAATAATGTTGTTGTAACTCTGACACGGTGGAATCAATTTTAGCCCAATAGATCTGCCCTTGTACTTAACATGAGGCAGCAGGAAGGCTTTGGAACGTCAGGTGGAAGACGGAGCTCCAGTCCTAGGTGGGATGGTGCTGTTAGACCCTTGAGCAAGATTTCTCCAGTAAAATACATGCAGGTGTGCAGTCGTTTTGGATAGGCGTGTCAGCCTCATTAATAAATAATGCCAAAATAACTCTAGAGTTCTTCCTGTGGTCTGTGTCTCACTCCTTTCTGAATAATCTGCTATCTTTCAATTGCAAATTGCAGAATTCCCTCTGGGGAAAAAAACTGAAGTGGTCGGAATTATGATTCATTGCTGTTGATCATATCCGCAAATATTTTGTTTTACACCGAGATGTTAACTGCAAATGTGAACTGTAAGTGTTGTACTGCCAGAAAATACACATTTCTGTCCATTTAAGGGATGGTATGTTCCTGTTCTTATGCGGGAGTGTGGGAGTGTGTGGGTTACAGAGTTTACCTCTAATAGGAAATTAATTACCCCGCTTTTGAGCCTCGCATTTTGACTCCAAAGCCTATCCCTCTGTACTTCTGTTTTATGGAAATTAAATTATAGCATAATGTCACTTACTTTATTAGAACAGAAAGGCTATGAATAAGAATCAGCCTGCAGTTGTCATAGCAACATGAAGCCTGAAACCTCACAGCAGCTGTTTTTATGGCAGAATTTGGGCAGCAGGGGGGCTATCGTTGGCAGGGGATTATGGGAAATGAGTCTCAGCGCTCCTATTTTCTCGACCTTGACCCACGTCAGCAGAATGGGAGCTTTGTGCCGATTGGTCCTCTGAGGGATGTTTGTGTTTTATTTGTGCGCGGTATATTTAGCAACGGCAGTGGCTTTGAAAGTTCGGGTCTGCCTTTGTTTTCTCGCCATGCCAAACTCCTTTACCTCGGTCTCAGTAAATGAGCGCAGTTATGCTCGGTTTGTAAGTATTGTGATGTATTCCACCATGTTCTGTTCGATCTGCTAATGTTATAAACTAAATCTCACGTTTATTGATTGGAGGATTCAAGAGAGTCCCCATGGCGTGTAAGTTTGCAGCCTTACCTGAATTGACATTCATTTCACACTTAGAAGGTGCTAATTAAACTGAGGCACAAGATCCCTGTCAAGTCATCCACATTGCATTAAAATTAGCCTCTCGTAATTTAGATTTGCATGGCTGAAAATTGAGCTCTGTGAAGTTATACAAATAATCTGTGGTGCGTTGGACCACAAAAGCACGGGAAACAAACTAAAAACTAGAGGAGTACAAACTGATATGGTTGGGAGGTTATTAAAACAGACTTTACATTTTTTTGAAGGCCTAAGGGCAATTATAGCACTTTTCCAGTCTGTCACTATTTTTTGGCTATAAATAAAGGATAGTACATTTAGTATTACGGCCATTTTTATTACTGTAGCTGCTCTGCACAGTGAGGCAAAATGTGCGCCAGTAATATTTTAATTGACTTCCCTGTGTAATATTATATATACTGTATATACTATTATTATTGTATTGTGTTTTCTGAAGAATAAAGGGCAATTAATTCCACAGGAATAAAATTGTTCCCTGGTCATATGTTGTGTTTTTCCCCATGTCCCTTACTAATCTGGAATTCCCTAACATATATGCTATTTAAGCATGGTCTGAAACTCAATATTTAGAATTTATTCTGGGTTTAATAGGACAATACTAGAACATCAGAAAATGTTATCAGCAGTAAATTCAATTTGGAGAGGAGAGAGGATTTGATAGCATGCCATTAATACAGTACGCAGACATACTGTCCTGCTTTATTTTTTGATCTATAGTGTCAGATCGGGTTTCTTCGAGATTGAATACAATACGGACATCTGCAGCTATTAGGTAAAACATATTTCTTTGGGAGAGAGAGAAAAAGAAACATTATCGAGGAGTTGATAACTTCAATACAGTAGGAAGAAGAGACAAAATGCAACAAGCACAAGGGTACAGTCATATAAGAGACCTAATCCCAGGAATCTGATCAGGGTGTGTTGAGTGCAGTTCCTTACATGGTACTGGGTAAATAAGGCAGCAGCAAAGTGAAAGCAACAAAAAGTGATTAAACTATAATGACACATAATAATGACTGAGCTCTTGGTCAGATTGTACAACAACCCTATCCATATGCATAGAGGTCACATCTCTGCCTTTAATACAATGCAGGGCTTTTTTGTTCAAATCTGAAGAATTTACATTCTCTAGGTAAGCATGGATCCATGTGGATCCCTCCTAAACTACCCCACTTTGGAGAATCATACAGACAGGAAACACGGCTTAAATATATGTCAACTTTAAAACAAAAACTGTACAGCTTAACCATAGTTTAAAGCAGACACTTCCTTCAGTGGGTATTGAAGATATCAAAGAAAGCTATAGGTGCGAGGGCCTACAGAACAATACCCGACAGTTTTCACAATCCAGATTTTAGCTCAATGTATTCTTAAAACTTCTTGAGCAGAAAAAAAAAAAAGAATTTAGAATGATGATTTCATAACGAATCTCCCGCAACACTTTTTTTGACATGAGATACTACTGCCGTCTGTGACTTTTTCTAAATGCAGATGTTGCTATCTCGCGTTCAAACCCTGAACGCGAAGGCGAAACGCGGTCTAATTGCTTGAAAGTTCCCCTCTGTGAACCCGTGAGGGGAACATGAAAGCCAGCTCGGGTTATGTCACTATGGGGACTCTGAAGAGCCGTTCACTCCCTTCTGAGGAGCGAGGCTGTTGTTTTTGAAGAGGCCGGGCGAATGGGCTCAGCGGCGCTATGTGGTAGGTTGGTGCTTCAGGAATGCTAATGCTTCCTCTGTGGTTTGTTAGGAGCAGAGTGATTAGCCCTCCTGTCCCCTGGGGGCAGCAGCCCTCATGTATCCAGCCGTAATTTATTTTGACATCAACAGGAAGACTAGCCTGTCTCAGGGAGCTGGGGGGCTGCTGGAAGGATTTGATTATGATTTGTTGAAATCCTTTTTTTTTTTTTTCATGATTGCGAGGAACCTGAGAAACACCCCTAAAGCGCCTACTGTACATACCCTCAGTGAGCCATGCAGTCTGCAATATGAAGGCGCTGTGTGTTATTCTGCACTAGGTGTTGATGCCCCAGTAGCCCTTCTCAGAGAGCACCCAGCCCCTGTGCTACTCTTGGCAACCTGCTTTATCATACTGGGGGTGTCCTCAAGCCCACAGGAGTTATGTCCTGCTGTTTAATTAGATCATTCGTTTATTATTAATTAGTCTCCAGGTTGTCATTGTAAAGAACTGTTTGTTTTCAACTGACGTATCTGGTTAAATAAAAGATTGTGTGATATTGTTAAGTTTCTTCTAGACAGTGGTTTGTTGGTTCAGATCCCAGGTGTTGTAACCTTGAGCAAGGTACTGTTCTTCCATTAGATTGTTTCTGTAAGCATGCCCTGGCGAATGACTGGATACTGGTAATGTTAATTGCTTTAGATCAAAACATTAGTCAAATAAATTAATAATGGTTGCTACAGAGGTTATGCCTATGTAGAGTGGTGGCAATTCTTGATTTGGTCATTGGAATCAATATACCCATAACCAGGCATGGAAAATGTTCGAGGAAAAAAAAAATTAACAGGAGCGGGCTGAAAGGAGACAGCATAGCCGATATTATTTGCTTATATTTGGGTCTTCGTGTATGAAAGAAAAATACGGTTGCATGTTCGAAGGCACAGATGAGATAACATTCGACTGCCTGGTGAAAATAGCATTGTTTCTCTGTCAACATAAAAAAAGCTTATCTTGGATCTGTTTGTTCTTTTGCAGGCTCTGTTTTATCAAGAAGGGAAAACGGCAACCGTGAACAGAAGAAAACCTCATTTGAAAAACGCCTTGTTGCTGAGGACAACCCATTTGTAAGTCTTCAAACTACATTATTGCACTGTGTCTGGGATCCCCCATTGTGGTCAAGGAGATCTGGAGCGTCTACAGGTTTTTTTAGTCCAGCTGAGTTTGTAACAATCTGAATCAGCTAATTGCTGGCTTCACGGGACCAGTTCAGCAGCTGTCCAGGTGTTGGTGCTCCAAAGAGACCTAGCAACCTTACAGACACAGCTCTTCTAGACCAGGATGGGAGACCTTGCGAGTTTAGGGGCATCTTTTGTTTGAGTTAGACAGACCTCCTGTTGTAGTAAGATCTCCCCTCTGTCTCGGCTCCTTATTGGCTCTCTGGGTGAGCGGGTGGCTGGGATGGGCTCCTCCTGCTGTGAGCACGCAGTCTGGTCAAGAGGTCTTCCTGCACTGAGAGAGATGGTTCTTGACATCTCTCTTCCCCACTTCTCCTTCCCTGTCCCTTTGTCTCCACCAGCCCTCTTCCCTTGGAAAATAAAAATATAGGCAGTGGCATGTACACCCTGCAGTCTGATCTCATCCGATCTGAGAAGCTCAGCAAGGCAATCCAGGTTCTAGCTGCAGGTGGTTTTGGTTGACCAGTAAGAGGCGCTCTTTCCTCTGGCACATACTTTCCTAAAACAGTGGCCCGGTGTGTTGACTGGAGACAATATGCTGTTGAAGGTTCTTCGTGTTTCTTAGTGAGACTTTAAACCAAGGTCCTGACCACGTAGTCATTAAAGTTTTTGTGGTACATTTGGAAAGAGGACGGGTCCCTTCTTACTTCCACTATGGGCTTGTCCAGTTTGGCCTTCCCAGAATCCCCCCTTATTTCAACTGGTAAAGTAATTACGCCTACCTACGCCTACCTGATCCTGAAGGCCGCAGCCTGCCACCTTGGTAAATGCTGCACTATAAGGAATTATTAATGACTATATTAAATAATAATTGCGCATATAGTAAGTAATTACAATTAATATAAATTATATTTTTCTCCTGTTGCTAATACAATGGAATTGATTGCAGTAATAGCAGCAAGGGGTTATTTCATGATTTTATTGCATGGATAACAGGTTTCAGAAATTATACTCTGATCTATTTTTAAAACACGCATTGCTTGCAGTACATTTGATAGGTAGGTAGTGTAGCTACAATACAGTTCTCCCTCAGCTGAATCTTTGCAAGCCGAGCGAGGGTTTTGGCTTGTTCAGTCTGCCACCCAGGAGAGATCCTTTACTGCATTCCCAGGTTATTTCTTTGGGATTTTCTGCATGTGTGCAGACCACACCAAGTGTTGTGTGGTGTTTTGGTCCAACAGCGACTGCCCTGGAGGCATGGCAACAAAGCGAGATGTTCTAGATAACTTAAGAGACTTCACAGCGGAACTCTATTAAAGCATACAGCATAGCCATGTAACCAAAATACTGTACATACAGGACAATTAAATATATGAGAATCTGTCTGTTTTGGTTTATTACCAAATAGACTGCGATAGCGTGAGAATATTCCCCCCCCCAGAGCCGTTCATTCTCATATTCTTTTTTCAAGACGTGGTTTGTTATTTTTATAATGCTTTGCTTTTTTTAAAATTATACGGTACCTACATGATTGATTCTCCCACTTCGTCCCCATGAAATGAATCTTGTGTTTTCCATAAGAATCGAATTGCACAGGAGACAGTGTGGCTGCCGTCTGGGTCGCGTGAGCAGGAGAGAGCCTGGCAGAGGAAGATGATGAGTGAAAGATGATGTTTGGCTGTGTAAGGGGGTACAGTGTGGTTCTGATGGGTAGAAAGCAAGGGGTGCAGCACACACAAGAGAAGCAGGGTCCCTAATTGAGTGAGGAAGCAGCTGGGTATTCCATTTCCTTCCCAGCAGAAGTGAAGTGACTGCCTAAATGTCTTCGCTAGCTTAATCGCTGCCACCTCCTGCTTACCCTTGAGCCCTGCGGAGTATTGTTTTACGGATAATTTCGTTAGCCCTAACGAGATTTTTGCTAATTAAATCTCCTCCCGGCTGGAGACCCTCTCTCCTGTTGAGTGAAGTGATTGTTTGTAGATCTTTTTAGACAAATAAACATTTTCATTCTGAAACCTTAGGGAGGACTGATTGAGGAGAGGGCACAGCCCACCTCAAGCCTCCTGCTCCTCTGTTTCCTGCAATCCGGTTCCCTCACTTCCTCTTTTCCCCTCTCACCGATTTGTACATCTAATGTTGTCTCTGTTGCTGCCATCCATTCCTATCAGCCCCGTCATTGTTGTAACATTAGAATCGTTGCTTATCTTGTTAAACCCACCTGATTTTGGAGTCTCCAGTGGCACGTCTCACATGTCTCGGCTCATGGCCATGAACTTCATGACTGCACGAGGGAAAATGAGGAAGATGAAGCACAGGCAGTCTTCCATGATACACCCGGCCACCGAGGCTCTCGTCACGGGCAGTGCGCGCCTGTACTGGAAGATCGGCTCCAATGAGGGCAGAGCTGCTACATTTGCTTAAAGCCCTGTCTGACTCTCTGCCCCACCCTCGGCCACGCTCTGCCTATTGTGCACTGCTGCATGGGGAATGCTGGTCACAGTTGGCTAGTGACAAGCCCCAGGCTTGACCACACTAGCGAGAGCTCCTACCGGTTTAGGCTCTCAGAAGTCTCCTATCTCCTCTGTGTTTGCCTTAAGGTTTCCGATGAGGCGACATAAGCTGTGACCTCTCTGATAAGCCCGCTCCCCAGCAGCTGTGAGACAGTGTTCCTATCCAGTTCCTGAAATCCTGATACCGATCATGCCGTCTTCTGCCCAGGGATTCTGTATCTGACTGAAACGGACAGTGGTGTCCCTGTCAGCTGATGATAATTTCAGGAAGGTATATGCTAAAATAGATGGTCTTAACTTCAGAAGAAAATGTTGCATAAAGGTGTATAAAAGCAACCCGACATAATCAAATGGAAGAAAATCTGGACTCTTTGTATTTTTTGGCCATATTCTGTGGGTGCAAATTTTACCATAACATTTTTACTGCACAATTTCTGTACCCTAACGCAGCCTTTTGTACAGTTCCTTTGATCATTAATGGATGGATACAACAGCTGTCCTTATTTATATGAGATTCTAAAAATTCCCGTTTTTGTGTGTGTGCAGCACTCTATGAGCACCATCTGGCTAAGGGGAAGCTATAACATTTCCGAACAAATACCCGTAAGATCGCGGCAATCTACGCGGTTTCACAGATCCCCCCCGTTCGGGGAAAGCGATGGGAAGGAGGTTCTCTGACTTGCGTATCGCAGGCCACGTTCAAGGGCAAGCGAGCAGGCGCGCGCCATTGTCAAGGCTCAAACAAAACAAAACAAAACAGACCCCTGAATTCCTTTCATGACCTAAAACGAAGTGCAGTGTCTTACGTGCGTAAGCAGAGTCTATATGGGGTTGCCTGTGAAGAGCGAGCGGGGTTCACGTCTCACCGCGTCGCCGCGCTGCTCTGGCTGTGAGCGCTGTGCGGACAGCAGTGACGGCCCTGCTCCTGTTATTGCCCTCTGGAGCCCCGGGTGCTATTGTGGGAGGTGACCTCTCTCTGGTTTCACTGCCCCTGTGGGGGCACACGCGGTGCCAGCCTCGGGCCTGCCGCCAGTGTCCCATCCCCTGCCTTTCTCCTTCTTCCCTCTATTCCCATCTCCTCGGACCTTCGCCTCCCCGTGGGGCTCTGGGAAAGCCGCCCAGTGGTCTCCGAGCGCCCCCCCCCCCCGACAAGGCTACGGCCGATCGGATTTCTGCCACCTGTCGCAGGGCTTAGGGAGGCGAGGAGCGAGGGGAGCTGACAGGCCGCCTGGCACCATCCCTCTCCCGGCCCTCGCCG